>NC_080024.1:87813340-88176365 GCF_030020395.1 Manis pentadactyla | reverse complement strand
TCTGTTAACTTTTAGTCCATTCTTGGGTATTCTGAGACTGCTGCTGTTTTCTTCTTCAGTTTTTTGTTTGTTCTGTGACTGTAATGATGAGTGATATCGTTATACATATATATATATATATATATGTAGGTAAGTAACTCTAATTTTGGTAAAATGATGCAGCTCCCCATGGCTGGGCATTGCCCCCTCCCCCGTGGGTGGTGTTTGTAAGCGCAGCACTGTTGCCTGGAGATTCCAGGATGTTACAGTGGTGCGTATGTCCTAGAGACATAATGTGTATGCTGAGAGGAGCAGTTGTGGTTAAGGTGAGGTGGACACTGACCAACTTGACATCATCTGGGTAAATGGAATTCAGAGCCAAGGTACTGTGTGTTCCTTTTCATTTTGTTGTCACTACTTCACAGTTACATGAACAACATTATGGTTCCTAGACTACCCCCACTGTCAAGTCCCCACCACGTAGCCCGTAAGAGTCGCTGCACAAGAGCCCAGGAATATGTTGTAGAAGTGCTGCTGATCATCGTTATGTTATACGGACCTACCTCAGCGTGCTGCCGGGCCACACCCTGTGTGCCACTCATAATGCCCCATTTTCCCTCTCTCCCCCCCTCCTAACCCATCCTCCTCAGTCCCATTCCCTTTGGTAACTGTGTGTCCCTTCTTTGGTTCGCTGATGCTGCTACTGTCCTTTTCTTTCACTCCTTTTCTTTTTTCTGGTACTCCACAGGTGAGTGAAATCAGTTGACACTTGTCTTTCTCTGCGTGGCTTGTTTCGCTGAGCATGATACCCTCTACCTCCCTCCATGTTGTTGCACATGGTAGGATTGGTTTCTGCATATGGCATTATAATATTCCACTTTTCATCCTCTGATAGACACTTACCTTGGCTGTTGTGGATAGTGCTGTGATAGTCATACGGGTGCACAGGTCTTTTTTCAACTGGGCTGCTGTATTCTAGTGTTTCTTTCTGTATGTCTGGATGTATGAATGTATTTTGTTACTTCATTTCTCAATTATGTATCTGTTATTTATTTATTTATTTATCGTTAGTCTACATCTACGTGAGTCACATGTAGTTTACTAAACTGCCCCCCACAATGAGATGCCCCCGGATACCTCATTGCAGTCACTGTCCATGAGCATAGTAAGATGCTGTAGAATCCCTTGTTGTCTTCTCTGTGTTGTACGTCGCTCCCCGAGCCCCCCTTCCGCTTTATACATGCCACAGGTAATGTGCACATTCTCCCCACCTCCCCCTGACTTACTCCTCCGTTCCCACCTGTCCACCTCCATCCCTTTCCCTTTATTAACTGTGAGTCCACTGTTGTGGTGCCATTTTTCTTCTTCGGATTTCTCTTGGTTCCCCTCCTGCACAGGCGATTGAAATCATTTGATATTTCTGTTTCTTCACCTGCCTGCCTTATTACCCTGAGTATGATGCCCTCTCACACCATCCGTGTTTCTTCAAATGGTGGGATTTGTTTTCCTATGTCTGAATAGTATTCCATTGTTCATCTACTGATGGACACTGAGCTTGGCTATTGAGAATAGTGCTGTGGTAATCATAGGGATGCACGTGTCGCTTTTAAACTGTGGGCAGCATAGTCTCCATTCATTCATCTATTTATTCATTTATTTATTTATTATGAATCTACAATTATGTGGATAACATCATGTTTAGTAGACTCACCCCATCACCAATGTAGGAATGGTTAAGGGACTAGGAAGGCTGGTTGTGAAGGACGATTGCAGACTGGTAAGGGGGCATTATGATTAGCTCACATTATGTGGGTGGAAATTCTGTAGGGAAGGCAGTATAGTTCAGAGAATTCAAGCAGTGATTCTGTAGCATCTTACTATGCTGGTGAACAGTGAGTGTAATGGGGTCTGGGGGGCGACTTGATGATCTGGGCAGTCTAGTAACCTTGATGTTCCTTATGTAATTGTAGATTGGTTATTGTGAATAGTGCTGCCATAAATTTAGGGGTGCAGATGTCTTTCTAGAACTGGGCTGCTGCGTTCTTTATGTATGTATGTTTGTATGTATGTATGTGTGTATGTATGTATTCATCCATCCATGCATGCATTCATTCATTCATTCATTCATTATCTGTCTACCTATCTATCTGTGTATCTTTCTGTCATTAATGCCCTATTAGATGAGTAACATTATGTTTACTGGACTCCTCCCATCACGCACGTGCCCCCAGATACCCCATTGCAGTCACTGTCCATGAGCATAGTACGATACTGTAGAATCCCTACTCGTGTTTTTGTGTGTTTTGCCGCCCTGCCTGTGACAGCCCTCCCACCTTATATATTCTTATTCTAATGTGTCCTTACTTCCCCCCTCCCTAATCCCTCCATTCCCACCCATTCACCTCAGTCTCTTTCCCTCTGTTAACTTTTAGTCCATTCTTGGGTATTCTGAGACTGCTGCTGTTTTCTTCTTCAGTTTTTTGTTTGTTCTGTGACTGTAATGATGAGTGATATCGTTATACATATATATATATATATATATGTAGGTAAGTAACTCTAATTTTGGTAAAATGATGCAGCTCCCCATGGCTGGGCATTGCCCCCTCCCCCGTGGGTGGTGTTTGTAAGCGCAGCACTGTTGCCTGGAGATTCCAGGATGTTACAGTGGTGCGTATGTCCTAGAGACATAATGTGTATGCTGAGAGGAGCAGTTGTGGTTAAGGTGAGGTGGACACTGACCAACTTGACATCATCTGGGTAAATGGAATTCAGAGCCAAGGTACTGTGTGTTCCTTTTCATTTTGTTGTCACTACTTCACAGTTACATGAACAACATTATGGTTCCTAGACTACCCCCACTGTCAAGTCCCCACCACGTAGCCCGTAAGAGTCGCTGCACAAGAGCCCAGGAATATGTTGTAGAAGTGCTGCTGATCATCGTTATGTTATACGGACCTACCTCAGCGTGCTGCCGGGCCACACCCTGTGTGCCACTCATAATGCCCCATTTTCCCTCTCTCCCCCCCTCCTAACCCATCCTCCTCAGTCCCATTCCCTTTGGTAACTGTGTGTCCCTTCTTTGGTTCGCTGATGCTGCTACTGTCCTTTTCTTTCACTCCTTTTCTTTTTTCTGGTACTCCACAGGTGAGTGAAATCAGTTGACACTTGTCTTTCTCTGCGTGGCTTGTTTCGCTGAGCATGATACCCTCTACCTCCCTCCATGTTGTTGCACATGGTAGGATTGGTTTCTGCATATGGCATTATAATATTCCACTTTTCATCCTCTGATAGACACTTACCTTGGCTGTTGTGGATAGTGCTGTGATAGTCATACGGGTGCACAGGTCTTTTTTCAACTGGGCTGCTGTATTCTAGTGTTTCTTTCTGTATGTCTGGATGTATGAATGTATTTTGTTACTTCATTTCTCAATTAGGTATCTGTTACTTATTTATTTATTTATCGTTAGTCTACATCTACGTGAGTCACATGTAGTTTACTAAACTGCCCCCCACAATGAGATGCCCCCGGATACCTCATTGCAGTCACTGTCCATGAGCATAGTAAGATGCTGTAGAATCCCTTGTTGTCTTCTCTGTGTTGTACGTCGCTCCCCGAGCCCCCCTTCCGCTTTATACATGCCACAGGTAATGTGCACATTCTCCCCACCTCCCCCTGACTTACTCCTCCGTTCCCACCTGTCCACCTCCATCCCTTTCCCTTTATTAACTGTGAGTCCACTGTTGTGGTGCCATTTTTCTTCTTCGGATTTCTCTTGGTTCCCCTCCTGCACAGGCGATTGAAATCATTTGATATTTCTGTTTCTTCACCTGCCTGCCTTATTACCCTGAGTATGATGCCCTCTCACACCATCCGTGTTACTTCAAATGGTGGGATTTGTTTTCCTATGTCTGAATAGTATTCCATTGTTCATCTACTGATGGACACTGAGCTTGGCTATTGAGAATAGTGCTGTGGTAATCATAGGGATGCACGTGTCGCTTTTAAACTGTGGGCGGCATAGTCTCCATTCATTCATCTATTTATTCATTTATTTATTTATTATGAATCTACAATTATGTGGATAACATCATGTTTAGTAGACTCACCCCATCACCAATGTAGGAATGGTTAAGGGACTAGGAAGGCTGGTTGTGAAGGACGATTGCAGACTGGTAAGGGGGCATTATGATTAGCTCACATTATGTGGGTGGAAATTCTGTAGGGAAGGCAGTATAGTTCAGAGAATTCAAGCAGTGATTCTGTAGCATCTTACTATGCTGGTGAACAGTGAGTGTAATGGGGTCTGGGGGGCGACTTGATGATCTGGGCAGTCTAGTAACCTTGATGTTCCTTATGTAATTGTAGATTGGTTATTGTGAATAGTGCTGCCATAAATTTAGGGGTGCAGATGTCTTTCTAGAACTGGGCTGCTGCGTTCTTTATGTATGTATGTTTGTATGTATGTATGTGTGTATGTATGTATTCATCCATCCATGCATGCATTCATTCATTCATTCATTCATTATCTGTCTACCTATCTATCTGTGTATCTTTCTGTCATTAATGCCCTATTAGATGAGTAACATTATGTTTACTAGACTCCTCCCATCACGCACGTGCCCCCAGATACCCCATTGCAGTCACTGTCCATGAGCATAGTACGATACTGTAGAATCCCTACTCGTGTTTTTGTGTGTTTTGCCGCCCTGCCTGTGACAGCCCTCCCACCTTATATATTCTTATTCTAATGTGTCCTTACTTCCCCCCTCCCTAATCCCTCCATTCCCACCCATTCACCTCAGTCTCTTTCCCTCTGTTAACTTTTAGTCCATTCTTGGGTATTCTGAGACTGCTGCTGTTTTCTTCTTCAGTTTTTTGTTTGTTCTGAGACTGTAATGATGAGTGATATCGTTATACATATATATATATATGTAGGTAAGTAACTCTAATTTTGGTAAAATGATGCAGCTCCCCATGGCTGGGCATTGCCCCCTCCCCCGTGGGTGGTGTTTGTAAGCGCAGCACTGTTGCCTGGAGATTCCAGGATGTCACAGTGGTGCCTATGTCCTAGAGACATAATGTGTATGCTGAGAGGAGCAGTTGTGGTTAAGGTGAGGTGGACACTGACCAACTTGACATCATCTGGGTAAATGGAATTCAGAGCCAAGGTACTGTGTGTTCCTTTTCATTTTGTTGTCACTACTTCACAGTTACATGAACAACATTATGGTTCCTAGACTACCCCCACTGTCAAGTCCCCACCACGTAGCCCGTAAGAGTCGCTGCACAAGAGCCCAGGAATATGTTGTAGAAGTGCTGCTGATCATCGTTATGTTATACGGACCTACCTCAGCGTGCTGCCGGGCCACACCCTGTGTGCCACTCATAATGCCCCATTTTCCCTCTCTCCCCCCCTCCTAACCCATCCTCCTCAGTCCCATTCCCTTTGGTAACTGTGTGTCCCTTCTTTGGTTCGCTGATGCTGCTACTGTCCTTTTCTTTCACTCCTTTTCTTTTTTCTGGTACTCCACAGGTGAGTGAAATCAGTTGACACTTGTCTTTCTCTGAGTGGCTTATTTCACTGAGCATGATACCCTCTACCTCCCTCCATGTTTTTGCACATGGTAGGACTGGTTTCTTCATATGGAAGAATAATATTCCACTGTTCATCCTCTGATAGACACTTACCTTGGCTGTTGTGGATAGTGCTGTGATAGTCATACGGGTGCACAGGTCTTTTTTAAACTGGGCTGCTGTATTCTAGTGTTTCTTTCTGTATGTCTGGATGTATGAATGTATTTTGTTACTTCATTTCTCAATTATGTATCTGTTATTTATTTATTTATTTATCGTTAGTCTACATCTACGTGAGTCACATGTAGTTTACTAAACTGCCCCCCACAATGAGATGCCCCCGGATACCTCATTGCAGTCACTGTCCATGAGCATAGTAAGATGCTGTAGAATCCCTTGTTGTCTTCTCTGTGTTGTACGTCGCTCCCCGAGCCCCCCTTCCGCTTTATACATGCCACAGGTAATGTGCACATTCTCCCCACCTCCCCCTGACTTACTCCTCCGTTCCCACCTGTCCACCTCCATCCCTTTCCCTTTATTAACTGTGAGTCCACTGTTGTGGTGCCATTTTTCTTCTTCGGATTTCTCTTGGTTCCCCTCCTGCACAGGCGATTGAAATCATTTGATATTTCTGTTTCTTCACCTGCCTGCCTTATTACCCTGAGTATGATGCCCTCTCACACCATCCGTGTTTCTTCAAATGGTGGGATTTGTTTTCCTATGTCTGAATAGTATTCCATTGTTCATCTACTGATGGACACTGAGCTTGGCTATTGAGAATAGTGCTGTGGTAATCATAGGGATGCACGTGTCGCTTTTAAACTGTGGGCGGCATAGTCTCCATTCATTCATCTATTTATTCATTTATTTATTTATTATGAATCTACAATTATGTGGATAACATCATGTTTAGTAGACTCACCCCATCACCAATGTAGGAATGGTTAAGGGACTAGGAAGGCTGGTTGTGAAGGACGATTGCAGACTGGTAAGGGGGCATTATGATTAGCTCACATTATGTGGGTGGAAATTCTGTAGGGAAGGCAGTATAGTTCAGAGAATTCAAGCAGTGATTCTGTAGCATCTTACTATGCTGGTGAACAGTGAGTGTAATGGGGTCTGGGGGGCGACTTGATGATCTGGGCAGTCTAGTAACCTTGATGTTCCTTATGTAATTGTAGATTGGTTATTGTGAATAGTGCTGCCATAAATTTAGGGGTGCAGATGTCTTTCTAGAACTGGGCTGCTGCGTTCTTTATGTATGTATGTTTGTATGTATGTATGTGTGTATGTATGTATTCATCCATCCATGCATGCATTCATTCATTCATTCATTCATTATC
Organism: Manis pentadactyla; assembly: GCF_030020395.1. Lineage (NCBI taxonomy): Eukaryota > Metazoa > Chordata > Mammalia > Pholidota > Manidae > Manis > Manis pentadactyla. The sequence goes on along the minus strand of NC_080024.1, from coordinate 88,169,468 downwards.
TGTCTACCTATCTATCTGTGTATCTTTCTGTCATTAATGCCCTATTAGATGAGTAACATTATGTTTACTAGACTCCTCCCATCACGCACGTGCCCCCAGATACCCCATTGCAGTCACTGTCCATGAGCATAGTACGATACTGTAGAATCCCTACTCGTGTTTTTGTGTGTTTTGCCGCCCTGCCTGTGACACCCCTCCCACCTTATATATTCTTATTCTAATGTGTCCTTACTTCCCCCCTCCCTAATCCCTCCATTCCCACCCATTCACCTCAGTCTCTTTCCCTCTGTTAACTTTTAGTCCATTCTTGGGTATTCTGAGACTGCTGCTGTTTTCTTCTTCAGTTTTTTGTTTGTTCTGTGACTGTAATGATGAGTGATATCGTTATACATATATATATATATATATATGTAGGTAAGTAACTCTAATTTTGGTAAAATGATGCAGCTCCCCATGGCTGGGCATTGCCCCCTCCCCCGTGGGTGGTGTTTGTAAGCGCAGCACTGTTGCCTGGAGATTCCAGGATGTTACAGTGGTGCGTATGTCCTAGAGACATAATGTGTATGCTGAGAGGAGCAGTTGTGGTTAAGGTGAGGTGGACACTGACCAACTTGACATCATCTGGGTAAATGGAATTCAGAGCCAAGGTACTGTGTGTTCCTTTTCATTTTGTTGTCACTACTTCACAGTTACATGAACAACATTATGGTTCCTAGACTACCCCCACTGTCAAGTCCCCACCACGTAGCCCGTAAGAGTCGCTGCACAAGAGCCCAGGAATATGTTGTAGAAGTGCTGCTGATCATCGTTATGTTATACGGACCTACCTCAGCGTGCTGCCGGGCCACACCCTGTGTGCCACTCATAATGCCCCATTTTCCCTCTCTCCCCCCCTCCTAACCCATCCTCCTCAGTCCCATTCCCTTTGGTAACTGTGTGTCCCTTCTTTGGTTCGCTGATGCTGCTACTGTCCTTTTCTTTCACTCCTTTTCTTTTTTCTGGTACTCCACAGGTGAGTGAAATCAGTTGACACTTGTCTTTCTCTGCGTGGCTTGTTTCGCTGAGCATGATACCCTCTACCTCCCTCCATGTTGTTGCACATGGTAGGATTGGTTTCTGCATATGGCATTATAATATTCCACTTTTCATCCTCTGATAGACACTTACCTTGGCTGTTGTGGATAGTGCTGTGATAGTCATACGGGTGCACAGGTCTTTTTTAAACTGGGCTGCTGTATTCTAGTGTTTCTTTCTGTATGTCTGGATGTATGAATGTATTTTGTTACTTCATTTCTCAATTATGTATCTGTTATTTATTTATTTATTTATCGTTAGTCTACATCTACGTGAGTCACATGTAGTTTACTAAACTGCCCCCCACAATGAGATGCCCCCGGATACCTCATTGCAGTCACTGTCCATGAGCATAGTAAGATGCTGTAGAATCCCTTGTTGTCTTCTCTGTGTTGTACGTCGCTCCCCGAGCCCCCCTTCCGCTTTATACATGCCACAGGTAATGTGCACATTCTCCCCACCTCCCCCTGACTTACTCCTCCGTTCCCACCTGTCCACCTCCATCCCTTTCCCTTTATTAACTGTGAGTCCACTGTTGTGGTGCCATTTTTCTTCTTCGGATTTCTCTTGGTTCCCCTCCTGCACAGGCGATTGAAATCATTTGATATTTCTGTTTCTTCACCTGCCTGCCTTATTACCCTGAGTATGATGCCCTCTCACACCATCCGTGTTACTTCAAATGGTGGGATTTGTTTTCCTATGTCTGAATAGTATTCCATTGTTCATCTACTGATGGACACTGAGCTTGGCTATTGAGAATAGTGCTGTGGTAATCATAGGGATGCACGTGTCGCTTTTAAACTGTGGGCGGCATAGTCTCCATTCATTCATCTATTTATTCATTTATTTATTTATTATGAATCTACAATTATGTGGATAACATCATGTTTAGTAGACTCACCCCATCACCAATGTAGGAATGGTTAAGGGACTAGGAAGGCTGGTTGTGAAGGACGATTGCAGACTGGTAAGGGGGCATTATGATTAGCTCACATTATGTGGGTGGAAATTCTGTAGGGAAGGCAGTATAGTTCAGAGAATTCAAGCAGTGATTCTGTAGCATCTTACTATGCTGGTGAACAGTGAGTGTAATGGGGTCTGGGGGGCGACTTGATGATCTGGGCAGTCTAGTAACCTTGATGTTCCTTATGTAATTGTAGATTGGTTATTGTGAATAGTGCTGCCATAAATTTAGGGGTGCAGATGTCTTTCTAGAACTGGGCTGCTGCGTTCTTTATGTATGTATGTTTGTATGTATGTATGTGTGTATGTATGTATTCATCCATCCATGCATGCATTCATTCATTCATTCATTCATTATCTGTCTACCTATCTATCTGTGTATCTTTCTGTCATTAATGCCCTATTAGATGAGTAACATTATGTTTACTAGACTCCTCCCATCACGCACGTGCCCCCAGATACCCCATTGCAGTCACTGTCCATGAGCATAGTACGATACTGTAGAATCCCTACTCGTGTTTTTGTGTGTTTTGCCGCCCTGCCTGTGACACCCCTCCCACCTTATATATTCTTATTCTAATGTGTCCTTACTTCCCCCCTCCCTAATCCCTCCATTCCCACCCATTCACCTCAGTCTCTTTCCCTCTGTTAACTTTTAGTCCATTCTTGGGTATTCTGAGACTGCTGCTGTTTTCTTCTTCAGTTTTTTGTTTGTTCTGTGACTGTAATGATGAGTGATATCGTTATACATATATATATATATATATATGTAGGTAAGTAACTCTAATTTTGGTAAAATGATGCAGCTCCCCATGGCTGGGCATTGCCCCCTCCCCCGTGGGTGGTGTTTGTAAGCGCAGCACTGTTGCCTGGAGATTCCAGGATGTTACAGTGGTGCGTATGTCCTAGAGACATAATGTGTATGCTGAGAGGAGCAGTTGTGGTTAAGGTGAGGTGGACACTGACCAACTTGACATCATCTGGGTAAATGGAATTCAGAGCCAAGGTACTGTGTGTTCCTTTTCATTTTGTTGTCACTACTTCACAGTTACATGAACAACATTATGGTTCCTAGACTACCCCCACTGTCAAGTCCCCACCACGTAGCCCGTAAGAGTCGCTGCACAAGAGCCCAGGAATATGTTGTAGAAGTGCTGCTCATCATCGTTATGTTATACGGACCTACCTCAGCGTGCTGCCGGGCCACACCCTGTGTGCCACTCATAATGCCCCATTTTCCCTCTCTCCCCCCCTCCTAACCCATCCTCCTCAGTCCCATTCCCTTTGGTAACTGTGTGTCCCTTCTTTGGTTCGCTGATGCTGCTACTGTCCTTTTCTTTCACTCCTTTTCTTTTTTCTGGTACTCCACAGGTGAGTGAAATCAGTTGACACTTGTCTTTCTCTGCGTGGCTTGTTTCGCTGAGCATGATACCCTCTACCTCCCTCCATGTTGTTGCACATGGTAGGATTGGTTTCTGCATATGGCATTATAATATTCCACTTTTCATCCTCTGATAGACACTTACCTTGGCTGTTGTGGATAGTGCTGTGATAGTCATACGGGTGCACAGGTCTTTTTTCAACTGGGCTGCTGTATTCTAGTGTTTCTTTCTGTATGTCTGGATGTATGAATGTATTTTGTTACTTCATTTCTCAATTATGTATCTGTTATTTATTTATTTATTTATCGTTAGTCTACATCTACGTGAGTCACATGTAGTTTACTAAACTGCCCCCCACAATGAGATGCCCCCGGATACCTCATTGCAGTCACTGTCCATGAGCATAGTAAGATGCTGTAGAATCCCTTGTTGTCTTCTCTGTGTTGTACGTCGCTCCCCGAGCCCCCCTTCCGCTTTATACATGCCACAGGTAATGTGCACATTCTCCCCACCTCCCCCTGACTTACTCCTCCGTTCCCACCTGTCCACCTCCATCCCTTTCCCTTTATTAACTGTGAGTCCACTGTTGTGGTGCCATTTTTCTTCTTCGGATTTCTCTTGGTTCCCCTCCTGCACAGGCGATTGAAATCATTTGATATTTCTGTTTCTTCACCTGCCTGCCTTATTACCCTGAGTATGATGCCCTCTCACACCATCCGTGTTACTTCAAATGGTGGGATTTGTTTTCCTATGTCTGAATAGTATTCCATTGTTCATCTACTGATGGACACTGAGCTTGGCTATTGAGAATAGTGCTGTGGTAATCATAGGGATGCACGTGTCGCTTTTAAACTGTGGGCGGCATAGTCTCCATTCATTCATCTATTTATTCATTTATTTATTTATTATGAATCTACAATTATGTGGATAACATCATGTTTAGTAGACTCACCCCATCACCAATGTAGGAATGGTTAAGGGACTAGGAAGGCTGGTTGTGAAGGACGATTGCAGACTGGTAAGGGGGCATTATGATTAGCTCACATTATGTGGGTGGAAATTCTGTAGGGAAGGCAGTATAGTTCAGAGAATTCAAGCAGTGATTCTGTAGCATCTTACTATGCTGGTGAACAGTGAGTGTAATGGGGTCTGGGGGGCGACTTGATGATCTGGGCAGTCTAGTAACCTTGATGTTCCTTATGTAATTGTAGATTGGTTATTGTGAATAGTGCTGCCATAAATTTAGGGGTGCAGATGTCTTTCTAGAACTGGGCTGCTGCGTTCTTTATGTATGTATGTTTGTATGTATGTATGTGTGTATGTATGTATTCATCCATCCATGCATGCATTCATTCATTCATTCATTCATTATCTGTCTACCTATCTATCTGTGTATCTTTCTGTCATTAATGCCCTATTAGATGAGTAACATTATGTTTACTAGACTCCTCCCATCACGCACGTGCCCCCAGATACCCCATTGCAGTCACTGTCCATGAGCATAGTACGATACTGTAGAATCCCTACTCGTGTTTTTGTGTGTTTTGCCGCCCTGCCTGTGACACCCCTCCCACCTTATATATTCTTATTCTAATGTGTCCTTACTTCCCCCCTCCCTAATCCCTCCATTCCCACCCATTCACCTCAGTCTCTTTCCCTCTGTTAACTTTTAGTCCATTCTTGGGTATTCTGAGACTGCTGCTGTTTTCTTCTTCAGTTTTTTGTTTGTTCTGAGACTGTAATGATGAGTGATATCGTTATACATATATATATATATGTAGGTAAGTAACTCTAATTTTGGTAAAATGATGCAGCTCCCCATGGCTGGGCATTGCCCCCTCCCCCGTGGGTGGTGTTTGTAAGCGCAGCACTGTTGCCTGGAGATTCCAGGATGTCACAGTGGTGCGTATGTCCTAGAGACATAATGTGTATGCTGAGAGGAGCAGTTGTGGTTAAGGTGAGGTGGACACTGACCAACTTGACATCATCTGGGTAAATGGAATTCAGAGCCAAGGTACTGTGTGTTCCTTTTCATTTTGTTGTCACTACTTCACAGTTACATGAACAACATTATGGTTCCTAGACTACCCCCACTGTCAAGTCCCCACCACGTAGCCCGTAAGAGTCGCTGCACAAGAGCCCAGGAATATGTTGTAGAAGTGCTGCTGATCATCGTTATGTTATACGGACCTACCTCAGCGTGCTGCCGGGCCACACCCTGTGTGCCACTCATAATGCCCCATTTTCCCTCTCTCCCCCCCTCCTAACCCATCCTCCTCAGTCCCATTCCCTTTGGTAACTGTGTGTCCCTTCTTTGGTTCGCTGATGCTGCTACTGTCCTTTTCTTTCACTCCTTTTCTTTTTTCTGGTACTCCACAGGTGAGTGAAATCAGTTGACACTTGTCTTTCTCTGAGTGGCTTATTTCACTGAGCATGATACCCTCTACCTCCCTCCATGTTTTTGCACATGGTAGGACTGGTTTCTTCATATGGAAGAATAATATTCCACTGTTCATCCTCTGATAGACACTTACCTTGGCTGTTGTGGATAGTGCTGTGATAGTCATACGGGTGCACAGGTCTTTTTTAAACTGGGCTGCTGTATTCTAGTGTTTCTTTCTGTATGTCTGGATGTATGAATGTATTTTGTTACTTCATTTCTCAATTATGTATCTGTTGTTTATTTATTTATTTATCGTTAGTCTACATCTACGTGAGTCACATGTAGTTTACTAAACTGCCCCCCACAATGAGATGCCCCCGGATACCTCATTGCAGTCACTGTCCATGAGCATAGTAAGATGCTGTAGAATCCCTTGTTGTCTTCTCTGTGTTGTACGTTGCTCCCCGAGCCCCCCTTCCGCTTTATACATGCCACAGGTAATGTGCACATTCTCCCCACCTCCCCCTGACTTACTCCTCCGTTCCCACCTGTCCACCTCCATCCCTTTCCCTTTATTAACTGTGAGTCCACTGTTGTGGTGCCATTTTTCTTCTTCGGATTTCTCTTGGTTCCCCTCCTGCACAGGCGATTGAAATCATTTGATATTTCTGTTTCTTCACCTGCCTGCCTTATTACCCTGAGTATGATGCCCTCTCACACCATCCGTGTTTCTTCAAATGGTGGGATTTGTTTTCCTATGTCTGAATAGTATTCCATTGTTCATCTACTGATGGACACTGAGCTTGGCTATTGAGAATAGTGCTGTGGTAATCATAGGGATGCACGTGTCGCTTTTAAACTGTGGGCGGCATAGTCTCCATTCATTCATCTATTTATTCATTTATTTATTTATTATGAATCTACAATTATGTGGATAACATCATGTTTAGTAGACTCACCCCATCACCAATGTAGGAATGGTTAAGGGACTAGGAAGGCTGGTTGTGAAGGACGATTGCAGACTGGTAAGGGGGCATTATGATTAGCTCACATTATGTGGGTGGAAATTCTGTAGGGAAGGCAGTATAGTTCAGAGAATTCAAGCAGTGATTCTGTAGCATCTTACTATGCTGGTGAACAGTGAGTGTAATGGGGTCTGGGGGGCGACTTGATGATCTGGGCAGTCTAGTAACCTTGATGTTCCTTATGTAATTGTAGATTGGTTATTGTGAATAGTGCTGCCATAAATTTAGGGGTGCAGATGTCTTTCTAGAACTGGGCTGCTGCGTTCTTTATGTATGTATGTTTGTATGTATGTATGTGTGTATGTATGTATTCATCCATCCATGCATGCATTCATTCATTCATTCATTCATTATCTGTCTACCTATCTATCTGTGTATCTTTCTGTCATTAATGCCCTATTAGATGAGTAACATTATGTTTACTAGACTCCTCCCATCACGCACGTGCCCCCAGATACCCCATTGCAGTCACTGTCCATGAGCATAGTACGATACTGTAGAATCCCTACTCGTGTTTTTGTGTGTTTTGCCGCCCTGCCTGTGACACCCCTCCCACCTTATATATTCTTATTCTAATGTGTCCTTACTTCCCCCCTCCCTAATCCCTCCATTCCCACCCATTCACCTCAGTCTCTTTCCCTCTGTTAACTTTTAGTCCATTCTTGGGTATTCTGAGACTGCTGCTGTTTTCTTCTTCAGTTTTTTGTTTGTTCTGAGACTGTAATGATGAGTGATATCGTTATACATATATATATATATGTAGGTAAGTAACTCTAATTTTGGTAAAATGATGCAGCTCCCCATGGCTGGGCATTGCCCCCTCCCCCGTGGGTGGTGTTTGTAAGCGCAGCACTGTTGCCTGGAGATTCCAGGATGTCACAGTGGTGCCTATGTCCTAGAGACATAATGTGTATGCTGAGAGGAGCAGTTGTGGTTAAGGTGAGGTGGACACTGACCAACTTGACATCATCTGGGTAAATGGAATTCAGAGCCAAGGTACTGTGTGTTCCTTTTCATTTTGTTGTCACTACTTCACAGTTACATGAACAACATTATGGTTCCTAGACTACCCCCACTGTCAAGTCCCCACCACGTAGCCCGTAAGAGTCGCTGCACAAGAGCCCAGGAATATGTTGTAGAAGTGCTGCTGATCATCGTTATGTTATACGGACCTACCTCAGCGTGCTGCCGGGCCACACCCTGTGTGCCACTCATAATGCCCCATTTTCCCTCTCTCCCCCCCTCCTAACCCATCCTCCTCAGTCCCATTCCCTTTGGTAACTGTGTGTCCCTTCTTTGGTTCGCTGATGCTGCTACTGTCCTTTTCTTTCACTCCTTTTCTTTTTTCTGGTACTCCACAGGTGAGTGAAATCAGTTGACACTTGTCTTTCTCTGAGTGGCTTATTTCACTGAGCATGATACCCTCTACCTCCCTCCATGTTTTTGCACATGGTAGGATTGGTTTCTTCATATGGAAGAATAATATTCCACTGTTCATCCTCTGATAGACACTTACCTTGGCTGTTGTGGATAGTGCTGTGATAGTCATACGGGTGCACAGGTCTTTTTTAAACTGGGCTGCTGTATTCTAGTGTTTCTTTCTGTATGTCTGGATGTATGAATGTATTTTGTTACTTCATTTCTCAATTATGTATCTGTTATTTATTTATTTATTTATCGTTAGTCTACATCTACGTGAGTCACATGTAGTTTACTAAACTGCCCCCCACAATGAGATGCCCCCGGATACCTCATTGCAGTCACTGTCCATGAGCATAGTAAGATGCTGTAGAATCCCTTGTTGTCTTCTCTGTGTTGTACGTCGCTCCCCGAGCCCCCCTTCCGCTTTATACATGCCACAGGTAATGTGCACATTCTCCCCACCTCCCCCTGACTTACTCCTCCGTTCCCACCTGTCCACCTCCATCCCTTTCCCTTTATTAACTGTGAGTCCACTGTTGTGGTGCCATTTTTCTTCTTCGGATTTCTCTTGGTTCCCCTCCTGCACAGGCGATTGAAATCATTTGATATTTCTGTTTCTTCACCTGCCTGCCTTATTACCCTGAGTATGATGCCCTCTCACACCATCCGTGTTACTTCAAATGGTGGGATTTGTTTTCCTATGTCTGAATAGTATTCCATTGTTCATCTACTGATGGACACTGAGCTTGGCTATTGAGAATAGTGCTGTGGTAATCATAGGGATGCACGTGTCGCTTTTAAACTGTGGGCGGCATAGTCTCCATTCATTCATCTATTTATTCATTTATTTATTTATTATGAATCTACAATTATGTGGATAACATCATGTTTAGTAGACTCACCCCATCACCAATGTAGGAATGGTTAAGGGACTAGGAAGGCTGGTTGTGAAGGACGATTGCAGACTGGTAAGGGGGCATTATGATTAGCTCACATTATGTGGGTGGAAATTCTGTAGGGAAGGCAGTATAGTTCAGAGAATTCAAGCAGTGATTCTGTAGCATCTTACTATGCTGGTGAACAGTGAGTGTAATGGGGTCTGGGGGGCGACTTGATGATCTGGGCAGTCTAGTAACCTTGATGTTCCTTATGTAATTGTAGATTGGTTATTGTGAATAGTGCTGCCATAAATTTAGGGGTGCAGATGTCTTTCTAGAACTGGGCTGCTGCGTTCTTTATGTATGTATGTTTGTATGTATGTATGTGTGTATGTATGTATTCATCCATCCATGCATGCATTCATTCATTCATTCATTCATTATCTGTCTACCTATCTATCTGTGTATCTTTCTGTCATTAATGCCCTATTAGATGAGTAACATTATGTTTACTAGACTCCTCCCATCACGCACGTGCCCCCAGATACCCCATTGCAGTCACTGTCCATGAGCATAGTACGATACTGTAGAATCCCTACTCGTGTTTTTGTGTGTTTTGCCGCCCTGCCTGTGACACCCCTCCCACCTTATATATTCTTATTCTAATGTGTCCTTACTTCCCCCCTCCCTAATCCCTCCATTCCCACCCATTCACCTCAGTCTCTTTCCCTCTGTTAACTTTTAGTCCATTCTTGGGTATTCTGAGACTGCTGCTGTTTTCTTCTTCAGTTTTTTGTTTGTTCTGAGACTGTAATGATGAGTGATATCGTTATACATATATATATATATGTAGGTAAGTAACTCTAATTTTGGTAAAATGATGCAGCTCCCCATGGCTGGGCATTGCCCCCTCCCCCGTGGGTGGTGTTTGTAAGCGCAGCACTGTTGCCTGGAGATTCCAGGATGTCACAGTGGTGCCTATGTCCTAGAGACATAATGTGTATGCTGAGAGGAGCAGTTGTGGTTAAGGTGAGGTGGACACTGACCAACTTGACATCATCTGGGTAAATGGAATTCAGAGCCAAGGTACTGTGTGTTCCTTTTCATTTTGTTGTCACTACTTCACAGTTACATGAACAACATTATGGTTCCTAGACTACCCCCACTGTCAAGTCCCCACCACGTAGCCCGTAAGAGTCGCTGCACAAGAGCCCAGGAATATGTTGTAGAAGTGCTGCTGATCATCGTTATGTTATACGGACCTACCTCAGCGTGCTGCCGGGCCACACCCTGTGTGCCACTCATAATGCCCCATTTTCCCTCTCTCCCCCCCTCCTAACCCATCCTCCTCAGTCCCATTCCCTTTGGTAACTGTGTGTCCCTTCTTTGGTTCGCTGATGCTGCTACTGTCCTTTTCTTTCACTCCTTTTCTTTTTTCTGGTACTCCACAGGTGAGTGAAATCAGTTGACACTTGTCTTTCTCTGCGTGGCTTGTTTCGCTGAGCATGATACCCTCTACCTCCCTCCATGTTGTTGCACATGGTAGGATTGGTTTCTGCATATGGCATTATAATATTCCACTTTTCATCCTCTGATAGACACTTACCTTGGCTGTTGTGGATAGTGCTGTGATAGTCATACGGGTGCACAGGTCTTTTTTCAACTGGGCTGCTGTATTCTAGTGTTTCTTTCTGTATGTCTGGATGTATGAATGTATTTTGTTACTTCATTTCTCAATTAGGTATCTGTTACTTATTTATTTATTTATCGTTAGTCTACATCTACGTGAGTCACATGTAGTTTACTAAACTGCCCCCCACAATGAGATGCCCCCGGATACCTCATTGCAGTCACTGTCCATGAGCATAGTAAGATGCTGTAGAATCCCTTGTTGTCTTCTCTGTGTTGTACGTCGCTCCCCGAGCCCCCCTTCCGCTTTATACATGCCACAGGTAATGTGCACATTCTCCCCACCTCCCCCTGACTTACTCCTCCGTTCCCACCTGTCCACCTCCATCCCTTTCCCTTTATTAACTGTGAGTCCACTGTTGTGGTGCCATTTTTCTTCTTCGGATTTCTCTTGGTTCCCCTCCTGCACAGGCGATTGAAATCATTTGATATTTCTGTTTCTTCACCTGCCTGCCTTATTACCCTGAGTATGATGCCCTCTCACACCATCCGTGTTACTTCAAATGGTGGGATTTGTTTTCCTATGTCTGAATAGTATTCCATTGTTCATCTACTGATGGACACTGAGCTTGGCTATTGAGAATAGTGCTGTGGTAATCATAGGGATGCACGTGTCGCTTTTAAACTGTGGGCGGCATAGTCTCCATTCATTCATCTATTTATTCATTTATTTATTTATTATGAATCTACAATTATGTGGATAACATCATGTTTAGTAGACTCACCCCATCACCAATGTAGGAATGGTTAAGGGACTAGGAAGGCTGGTTGTGAAGGACGATTGCAGACTGGTAAGGGGGCATTATGATTAGCTCACATTATGTGGGTGGAAATTCTGTAGGGAAGGCAGTATAGTTCAGAGAATTCAAGCAGTGATTCTGTAGCATCTTACTATGCTGGTGAACAGTGAGTGTAATGGGGTCTGGGGGGCGACTTGATGATCTGGGCAGTCTAGTAACCTTGATGTTCCTTATGTAATTGTAGATTGGTTATTGTGAATAGTGCTGCCATAAATTTAGGGGTGCAGATGTCTTTCTAGAACTGGGCTGCTGCGTTCTTTATGTATGTATGTTTGTATGTATGTATGTGTGTATGTATGTATTCATCCATCCATGCATGCATTCATTCATTCATTCATTCATTATCTGTCTACCTATCTATCTGTGTATCTTTCTGTCATTAATGCCCTATTAGATGAGTAACATTATGTTTACTAGACTCCTCCCATCACGCACGTGCCCCCAGATACCCCATTGCAGTCACTGTCCATGAGCATAGTACGATACTGTAGAATCCCTACTCGTGTTTTTGTGTGTTTTGCCGCCCTGCCTGTGACACCCCTCCCACCTTATATATTCTTATTCTAATGTGTCCTTACTTCCCCCCTCCCTAATCCCTCCATTCCCACCCATTCACCTCAGTCTCTTTCCCTCTGTTAACTTTTAGTCCATTCTTGGGTATTCTGAGACTGCTGCTGTTTTCTTCTTCAGTTTTTTGTTTGTTCTGAGACTGTAATGATGAGTGATATCGTTATACATATATATATATATGTAGGTAAGTAACTCTAATTTTGGTAAAATGATGCAGCTCCCCATGGCTGGGCATTGCCCCCTCCCCCGTGGGTGGTGTTTGTAAGCGCAGCACTGTTGCCTGGAGATTCCAGGATGTCACAGTGGTGCCTATGTCCTAGAGACATAATGTGTATGCTGAGAGGAGCAGTTGTGGTTAAGGTGAGGTGGACACTGACCAACTTGACATCATCTGGGTAAATGGAATTCAGAGCCAAGGTACTGTGTGTTCCTTTTCATTTTGTTGTCACTACTTCACAGTTACATGAACAACATTATGGTTCCTAGACTACCCCCACTGTCAAGTCCCCACCACGTAGCCCGTAAGAGTCGCTGCACAAGAGCCCAGGAATATGTTGTAGAAGTGCTGCTGATCATCGTTATGTTATACGGACCTACCTCAGCGTGCTGCCGGGCCACACCCTGTGTGCCACTCATAATGCCCCATTTTCCCTCTCTCCCCCCCTCCTAACCCATCCTCCTCAGTCCCATTCCCTTTGGTAACTGTGTGTCCCTTCTTTGGTTCGCTGATGCTGCTACTGTCCTTTTCTTTCACTCCTTTTCTTTTTTCTGGTACTCCACAGGTGAGTGAAATCAGTTGACACTTGTCTTTCTCTGAGTGGCTTATTTCACTGAGCATGATACCCTCTACCTCCCTCCATGTTTTTGCACATGGTAGGACTGGTTTCTTCATATGGAAGAATAATATTCCACTGTTCATCCTCTGATAGACACTTACCTTGGCTGTTGTGGATAGTGCTGTGATAGTCAAACGGGTGCACAGGTCTTTTTTAAACTGGGCTGCTGTATTCTAGTATTTCTTTCTGTATGTCTGGATGTATGAATGTATTTTGTTACTTCATTTCTCAATTATGTATCTGTTATTTATTTATTTATTTATCGTTAGTCTACATCTACGTGAGTCACATGTAGTTTACTAAACTGCCCCCCACAATGAGATGCCCCCGGATACCTCATTGCAGTCACTGTCCATGAGCATAGTAAGATGCTGTAGAATCCCTTGTTGTCTTCTCTGTGTTGTACGTCGCTCCCCGAGCCCCCCTTCCGCTTTATACATGCCACAGGTAATGTGCACATTCTCCCCACCTCCCCCTGACTTACTCCTCCGTTCCCACCTGTCCACCTCCATCCCTTTCCCTTTATTAACTGTGAGTCCACTGTTGTGGTGCCATTTTTCTTCTTCGGATTTCTCTTGGTTCCCCTCCTGCACAGGCGATTGAAATCATTTGATATTTCTGTTTCTTCACCTGCCTGCCTTATTACCCTGAGTATGATGCCCTCTCACACCATCCGTGTTACTTCAAATGGTGGGATTTGTTTTCCTATGTCTGAATAGTATTCCATTGTTCATCTACTGATGGACACTGAGCTTGGCTATTGAGAATAGTGCTGTGGTAATCATAGGGATGCACGTGTCGCTTTTAAACTGTGGGCGGCATAGTCTCCATTCATTCATCTATTTATTCATTTATTTATTTATTATGAATCTACAATTATGTGGATAACATCATGTTTAGTAGACTCACCCCATCACCAATGTAGGAATGGTTAAGGGACTAGGAAGGCTGGTTGTGAAGGACGATTGCAGACTGGTAAGGGGGCATTATGATTAGCTCACATTATGTGGGTGGAAATTCTGTAGGGAAGGCAGTATAGTTCAGAGAATTCAAGCAGTGATTCTGTAGCATCTTACTATGCTGGTGAACAGTGAGTGTAATGGGGTCTGGGGGGCGACTTGATGATCTGGGCAGTCTAGTAACCTTGATGTTCCTTATGTAATTGTAGATTGGTTATTGTGAATAGTGCTGCCATAAATTTAGGGGTGCAGATGTCTTTCTAGAACTGGGCTGCTGCGTTCTTTATGTATGTATGTTTGTATGTATGTATGTGTGTATGTATGTATTCATCCATCCATGCATGCATTCATTCATTCATTCATTCATTATCTGTCTACCTATCTATCTGTGTATCTTTCTGTCATTAATGCCCTATTAGATGAGTAACATTATGTTTACTAGACTCCTCCCATCACGCACGTGCCCCCAGATACCCCATTGCAGTCACTGTCCATGAGCATAGTACGATACTGTAGAATCCCTACTTGTGTTTTTGTGTGTTTTGCCGCCCTGCCTGTGACACCCCTCCCACCTTATATATTCTTATTCTAATGTGTCCTTACTTCCCCCCTCCCTAATCCCTCCATTCCCACCCATTCACCTCAGTCTCTTTCCCTCTGTTAACTTTTAGTCCATTCTTGGGTATTCTGAGACTGCTGCTGTTTTCTTCTTCAGTTTTTTGTTTGTTCTGTGACTGTAATGATGAGTGATATCGTTATACATATATATATATATATATATGTAGGTAAGTAACTCTAATTTTGGTAAAATGATGCAGCTCCCCATGGCTGTGCATTGCCCCCTCCCCCGTGGGTGGTGTTTGTAAGCGCAGCACTGTTGCCTGGAGATTCCAGGATGTTACAGTGGTGCGTATGTCCTAGAGACATAATGTGTATGCTGAGAGGAGCAGTTGTGGTTAAGGTGAGGTGGACACTGACCAACTTGACATCATCTGGGTAAATGGAATTCAGAGCCAAGGTACTGTGTGTTCCTTTTCATTTTGTTGTCACTACTTCACAGTTACATGAACAACATTATGGTTCCTAGACTACCCCCACTGTCAAGTCCCCACCACGTAGCCCGTAAGAGTCGCTGCACAAGAGCCCAGGAATATGTTGTAGAAGTGCTGCTGATCATCGTTATGTTATACGGACCTACCTCAGCGTGCTGCCGGGCCACACCCTGTGTGCCACTCATAATGCCCCATTTTCCCTCTCTCCCCCCCTCCTAACCCATCCTCCTCAGTCCCATTCCCTTTGGTAACTGTGTGTCCCTTCTTTGGTTCGCTGATGCTGCTACTGTCCTTTTCTTTCACTCCTTTTCTTTTTTCTGGTACTCCACAGGTGAGTGAAATCAGTTGACACTTGTCTTTCTCTGCGTGGCTTGTTTCGCTGAGCATGATACCCTCTACCTCCCTCCATGTTGTTGCACATGGTAGGATTGGTTTCTGCATATGGCATTATAATATTCCACTTTTCATCCTCTGATAGACACTTACCTTGGCTGTTGTGGATAGTGCTGTGATAGTCATACGGGTGCACAGGTCTTTTTTCAACTGGGCTGCTGTATTCTAGTGTTTCTTTCTGTATGTCTGGATGTATGAATGTATTTTGTTACTTCATTTCTCAATTATGTATCTGTTATTTATTTATTTATTTATCGTTAGTCTACATCTACGTGAGTCACATGTAGTTTACTAAACTGCCCCCCACAATGAGATGCCCCCGGATACCTCATTGCAGTCACTGTCCATGAGCATAGTAAGATGCTGTAGAATCCCTTGTTGTCTTCTCTGTGTTGTACGTCGCTCCCCGAGCCCCCCTTCCGCTTTATACATGCCACAGGTAATGTGCACATTCTCCCCACCTCCCCCTGACTTACTCCTCCGTTCCCACCTGTCCACCTCCATCCCTTTCCCTTTATTAACTGTGAGTCCACTGTTGTGGTGCCATTTTTCTTCTTCGGATTTCTCTTGGTTCCCCTCCTGCACAGGCGATTGAAATCATTTGATATTTCTGTTTCTTCACCTGCCTGCCTTATTACCCTGAGTATGATGCCCTCTCACACCATCCGTGTTACTTCAAATGGTGGGATTTGTTTTCCTATGTCTGAATAGTATTCCATTGTTCATCTACTGATGGACACTGAGCTTGGCTATTGAGAATAGTGCTGTGGTAATCATAGGGATGCACGTGTCGCTTTTAAACTGTGGGCGGCATAGTCTCCATTCATTCATCTATTTATTCATTTATTTATTTATTATGAATCTACAATTATGTGGATAACATCATGTTTAGTAGACTCACCCCATCACCAATGTAGGAATGGTTAAGGGACTAGGAAGGCTGGTTGTGAAGGACGATTGCAGACTGGTAAGGGGGCATTATGATTAGCTCACATTATGTGGGTGGAAATTCTGTAGGGAAGGCAGTATAGTTCAGAGAATTCAAGCAGTGATTCTGTAGCATCTTACTATGCTGGTGAACAGTGAGTGTAATGGGGTCTGGGGGGCGACTTGATGATCTGGGCAGTCTAGTAACCTTGATGTTCCTTATGTAATTGTAGATTGGTTATTGTGAATAGTGCTGCCATAAATTTAGGGGTGCAGATGTCTTTCTAGAACTGGGCTGCTGCGTTCTTTATGTATGTATGTTTGTATGTATGTATGTGTGTATGTATGTATTCATCCATCCATGCATGCATTCATTCATTCATTCATTCATTATCTGTCTACCTATCTATCTGTGTATCTTTCTGTCATTAATGCCCTATTAGATGAGTAACATTATGTTTACTGGACTCCTCCCATCACGCACGTGCCCCCAGATACCCCATTGCAGTCACTGTCCATGAGCATAGTACGATACTGTAGAATCCCTACTCGTGTTTTTGTGTGTTTTGCCGCCCTGCCTGTGACAGCCCTCCCACCTTATATATTCTTATTCTAATGTGTCCTTACTTCCCCCCTCCCTAATCCCTCCATTCCCACCCATTCACCTCAGTCTCTTTCCCTCTGTTAACTTTTAGTCCATTCTTGGGTATTCTGAGACTGCTGCTGTTTTCTTCTTCAGTTTTTTGTTTGTTCTGAGACTGTAATGATGAGTGATATCGTTATACATATATATATATATGTAGGTAAGTAACTCTAATTTTGGTAAAATGATGCAGCTCCCCATGGCTGGGCATTGCCCCCTCCCCCGTGGGTGGTGTTTGTAAGCGCAGCACTATTGCCTGGAGATTCCAGGATGTCACAGTGGTGCCTATGTCCTAGAGACATAATGTGTATGCTGAGAGGAGCAGTTGTGGTTAAGGTGAGGTGGACACTGACCAACTTGACATCATCTGGGTAAATGGAATTCAGAGCCAAGGTACTGTGTGTTCCTTTTCATTTTGTTGTCACTACTTCACAGTTACATGAACAACATTATGGTTCCTAGACTACCCCCACTGTCAAGTCCCCACCACGTAGCCCGTAAGAGTCGCTGCACAAGAGCCCAGGAATATGTTGTAGAAGTGCTGCTGATCATCGTTATGTTATACGGACCTACCTCAGCGTGCTGCCGGGCCACACCCTGTGTGCCACTCATAATGCCCCATTTTCCCTCTCTCCCCCCCTCCTAACCCATCCTCCTCAGTCCCATTCCCTTTGGTAACTGTGTGTCCCTTCTTTGGTTCGCTGATGCTGCTACTGTCCTTTTCTTTCACTCCTTTTCTTTTTTCTGGTACTCCACAGGTGAGTGAAATCAGTTGACACTTGTCTTTCTCTGCGTGGCTTGTTTCGCTGAGCATGATACCCTCTACCTCCCTCCATGTTGTTGCACATGGTAGGATTGGTTTCTGCATATGGCATTATAATATTCCACTTTTCATCCTCTGATAGACACTTACCTTGGCTGTTGTGGATAGTGCTGTGATAGTCATACGGGTGCACAGGTCTTTTTTCAACTGGGCTGCTGTATTCTAGTGTTTCTTTCTGTATGTCTGGATGTATGAATGTATTTTGTTACTTCATTTCTCAATTATGTATCTGTTATTTATTTATTTATTTATCGTTAGTCTACATCTACGTGAGTCACACGTAGTTTACTAAACTGCCCCCCACAATGAGATGCCCCCGGATACCTCATTGCAGTCACTGTCCATGAGCATAGTAAGATGCTGTAGAATCCCTTGTTGTCTTCTCTGTGTTGTACGTCGCTCCCCGAGCCCCCCTTCCGCTTTATACATGCCACAGGTAATGTGCACATTCTCCCCACCTCCCCCTGACTTACTCCTCCGTTCCCACCTGTCCACCTCCATCCCTTTCCCTTTATTAACTGTGAGTCCACTGTTGTGGTGCCATTTTTCTTCTTCGGATTTCTCTTGGTTCCCCTCCTGCACAGGCGATTGAAATCATTTGATATTTCTGTTTCTTCACCTGCCTGCCTTATTACCCTGAGTATGATGCCCTCTCACACCATCCGTGTTACTTCAAATGGTGGGATTTGTTTTCCTATGTCTGAATAGTATTCCATTGTTCATCTACTGATGGACACTGAGCTTGGCTATTGAGAATAGTGCTGTGGTAATCATAGGGATGCACGTGTCGCTTTTAAACTGTGGGCGGCATAGTCTCCATTCATTCATCTATTTATTCATTTATTTATTTATTATGAATCTACAATTATGTGGATAACATCATGTTTAGTAGACTCACCCCATCACCAATGTAGGAATGGTTAAGGGACTAGGAAGGCTGGTTGTGAAGGACGATTGCAGACTGGTAAGGGGGCATTATGATTAGCTCACATTATGTGGGTGGAAATTCTGTAGGGAAGGCAGTATAGTTCAGAGAATTCAAGCAGTGATTCTGTAGCATCTTACTATGCTGGTGAACAGTGAGTGTAATGGGGTCTGGGGGGCGACTTGATGATCTGGGCAGTCTAGTAACCTTGATGTTCCTTATGTAATTGTAGATTGGTTATTGTGAATAGTGCTGCCATAAATTTAGGGGTGCAGATGTCTTTCTAGAACTGGGCTGCTGCGTTCTTTATGTATGTATGTTTGTATGTATGTATGTGTGTATGTATGTATTCATCCATCCATGCATGCATTCATTCATTCATTCATTCATTATCTGTCTACCTATCTATCTGTGTATCTTTCTGTCATTAATGCCCTATTAGATGAGTAACATTATGTTTACTAGACTCCTCCCATCACGCACGTGCCCCCAGATACCCCATTGCAGTCACTGTCCATGAGCATAGTACGATACTGTAGAATCCCTACTCGTGTTTTTGTGTGTTTTGCCGCCCTGCCTGTGACAGCCCTCCCACCTTATATATTCTTATTCTAATGTGTCCTTACTTCCCCCCTCCCTAATCCCTCCATTCCCACCCATTCACCTCAGTCTCTTTCCCTCTGTTAACTTTTAGTCCATTCTTGGGTATTCTGAGACTGCTGCTGTTTTCTTCTTCAGTTTTTTGTTTGTTCTGTGACTGTAATGATGAGTGATATCGTTATACATATATATATATATATATATATATATATGTAGGTAAGTAACTCTAATTTTGGTAAAATGATGCAGCTCCCCATGGCTGGGCATTGCCCCCTCCCCCGTGGGTGGTGTTTGTAAGCGCAGCACTGTTGCCTGGAGATTCCAGGATGTTACAGTGGTGCGTATGTCCTAGAGACATAATGTGTATGCTGAGAGGAGCAGTTGTGGTTAAGGTGAGGTGGACACTGACCAACTTGACATCATCTGGGTAAATGGAATTCAGAGCCAAGGTACTGTGTGTTCCTTTTCATTTTGTTGTCACTACTTCACAGTTACATGAACAACATTATGGTTCCTAGACTACCCCCACTGTCAAGTCCCCACCACGTAGCCCGTAAGAGTCGCTGCACAAGAGCCCAGGAATATGTTGTAGAAGTGCTGCTGATCATCGTTATGTTATACGGACCTACCTCAGCGTGCTGCCGTGCCACACCCTGTGTGCCACTCATAATGCCCCATTTTCCCTCTCTCCCCCCCTCCTAACCCATCCTCCTCAGTCCCATTCCCTTTGGTAACTGTGTGTCCCTTCTTTGGTTCGCTGATGCTGCTACTGTCCTTTTCTTTCACTCCTTTTCTTTTTTCTGGTACTCCACAGGTGAGTGAAATCAGTTGACACTTGTCTTTCTCTGCGTGGCTTGTTTCGCTGAGCATGATACCCTCTACCTCCCTCCATGTTGTTGCACATGGTAGGATTGGTTTCTGCATATGGCATTATAATATTCCACTTTTCATCCTCTGATAGACACTTACCTTGGCTGTTGTGGATAGTGCTGTGATAGTCATACGGGTGCACAGGTCTTTTTTCAACTGGGCTGCTGTATTCTAGTGTTTCTTTCTGTATGTCTGGATGTATGAATGTATTTTGTTACTTCATTTCTCAATTAGGTATCTGTTATTTATTTATTTATTTATCGTTAGTCTACATCTACGTGAGTCACATGTAGTTTACTAAACTGCCCCCCACAATGAGATGCCCCCGGATACCTCATTGCAGTCACTGTCCATGAGCATAGTAAGATGCTGTAGAATCCCTTGTTGTCTTCTCTGTGTTGTACGTCGCTCCCCGAGCCCCCCTTCCGCTTTATACATGCCACAGGTAATGTGCACATTCTCCCCACCTCCCCCTGACTTACTCCTCCGTTCCCACCTGTCCACCTCCATCCCTTTCCCTTTATTAACTGTGAGTCCACTGTTGTGGTGCCATTTTTCTTCTTCGGATTTCTCTTGGTTCCCCTCCTGCACAGGCGATTGAAATCATTTGATATTTCTGTTTCTTCACCTGCCTGCCTTATTACCCTGAGTATGATGCCCTCTCACACCATCCGTGTTTCTTCAAATGGTGGGATTTGTTTTCCTATGTCTGAATAGTATTCCATTGTTCATCTACTGATGGACACTGAGCTTGGCTATTGAGAATAGTGCTGTGGTAATCATAGGGATGCACGTGTCGCTTTTAAACTGTGGGCGGCATAGTCTCCATTCATTCATCTATTTATTCATTTATTTATTTATTATGAATCTACAATTATGTGGATAACATCATGTTTAGTAGACTCACCCCATCACCAATGTAGGAATGGTTAAGGGACTAGGAAGGCTGGTTGTGAAGGACGATTGCAGACTGGTAAGGGGGCATTATGATTAGCTCACATTATGTGGGTGGAAATTCTGTAGGGAAGGCAGTATAGTTCAGAGAATTCAAGCAGTGATTCTGTAGCATCTTACTATGCTGGTGAACAGTGAGTGTAATGGGGTCTGGGGGGCGACTTGATGATCTGGGCAGTCTAGTAACCTTGATGTTCCTTATGTAATTGTAGATTGGTTATTGTGAATAGTGCTGCCATAAATTTAGGGGTGCAGATGTCTTTCTAGAACTGGGCTGCTGCGTTCTTTATGTATGTATGTTTGTATGTATGTATGTGTGTATGTATGTATTCATCCATCCATGCATGCATTCATTCATTCATTCATTCATTATCTGTCTACCTATCTATCTGTGTATCTTTCTGTCATTAATGCCCTATTAGATGAGTAACATTATGTTTACTGGACTCCTCCCATCACGCACGTGCCCCCAGATACCCCATTGCAGTCACTGTCCATGAGCATAGTACGATACTGTAGAATCCCTACTCGTGTTTTTGTGTGTTTTGCCGCCCTGCCTGTGACAGCCCTCCCACCTTATATATTCTTATTCTAATGTGTCCTTACTTCCCCCCTCCCTAATCCCTCCATTCCCACCCATTCACCTCAGTCTCTTTCCCTCTGTTAACTTTTAGTCCATTCTTGGGTATTCTGAGACTGCTGCTGTTTTCTTCTTCAGTTTTTTGTTTGTTCTGAGACTGTAATGATGAGTGATATCGTTATACATATATATATATATATATATATGTAGGTAAGTAACTCTAATTTTGGTAAAATGATGCAGCTCCCCATGGCTGGGCATTGCCCCCTCCCCCGTGGGTGGTGTTTGTAAGCGCAGCACTGTTGCCTGGAGATTCCAGGATGTTACAGTGGTGCGTATGTCCTAGAGACATAATGTGTATGCTGAGAGGAGCAGTTGTGGTTAAGGTGAGGTGGACACTGACCAACTTGACATCATCTGGGTAAATGGAATTCAGAGCCAAGGTACTGTGTGTTCCTTTTCATTTTGTTGTCACTACTTCACAGTTACATGAACAACATTATGGTTCCTAGACTACCCCCACTGTCAAGTCCCCACCACGTAGCCCGTAAGAGTCGCTGCACAAGAGCCCAGGAATATGTTGTAGAAGTGCTGCTGATCATCGTTATGTTATACGGACCTACCTCAGCGTGCTGCCGGGCCACACCCTGTGTGCCACTCATAATGCCCCATTTTCCCTCTCTCCCCCCCTCCTAACCCATCCTCCTCAGTCCCATTCCCTTTGGTAACTGTGTGTCCCTTCTTTGGTTCGCTGATGCTGCTACTGTCCTTTTCTTTCACTCCTTTTCTTTTTTCTGGTACTCCACAGGTGAGTGAAATCAGTTGACACTTGTCTTTCTCTGCGTGGCTTGTTTCGCTGAGCATGATACCCTCTACCTCCCTCCATGTTGTTGCACATGGTAGGATTGGTTTCTGCATATGGCATTATAATATTCCACTTTTCATCCTCTGATAGACACTTACCTTGGCTGTTGTGGATAGTGCTGTGATAGTCATACGGGTGCACAGGTCTTTTTTCAACTGGGCTGCTGTATTCTAGTGTTTCTTTCTGTATGTCTGGATGTATGAATGTATTTTGTTACTTCATTTCTCAATTATGTATCTGTTATTTATTTATTTATTTATCGTTAGTCTACATCTACGTGAGTCACATGTAGTTTACTAAACTGCCCCCCACAATGAGATGCCCCCGGATACCTCATTGCAGTCACTGTCCATGAGCATAGTAAGATGCTGTAGAATCCCTTGTTGTCTTCTCTGTGTTGTACGTCGCTCCCCGAGCCCCCCTTCCGCTTTATACATGCCACAGGTAATGTGCACATTCTCCCCACCTCCCCCTGACTTACTCCTCCGTTCCCACCTGTCCACCTCCATCCCTTTCCCTTTATTAACTGTGAGTCCACTGTTGTGGTGCCATTTTTCTTCTTCGGATTTCTCTTGGTTCCCCTCCTGCACAGGCGATTGAAATCATTTGATATTTCTGTTTCTTCACCTGCCTGCCTTATTACCCTGAGTATGATGCCCTCTCACACCATCCGTGTTACTTCAAATGGTGGGATTTGTTTTCCTATGTCTGAATAGTATTCCATTGTTCATCTACTGATGGACACTGAGCTTGGCTATTGAGAATAGTGCTGTGGTAATCATAGGGATGCACGTGTCGCTTTTAAACTGTGGGCGGCATAGTCTCCATTCATTCATCTATTTATTCATTTATTTATTTATTATGAATCTACAATTATGTGGATAACATCATGTTTAGTAGACTCACCCCATCACCAATGTAGGAATGGTTAAGGGACTAGGAAGGCTGGTTGTGAAGGACGATTGCAGACTGGTAAGGGGGCATTATGATTAGCTCACATTATGTGGGTGGAAATTCTGTAGGGAAGGCAGTATAGTTCAGAGAATTCAAGCAGTGATTCTGTAGCATCTTACTATGCTGGTGAACAGTGAGTGTAATGGGGTCTGGGGGGCGACTTGATGATCTGGGCAGTCTAGTAACCTTGATGTTCCTTATGTAATTGTAGATTGGTTATTGTGAATAGTGCTGCCATAAATTTAGGGGTGCAGATGTCTTTCTAGAACTGGGCTGCTGCGTTCTTTATGTATGTATGTTTGTATGTATGTATGTGTGTATGTATGTATTCATCCATCCATGCATGCATTCATTCATTCATTCATTCATTATCTGTCTACCTATCTATCTGTGTATCTTTCTGTCATTAATGCCCTATTAGATGAGTAACATTATGTTTACTAGACTCCTCCCATCACGCACGTGCCCCCAGATACCCCATTGCAGTCACTGTCCATGAGCATAGTACGATACTGTAGAATCCCTACTCGTGTTTTTGTGTGTTTTGCCGCCCTGCCTGTGACAGCCCTCCCACCTTATATATTCTTATTCTAATGTGTCCTTACTTCCCCCCTCCCTAATCCCTCCATTCCCACCCATTCACCTCAGTCTCTTTCCCTCTGTTAACTTTTAGTCCATTCTTGGGTATTCTGAGACTGCTGCTGTTTTCTTCTTCAGTTTTTTGTTTGTTCTGAGACTGTAATGATGAGTGATATCGTTATACATATATATATATATATATATATGTAGGTAAGTAACTCTAATTTTGGTAAAATGATGCAGCTCCCCATGGCTGGGCATTGCCCCCTCCCCCGTGGGTGGTGTTTGTAAGCGCAGCACTGTTGCCTGGAGATTCCAGGATGTTACAGTGGTGCGTATGTCCTAGAGACATAATGTGTATGCTGAGAGGAGCAGTTGTGGTTAAGGTGAGGTGGACACTGACCAACTTGACATCATCTGGGTAAATGGAATTCAGAGCCAAGGTACTGTGTGTTCCTTTTCATTTTGTTGTCACTACTTCACAGTTACATGAACAACATTATGGTTCCTAGACTACCCCCACTGTCAAGTCCCCACCACGTAGCCCGTAAGAGTCGCTGCACAAGAGCCCAGGAATATGTTGTAGAAGTGCTGCTGATCATCGTTATGTTATACGGACCTACCTCAGCGTGCTGCCGGGCCACACCCTGTGTGCCACTCATAATGCCCCATTTTCCCTCTCTCCCCCCCTCCTAACCCATCCTCCTCAGTCCCATTCCCTTTGGTAACTGTGTGTCCCTTCTTTGGTTCGCTGATGCTGCTACTGTCCTTTTCTTTCACTCCTTTTCTTTTTTCTGGTACTCCACAGGTGAGTGAAATCAGTTGACACTTGTCTTTCTCTGCGTGGCTTGTTTCGCTGAGCATGATACCCTCTACCTCCCTCCATGTTGTTGCACATGGTAGGATTGGTTTCTGCATATGGCATTATAATATTCCACTTTTCATCCTCTGATAGACACTTACCTTGGCTGTTGTGGATAGTGCTGTGATAGTCATACGGGTGCACAGGTCTTTTTTCAACTGGGCTGCTGTATTCTAGTGTTTCTTTCTGTATGTCTGGATGTATGAATGTATTTTGTTACTTCATTTCTCAATTAGGTATCTGTTACTTATTTATTTATTTATCGTTAGTCTACATCTACGTGAGTCACATGTAGTTTACTAAACTGCCCCCCACAATGAGATGCCCCCGGATACCTCATTGCAGTCACTGTCCATGAGCATAGTAAGATGCTGTAGAATCCCTTGTTGTCTTCTCTGTGTTGTACGTCGCTCCCCGAGCCCCCCTTCCGCTTTATACATGCCACAGGTAATGTGCACATTCTCCCCACCTCCCCCTGACTTACTCCTCCGTTCCCACCTGTCCACCTCCATCCCTTTCCCTTTATTAACTGTGAGTCCACTGTTGTGGTGCCATTTTTCTTCTTCGGATTTCTCTTGGTTCCCCTCCTGCACAGGCGATTGAAATCATTTGATATTTCTGTTTCTTCACCTGCCTGCCTTATTACCCTGAGTATGATGCCCTCTCACACCATCCGTGTTTCTTCAAATGGTGGGATTTGTTTTCCTATGTCTGAATAGTATTCCATTGTTCATCTACTGATGGACACTGAGCTTGGCTATTGAGAATAGTGCTGTGGTAATCATAGGGATGCACGTGTCGCTTTTAAACTGTGGGCGGCATAGTCTCCATTCATTCATCTATTTATTCATTTATTTATTTATTATGAATCTACAATTATGTGGATAACATCATGTTTAGTAGACTCACCCCATCACCAATGTAGGAATGGTTAAGGGACTAGGAAGGCTGGTTGTGAAGGACGATTGCAGACTGGTAAGGGGGCATTATGATTAGCTCACATTATGTGGGTGGAAATTCTGTAGGGAAGGCAGTATAGTTCAGAGAATTCAAGCAGTGATTCTGTAGCATCTTACTATGCTGGTGAACAGTGAGTGTAATGGGGTCTGGGGGGCGACTTGATGATCTGGGCAGTCTAGTAACCTTGATGTTCCTTATGTAATTGTAGATTGGTTATTGTGAATAGTGCTGCCATAAATTTAGGGGTGCAGATGTCTTTCTAGAACTGGGCTGCTGCGTTCTTTATGTATGTATGTTTGTATGTATGTATGTGTGTATGTATGTATTCATCCATCCATGCATGCATTCATTCATTCATTCATTCATTATCTGTCTACCTATCTATCTGTGTATCTTTCTGTCATTAATGCCCTATTAGATGAGTAACATTATGTTTACTAGACTCCTCCCATCACGCACGTGCCCCCAGATACCCCATTGCAGTCACTGTCCATGAGCATAGTACGATACTGTAGAATCCCTACTCGTGTTTTTGTGTGTTTTGCCGCCCTGCCTGTGACAGCCCTCCCACCTTATATATTCTTATTCTAATGTGTCCTTACTTCCCCCCTCCCTAATCCCTCCATTCCCACCCATTCACCTCAGTCTCTTTCCCTCTGTTAACTTTTAGTCCATTCTTGGGTATTCTGAGACTGCTGCTGTTTTCTTCTTCAGTTTTTTGTTTGTTCTGAGACTGTAATGATGAGTGATATCGTTATACATATATATATATATATATATATGTAGGTAAGTAACTCTAATTTTGGTAAAATGATGCAGCTCCCCATGGCTGGGCATTGCCCCCTCCCCCGTGGGTGGTGTTTGTAAGCGCAGCACTGTTGCCTGGAGATTCCAGGATGTTACAGTGGTGCGTATGTCCTAGAGACATAATGTGTATGCTGAGAGGAGCAGTTGTGGTTAAGGTGAGGTGGACACTGACCAACTTGACATCATCTGGGTAAATGGAATTCAGAGCCAAGGTACTGTGTGTTCCTTTTCATTTTGTTGTCACTACTTCACAGTTACATGAACAACATTATGGTTCCTAGACTACCCCCACTGTCAAGTCCCCACCACGTAGCCCGTAAGAGTCGCTGCACAAGAGCCCAGGAATATGTTGTAGAAGTGCTGCTGATCATCGTTATGTTATACGGACCTACCTCAGCGTGCTGCCGGGCCACACCCTGTGTGCCACTCATAATGCCCCATTTTCCCTCTCTCCCCCCCTCCTAACCCATCCTCCTCAGTCCCATTCCCTTTGGTAACTGTGTGTCCCTTCTTTGGTTCGCTGATGCTGCTACTGTCCTTTTCTTTCACTCCTTTTCTTTTTTCTGGTACTCCACAGGTGAGTGAAATCAGTTGACACTTGTCTTTCTCTGCGTGGCTTGTTTCGCTGAGCATGATACCCTCTACCTCCCTCCATGTTGTTGCACATGGTAGGATTGGTTTCTGCATATGGCATTATAATATTCCACTTTTCATCCTCTGATAGACACTTACCTTGGCTGTTGTGGATAGTGCTGTGATAGTCATACGGGTGCACAGGTCTTTTTTAAACTGGGCTGCTGTATTCTAGTGTTTCTTTCTGTATGTCTGGATGTATGAATGTATTTTGTTACTTCATTTCTCAATTAGGTATCTGTTACTTATTTATTTATTTATCGTTAGTCTACATCTACGTGAGTCACATGTAGTTTACTAAACTGCCCCCCACAATGAGATGCCCCCGGATACCTCATTGCAGTCACTGTCCATGAGCATAGTAAGATGCTGTAGAATCCCTTGTTGTCTTCTCTGTGTTGTACGTCGCTCCCCGAGCCCCCCTTCCGCTTTATACATGCCACAGGTAATGTGCACATTCTCCCCACCTCCCCCTGACTTACTCCTCCGTTCCCACCTGTCCACCTCCATCCCTTTCCCTTTATTAACTGTGAGTCCACTGTTGTGGTGCCATTTTTCTTCTTCGGATTTCTCTTGGTTCCCCTCCTGCACAGGCGATTGAAATCATTTGATATTTCTGTTTCTTCACCTGCCTGCCTTATTACCCTGAGTATGATGCCCTCTCACACCATCCGTGTTTCTTCAAATGGTGGGATTTGTTTTCCTATGTCTGAATAGTATTCCATTGTTCATCTACTGATGGACACTGAGCTTGGCTATTGAGAATAGTGCTGTGGTAATCATAGGGATGCACGTGTCGCTTTTAAACTGTGGGCGGCATAGTCTCCATTCATTCATCTATTTATTCATTTATTTATTTATTATGAATCTACAATTATGTGGATAACATCATGTTTAGTAGACTCACCCCATCACCAATGTAGGAATGGTTAAGGGACTAGGAAGGCTGGTTGTGAAGGACGATTGCAGACTGGTAAGGGGGCATTATGATTAGCTCACATTATGTGGGTGGAAATTCTGTAGGGAAGGCAGTATAGTTCAGAGAATTCAAGCAGTGATTCTGTAGCATCTTACTATGCTGGTGAACAGTGAGTGTAATGGGGTCTGGGGGGCGACTTGATGATCTGGGCAGTCTAGTAACCTTGATGTTCCTTATGTAATTGTAGATTGGTTATTGTGAATAGTGCTGCCATAAATTTAGGGGTGCAGATGTCTTTCTAGAACTGGGCTGCTGCGTTCTTTATGTATGTATGTTTGTATGTATGTATGTGTGTATGTATGTATTCATCCATCCATGCATGCATTCATTCATTCATTCATTCATTATCTGTCTACCTATCTATCTGTGTATCTTTCTGTCATTAATGCCCTATTAGATGAGTAACATTATGTTTACTAGACTCCTCCCATCACGCACGTGCCCCCAGATACCCCATTGCAGTCACTGTCCATGAGCATAGTACGATACTGTAGAATCCCTACTCGTGTTTTTGTGTGTTTTGCCGCCCTGCCTGTGACACCCCTCCCACCTTATATATTCTTATTCTAATGTGTCCTTACTTCCCCCCTCCCTAATCCCTCCATTCCCACCCATTCACCTCAGTCTCTTTCCCTCTGTTAACTTTTAGTCCATTCTTGGGTATTCTGAGACTGCTGCTGTTTTCTTCTTCAGTTTTTTGTTTGTTCTGAGACTGTAATGATGAGTGATATCGTTATACATATATATATATATATATATGTAGGTAAGTAACTCTAATTTTGGTAAAATGATGCAGCTCCCCATGGCTGGGCATTGCCCCCTCCCCCGTGGGTGGTGTTTGTAAGCGCAGCACTGTTGCCTGGAGATTCCAGGATGTCACAGTGGTGCCTATGTCCTAGAGACATAATGTGTATGCTGAGAGGAGCAGTTGTGGTTAAGGTGAGGTGGACACTGACCAACTTGACATCATCTGGGTAAATGGAATTCAGAGCCAAGGTACTGTGTGTTCCTTTTCATTTTGTTGTCACTACTTCACAGTTACATGAACAACATTATGGTTCCTAGACTACCCCCACTGTCAAGTCCCCACCACGTAGCCCGTAAGAGTCGCTGCACAAGAGCCCAGGAATATGTTGTAGAAGTGCTGCTGATCATCGTTATGTTATACGGACCTACCTCAGCGTGCTGCCGGGCCACACCCTGTGTGCCACTCATAATGCCCCATTTTCCCTCTCTCCCCCCCTCCTAACCCATCCTCCTCAGTCCCATTCCCTTTGGTAACTGTGTGTCCCTTCTTTGGTTCGCTGATGCTGCTACTGTCCTTTTCTTTCACTCCTTTTCTTTTTTCTGGTACTCCACAGGTGAGTGAAATCAGTTGACACTTGTCTTTCTCTGAGTGGCTTATTTCACTGAGCATGATACCCTCTACCTCCCTCCATGTTTTTGCACATGGTAGGACTGGTTTCTGCATATGGAAGAATAATATTCCACTGTTCATCCTCTGATAGACACTTACCTTGGCTGTTGTGGATAGTGCTGTGATAGTCATACGGGTGCACAGGTCTTTTTTCAACTGGGCTGCTGTATTCTAGTGTTTCTTTCTGTATGTCTGGATGTATGAATGTATTTTGTTACTTCATTTCTCAATTATGTATCTGTTACTTATTTATTTATTTATCGTTAGTCTACATCTACGTGAGTCACATGTAGTTTACTAAACTGCCCCCCACAATGAGATGCCCCCGGATACCTCATTGCAGTCACTGTCCATGAGCATAGTAAGATGCTGTAGAATCCCTTGTTGTCTTCTCTGTGTTGTACGTCGCTCCCCGAGCCCCCCTTCCGCTTTATACATGCCACAGGTAATGTGCACATTCTCCCCACCTCCCCCTGACTTACTCCTCCGTTCCCACCTGTCCACCTCCATCCCTTTCCCTTTATTAACTGTGAGTCCACTGTTGTGGTGCCATTTTTCTTCTTCGGATTTCTCTTGGTTCCCCTCCTGCACAGGCGATTGAAATCATTTGATATTTCTGTTTCTTCACCTGCCTGCCTTATTACCCTGAGTATGATGCCCTCTCACACCATCCGTGTTTCTTCAAATGGTGGGATTTGTTTTCCTATGTCTGAATAGTATTCCATTGTTCATCTACTGATGGACACTGAGCTTGGCTATTGAGAATAGTGCTGTGGTAATCATAGGGATGCACGTGTCGCTTTTAAACTGTGGGCGGCATAGTCTCCATTCATTCATCTATTTATTCATTTATTTATTTATTATGAATCTACAATTATGTGGATAACATCATGTTTAGTAGACTCACCCCATCACCAATGTAGGAATGGTTAAGGGACTAGGAAGGCTGGTTGTGAAGGACGATTGCAGACTGGTAAGGGGGCATTATGATTAGCTCACATTATGTGGGTGGAAATTCTGTAGGGAAGGCAGTATAGTTCAGAGAATTCAAGCAGTGATTCTGTAGCATCTTACTATGCTGGTGAACAGTGAGTGTAATGGGGTCTGGGGGGCGACTTGATGATCTGGGCAGTCTAGTAACCTTGATGTTCCTTATGTAATTGTAGATTGGTTATTGTGAATAGTGCTGCCATAAATTTAGGGGTGCAGATGTCTTTCTAGAACTGGGCTGCTGCGTTCTTTATGTATGTATGTTTGTATGTATGTATGTGTGTATGTATGTATTCATCCATCCATGCATGCATTCATTCATTCATTCATTCATTATCTGTCTACCTATCTATCTGTGTATCTTTCTGTCATTAATGCCCTATTAGATGAGTAACATTATGTTTACTAGACTCCTCCCATCACGCACGTGCCCCCAGATACCCCATTGCAGTCACTGTCCATGAGCATAGTACGATACTGTAGAATCCCTACTCGTGTTTTTGTGTGTTTTGCCGCCCTGCCTGTGACACCCCTCCCACCTTATATATTCTTATTCTAATGTGTCCTTACTTCCCCCCTCCCTAATCCCTCCATTCCCACCCATTCACCTCAGTCTCTTTCCCTCTGTTAACTTTTAGTCCATTCTTGGGTATTCTGAGACTGCTGCTGTTTTCTTCTTCAGTTTTTTGTTTGTTCTGTGACTGTAATGATGAGTGATATCGTTATACATATATATATATATATATATATATGTAGGTAAGTAACTCTAATTTTGGTAAAATGATGCAGCTCCCCATGGCTGGGCATTGCCCCCTCCCCCTTGGGTGGTGTTTGTAAGCGCAGCACTGTTGCCTGGAGATTCCAGGATGTTACAGTGGTGCGTATGTCCTAGAGACATAATGTGTATGCTGAGAGGAGCAGTTGTGGTTAAGGTGAGGTGGACACTGACCAACTTGACATCATCTGGGTAAATGGAATTCAGAGCCAAGGTACTGTGTGTTCCTTTTCATTTTGTTGTCACTACTTCACAGTTACATGAACAACATTATGGTTCCTAGACTACCCCCACTGTCAAGTCCCCACCACGTAGCCCGTAAGAGTCGCTGCACAAGAGCCCAGGAATATGTTGTAGAAGTGCTGCTCATCATCGTTATGTTATACGGACCTACCTCAGCGTGCTGCCGGGCCACACCCTGTGTGCCACTCATAATGCCCCATTTTCCCTCTCTCCCCCCCTCCTAACCCATCCTCCTCAGTCCCATTCCCTTTGGTAACTGTGTGTCCCTTCTTTGGTTCGCTGATGCTGCTACTGTCCTTTTCTTTCACTCCTTTTCTTTTTTCTGGTACTCCACAGGTGAGTGAAATCAGTTGACACTTGTCTTTCTCTGCGTGGCTTGTTTCGCTGAGCATGATACCCTCTACCTCCCTCCATGTTGTTGCACATGGTAGGATTGGTTTCTGCATATGGCATTATAATATTCCACTTTTCATCCTCTGATAGACACTTACCTTGGCTGTTGTGGATAGTGCTGTGATAGTCATACGGGTGCACAGGTCTTTTTTCAACTGGGCTGCTGTATTCTAGTGTTTCTTTCTGTATGTCTGGATGTATGAATGTATTTTGTTACTTCATTTCTCAATTATGTATCTGTTACTTATTTATTTATTTATCGTTAGTCTACATCTACGTGAGTCACATGTAGTTTACTAAACTGCCCCCCACAATGAGATGCCCCCGGATACCTCATTGCAGTCACTGTCCATGAGCATAGTAAGATGCTGTAGAATCCCTTGTTGTCTTCTCTGTGTTGTACGTCGCTCCCCGAGCCCCCCTTCCGCTTTATACATGCCACAGGTAATGTGCACATTCTCCCCACCTCCCCCTGACTTACTCCTCCGTTCCCACCTGTCCACCTCCATCCCTTTCCCTTTATTAACTGTGAGTCCACTGTTGTGGTGCCATTTTTCTTCTTCGGATTTCTCTTGGTTCCCCTCCTGCACAGGCGATTGAAATCATTTGATATTTCTGTTTCTTCACCTGCCTGCCTTATTACCCTGAGTATGATGCCCTCTCACACCATCCGTGTTACTTCAAATGGTGGGATTTGTTTTCCTATGTCTGAATAGTATTCCATTGTTCATCTACTGATGGACACTGAGCTTGGCTATTGAGAATAGTGCTGTGGTAATCATAGGGATGCACGTGTCGCTTTTAAACTGTGGGCGGCATAGTCTCCATTCATTCATCTATTTATTCATTTATTTATTTATTATGAATCTACAATTATGTGGATAACATCATGTTTAGTAGACTCACCCCATCACCAATGTAGGAATGGTTAAGGGACTAGGAAGGCTGGTTGTGAAGGACGATTGCAGACTGGTAAGGGGGCATTATGATTAGCTCACATTATGTGGGTGGAAATTCTGTAGGAAGGCAGTATAGTTCAGAGAATTCAAGCAGTGATTCTGTAGCATCTTACTATGCTGGTGAACAGTGAGTGTAATGGGGTCTGGGGGGCGACTTGATGATCTGGGCAGTCTAGTAACCTTGATGTTCCTTATGTAATTGTAGATTGGTTATTGTGAATAGTGCTGCCATAAATTTAGGGGTGCAGATGTCTTTCTAGAACTGGGCTGCTGCGTTCTTTATGTATGTATGTTTGTATGTATGTATGTGTGTATGTATGTATTCATCCATCCATGCATGCATTCATTCATTCATTCATTCATTATCTGTCTACCTATCTATCTGTGTATCTTTCTGTCATTAATGCCCTATTAGATGAGTAACATTATGTTTACTGGACTCCTCCCATCACGCACGTGCCCCCAGATACCCCATTGCAGTCACTGTCCATGAGCATAGTACGATACTGTAGAATCCCTACTCGTGTTTTTGTGTGTTTTGCCGCCCTGCCTGTGACAGCCCTCCCACCTTATATATTCTTATTCTAATGTGTCCTTACTTCCCCCCTCCCTAATCCCTCCATTCCCACCCATTCACCTCAGTCTCTTTCCCTCTGTTAACTTTTAGTCCATTCTTGGGTATTCTGAGACTGCTGCTGTTTTCTTCTTCAGTTTTTTGTTTGTTCTGTGACTGTAATGATGAGTGATATCGTTATACATATATATATATATATATATGTAGGTAAGTAACTCTAATTTTGGTAAAATGATGCAGCTCCCCATGGCTGGGCATTGCCCCCTCCCCCGTGGGTGGTGTTTGTAAGCGCAGCACTGTTGCCTGGAGATTCCAGGATGTCACAGTGGTGCGTATGTCCTAGAGACATAATGTGTATGCTGAGAGGAGCAGTTGTGGTTAAGGTGAGGTGGACACTGACCAACTTGACATCATCTGGGTAAATGGAATTCAGAGCCAAGGTACTGTGTGTTCCTTTTCATTTTGTTGTCACTACTTCACAGTTACATGAACAACATTATGGTTCCTAGACTACCCCCACTGTCAAGTCCCCACCACGTAGCCCGTAAGAGTCGCTGCACAAGAGCCCAGGAATATGTTGTAGAAGTGCTGCTGATCATCGTTATGTTATACGGACCTACCTCAGCGTGCTGCCGGGCCACACCCTGTGTGCCACTCATAATGCCCCATTTTCCCTCTCTCCCCCCCTCCTAACCCATCCTCCTCAGTCCCATTCCCTTTGGTAACTGTGTGTCCCTTCTTTGGTTCGCTGATGCTGCTACTGTCCTTTTCTTTCACTCCTTTTCTTTTTTCTGGTACTCCACAGGTGAGTGAAATCAGTTGACACTTGTCTTTCTCTGCGTGGCTTGTTTCGCTGAGCATGATACCCTCTACCTCCCTCCATGTTGTTGCACATGGTAGGATTGGTTTATGCATATGGCATTATAATATTCCACTTTTCATCCTCTGATAGACACTTACCTTGGCTGTTGTGGATAGTGCTGTGATAGTCATACGGGTGCACAGGTCTTTTTTCAACTGGGCTGCTGTATTCTAGTGTTTCTTTCTGTATGTCTGGATGTATGAATGTATTTTGTTACTTCATTTCTCAATTAGGTATCTGTTATTTATTTATTTATTTATCGTTAGTCTACATCTACGTGAGTCACATGTAGTTTACTAAACTGCCCCCCACAATGAGATGCCCCCGGATACCTCATTGCAGTCACTGTCCATGAGCATAGTAAGATGCTGTAGAATCCCTTGTTGTCTTCTCTGTGTTGTACGTCGCTCCCCGAGCCCCCCTTCCGCTTTATACATGCCACAGGTAATGTGCACATTCTCCCCACCTCCCCCTGACTTACTCCTCCGTTCCCACCTGTCCACCTCCATCCCTTTCCCTTTATTAACTGTGAGTCCACTGTTGTGGTGCCATTTTTCTTCTTCGGATTTCTCTTGGTTCCCCTCCTGCACAGGCGATTGAAATCATTTGATATTTCTGTTTCTTCACCTGCCTGCCTTATTACCCTGAGTATGATGCCCTCTCACACCATCCGTGTTACTTCAAATGGTGGGATTTGTTTTCCTATGTCTGAATAGTATTCCATTGTTCATCTACTGATGGACACTGAGCTTGGCTATTGAGAATAGTGCTGTGGTAATCATAGGGATGCACGTGTCGCTTTTAAACTGTGGGCGGCATAGTCTCCATTCATTCATCTATTTATTCATTTATTTATTTATTATGAATCTACAATTATGTGGATAACATCATGTTTAGTAGACTCACCCCATCACCAATGTAGGAATGGTTAAGGGACTAGGAAGGCTGGTTGTGAAGGACGATTGCAGACTGGTAAGGGGGCATTATGATTAGCTCACATTATGTGGGTGGAAATTCTGTAGGGAAGGCAGTATAGTTCAGAGAATTCAAGCAGTGATTCTGTAGCATCTTACTATGCTGGTGAACAGTGAGTGTAATGGGGTCTGGGGGGCGACTTGATGATCTGGGCAGTCTAGTAACCTTGATGTTCCTTATGTAATTGTAGATTGGTTATTGTGAATAGTGCTGCCATAAATTTAGGGGTGCAGATGTCTTTCTAGAACTGGGCTGCTGCGTTCTTTATGTATGTATGTTTGTATGTATGTATGTGTGTATGTATGTATTCATCCATCCATGCATGCATTCATTCATTCATTCATTCATTATCTGTCTACCTATCTATCTGTGTATCTTTCTGTCATTAATGCCCTATTAGATGAGTAACATTATGTTTACTAGACTCCTCCCATCACGCACGTGCCCCCAGATACCCCATTGCAGTCACTGTCCATGAGCATAGTACGATACTGTAGAATCCCTACTCGTGTTTTTGTGTGTTTTTCCGCCCTGCCTGTGACACCCCTCCCACCTTATATATTCTTATTCTAATGTGTCCTTACTTCCCCCCTCCCTAATCCCTCCATTCCCACCCATTCACCTCAGTCTCTTTCCCTCTGTTAACTTTTAGTCCATTCTTGGGTATTCTGAGACTGCTGCTGTTTTCTTCTTCAGTTTTTTGTTTGTTCTGAGACTGTAATGATGAGTGATATCGTTATACATATATATATATATGTAGGTAAGTAACTCTAATTTTGGTAAAATGATGCAGCTCCCCATGGCTGGGCATTGCCCCCTCCCCCGTGGGTGGTGTTTGTAAGCGCAGCACTGTTGCCTGGAGATTCCAGGATGTCACAGTGGTGCCTATGTCCTAGAGACATAATGTGTATGCTGAGAGGAGCAGTTGTGGTTAAGGTGAGGTGGACACTGACCAACTTGACATCATCTGGGTAAATGGAATTCAGAGCCAAGGTACTGTGTGTTCCTTTTCATTTTGTTGTCACTACTTCACAGTTACATGAACAACATTATGGTTCCTAGACTACCCCCACTGTCAAGTCCCCACCACGTAGCCCGTAAGAGTCGCTGCACAAGAGCCCAGGAATATGTTGTAGAAGTGCTGCTGATCATCGTTATGTTATACGGACCTACCTCAGCGTGCTGCCGGGCCACACCCTGTGTGCCACTCATAATGCCCCATTTTCCCTCTCTCCCCCCCTCCTAA
The DNA here is from genome assembly GCF_030020395.1 of Manis pentadactyla. NCBI lineage: Eukaryota > Metazoa > Chordata > Mammalia > Pholidota > Manidae > Manis > Manis pentadactyla. The sequence goes on along the minus strand of NC_080024.1, from coordinate 88,132,647 downwards.
CCCATCCTCCTCAGTCCCATTCCCTTTGGTAACTGTGTGTCCCTTCTTTGGTTCGCTGATGCTGCTACTGTCCTTTTCTTTCACTCCTTTTCTTTTTTCTGGTACTCCACAGGTGAGTGAAATCAGTTGACACTTGTCTTTCTCTGAGTGGCTTATTTCACTGAGCATGATACCCTCTACCTCCCTCCATGTTTTTGCACATGGTAGGACTGGTTTCTTCATATGGAAGAATAATATTCCACTGTTCATCCTCTGATAGACACTTACCTTGGCTGTTGTGGATAGTGCTGTGATAGTCATACGGGTGCACAGGTCTTTTTTAAACTGGGCTGCTGTATTCTAGTGTTTCTTTCTGTATGTCTGGATGTATGAATGTATTTTGTTACTTCATTTCTCAATTATGTATCTGTTATTTATTTATTTATTTATCGTTAGTCTACATCTACGTGAGTCACATGTAGTTTACTAAACTGCCCCCCACAATGAGATGCCCCCGGATACCTCATTGCAGTCACTGTCCATGAGCATAGTAAGATGCTGTAGAATCCCTTGTTGTCTTCTCTGTGTTGTACGTCGCTCCCCGAGCCCCCCTTCCGCTTTATACATGCCACAGGTAATGTGCACATTCTCCCCACCTCCCCCTGACTTACTCCTCCGTTCCCACCTGTCCACCTCCATCCCTTTCCCTTTATTAACTGTGAGTCCACTGTTGTGGTGCCATTTTTCTTCTTCGGATTTCTCTTGGTTCCCCTCCTGCACAGGCGATTGAAATCATTTGATATTTCTGTTTCTTCACCTGCCTGCCTTATTACCCTGAGTATGATGCCCTCTCACACCATCCGTGTTTCTTCAAATGGTGGGATTTGTTTTCCTATGTCTGAATAGTATTCCATTGTTCATCTACTGATGGACACTGAGCTTGGCTATTGAGAATAGTGCTGTGGTAATCATAGGGATGCACGTGTCGCTTTTAAACTGTGGGCGGCATAGTCTCCATTCATTCATCTATTTATTCATTTATTTATTTATTATGAATCTACAATTATGTGGATAACATCATGTTTAGTAGACTCACCCCATCACCAATGTAGGAATGGTTAAGGGACTAGGAAGGCTGGTTGTGAAGGACGATTGCAGACTGGTAAGGGGGCATTATGATTAGCTCACATTATGTGGGTGGAAATTCTGTAGGGAAGGCAGTATAGTTCAGAGAATTCAAGCAGTGATTCTGTAGCATCTTACTATGCTGGTGAACAGTGAGTGTAATGGGGTCTGGGGGGCGACTTGATGATCTGGGCAGTCTAGTAACCTTGATGTTCCTTATGTAATTGTAGATTGGTTATTGTGAATAGTGCTGCCATAAATTTAGGGGTGCAGATGTCTTTCTAGAACTGGGCTGCTGCGTTCTTTATGTATGTATGTTTGTATGTATGTATGTGTGTATGTATGTATTCATCCATCCATGCATGCATTCATTCATTCATTCATTCATTATCTGTCTACCTATCTATCTGTGTATCTTTCTGTCATTAATGCCCTATTAGATGAGTAACATTATGTTTACTAGACTCCTCCCATCACGCACGTGCCCCCAGATACCCCATTGCAGTCACTGTCCATGAGCATAGTACGATACTGTAGAATCCCTACTCGTGTTTTTGTGTGTTTTGCCGCCCTGCCTGTGACACCCCTCCCACCTTATATATTCTTATTCTAATGTGTCCTTACTTCCCCCCTCCCTAATCCCTCCATTCCCACCCATTCACCTCAGTCTCTTTCCCTCTGTTAACTTTTAGTCCATTCTTGGGTATTCTGAGACTGCTGCTGTTTTCTTCTTCAGTTTTTTGTTTGTTCTGTGACTGTAATGATGAGTGATATCGTTATACATATATATATATATATATATGTAGGTAAGTAACTCTAATTTTGGTAAAATGATGCAGCTCCCCATGGCTGGGCATTGCCCCCTCCCCCGTGGGTGGTGTTTGTAAGCGCAGCACTGTTGCCTGGAGATTCCAGGATGTTACAGTGGTGCGTATGTCCTAGAGACATAATGTGTATGCTGAGAGGAGCAGTTGTGGTTAAGGTGAGGTGGACACTGACCAACTTGACATCATCTGGGTAAATGGAATTCAGAGCCAAGGTACTGTGTGTTCCTTTTCATTTTGTTGTCACTACTTCACAGTTACATGAACAACATTATGGTTCCTAGACTACCCCCACTGTCAAGTCCCCACCACGTAGCCCGTAAGAGTCGCTGCACAAGAGCCCAGGAATATGTTGTAGAAGTGCTGCTGATCATCGTTATGTTATACGGACCTACCTCAGCGTGCTGCCGGGCCACACCCTGTGTGCCACTCATAATGCCCCATTTTCCCTCTCTCCCCCCCTCCTAACCCATCCTCCTCAGTCCCATTCCCTTTGGTAACTGTGTGTCCCTTCTTTGGTTCGCTGATGCTGCTACTGTCCTTTTCTTTCACTCCTTTTCTTTTTTCTGGTACTCCACAGGTGAGTGAAATCAGTTGACACTTGTCTTTCTCTGCGTGGCTTGTTTCGCTGAGCATGATACCCTCTACCTCCCTCCATGTTGTTGCACATGGTAGGATTGGTTTCTGCATATGGCATTATAATATTCCACTTTTCATCCTCTGATAGACACTTACCTTGGCTGTTGTGGATAGTGCTGTGATAGTCATACGGGTGCACAGGTCTTTTTTCAACTGGGCTGCTGTATTCTAGTGTTTCTTTCTGTATGTCTGGATGTATGAATGTATTTTGTTACTTCATTTCTCAATTATGTATCTGTTATTTATTTATTTATTTATCGTTAGTCTACATCTACGTGAGTCACATGTAGTTTACTAAACTGCCCCCCACAATGAGATGCCCCCGGATACCTCATTGCAGTCACTGTCCATGAGCATAGTAAGATGCTGTAGAATCCCTTGTTGTCTTCTCTGTGTTGTACGTCGCTCCCCGAGCCCCCCTTCCGCTTTATACATGCCACAGGTAATGTGCACATTCTCCCCACCTCCCCCTGACTTACTCCTCCGTTCCCACCTGTCCACCTCCATCCCTTTCCCTTTATTAACTGTGAGTCCACTGTTGTGGTGCCATTTTTCTTCTTCGGATTTCTCTTGGTTCCCCTCCTGCACAGGCGATTGAAATCATTTGATATTTCTGTTTCTTCACCTGCCTGCCTTATTACCCTGAGTATGATGCCCTCTCACACCATCCGTGTTACTTCAAATGGTGGGATTTGTTTTCCTATGTCTGAATAGTATTCCATTGTTCATCTACTGATGGACACTGAGCTTGGCTATTGAGAATAGTGCTGTGGTAATCATAGGGATGCACGTGTCGCTTTTAAACTGTGGGCGGCATAGTCTCCATTCATTCATCTATTTATTCATTTATTTATTTATTATGAATCTACAATTATGTGGATAACATCATGTTTAGTAGACTCACCCCATCACCAATGTAGGAATGGTTAAGGGACTAGGAAGGCTGGTTGTGAAGGACGATTGCAGACTGGTAAGGGGGCATTATGATTAGCTCACATTATGTGGGTGGAAATTCTGTAGGGAAGGCAGTATAGTTCAGAGAATTCAAGCAGTGATTCTGTAGCATCTTACTATGCTGGTGAACAGTGAGTGTAATGGGGTCTGGGGGGCGACTTGATGATCTGGGCAGTCTAGTAACCTTGATGTTCCTTATGTAATTGTAGATTGGTTATTGTGAATAGTGCTGCCATAAATTTAGGGGTGCAGATGTCTTTCTAGAACTGGGCTGCTGCGTTCTTTATGTATGTATGTTTGTATGTATGTATGTGTGTATGTATGTATTCATCCATCCATGCATGCATTCATTCATTCATTCATTCATTATCTGTCTACCTATCTATCTGTGTATCTTTCTGTCATTAATGCCCTATTAGATGAGTAACATTATGTTTACTAGACTCCTCCCATCACGCACGTGCCCCCAGATACCCCATTGCAGTCACTGTCCATGAGCATAGTACGATACTGTAGAATCCCTACTCGTGTTTTTGTGTGTTTTGCCGCCCTGCCTGTGACACCCCTCCCACCTTATATATTCTTATTCTAATGTGTCCTTACTTCCCCCCTCCCTAATCCCTCCATTCCCACCCATTCACCTCAGTCTCTTTCCCTCTGTTAACTTTTAGTCCATTCTTGGGTATTCTGAGACTGCTGCTGTTTTCTTCTTCAGTTTTTTGTTTGTTCTGTGACTGTAATGATGAGTGATATCGTTATACATATATATATATATATATATGTAGGTAAGTAACTCTAATTTTGGTAAAATGATGCAGCTCCCCATGGCTGGGCATTGCCCCCTCCCCCGTGGGTGGTGTTTGTAAGCGCAGCACTGTTGCCTGGAGATTCCAGGATGTTACAGTGGTGCGTATGTCCTAGAGACATAATGTGTATGCTGAGAGGAGCAGTTGTGGTTAAGGTGAGGTGGACACTGACCAACTTGACATCATCTGGGTAAATGGAATTCAGAGCCAAGGTACTGTGTGTTCCTTTTCATTTTGTTGTCACTACTTCACAGTTACATGAACAACATTATGGTTCCTAGACTACCCCCACTGTCAAGTCCCCACCACGTAGCCCGTAAGAGTCGCTGCACAAGAGCCCAGGAATATGTTGTAGAAGTGCTGCTGATCATCGTTATGTTATACGGACCTACCTCAGCGTGCTGCCGGGCCACACCCTGTGTGCCACTCATAATGCCCCATTTTCCCTCTCTCCCCCCCTCCTAACCCATCCTCCTCAGTCCCATTCCCTTTGGTAACTGTGTGTCCCTTCTTTGGTTCGCTGATGCTGCTACTGTCCTTTTCTTTCACTCCTTTTCTTTTTTCTGGTACTCCACAGGTGAGTGAAATCAGTTGACACTTGTCTTTCTCTGCGTGGCTTGTTTCGCTGAGCATGATACCCTCTACCTCCCTCCATGTTGTTGCACATGGTAGGATTGGTTTCTGCATATGGCATTATAATATTCCACTTTTCATCCTCTGATAGACACTTACCTTGGCTGTTGTGGATAGTGCTGTGATAGTCATACGGGTGCACAGGTCTTTTTTCAACTGGGCTGCTGTATTCTAGTGTTTCTTTCTGTATGTCTGGATGTATGAATGTATTTTGTTACTTCATTTCTCAATTATGTATCTGTTATTTATTTATTTATTTATCGTTAGTCTACATCTACGTGAGTCACATGTAGTTTACTAAACTGCCCCCCACAATGAGATGCCCCCGGATACCTCATTGCAGTCACTGTCCATGAGCATAGTAAGATGCTGTAGAATCCCTTGTTGTCTTCTCTGTGTTGTACGTCGCTCCCCGAGCCCCCCTTCCGCTTTATACATGCCACAGGTAATGTGCACATTCTCCCCACCTCCCCCTGACTTACTCCTCCGTTCCCACCTGTCCACCTCCATCCCTTTCCCTTTATTAACTGTGAGTCCACTGTTGTGGTGCCATTTTTCTTCTTCGGATTTCTCTTGGTTCCCCTCCTGCACAGGCGATTGAAATCATTTGATATTTCTGTTTCTTCACCTGCCTGCCTTATTACCCTGAGTATGATGCCCTCTCACACCATCCGTGTTACTTCAAATGGTGGGATTTGTTTTCCTATGTCTGAATAGTATTCCATTGTTCATCTACTGATGGACACTGAGCTTGGCTATTGAGAATAGTGCTGTGGTAATCATAGGGATGCACGTGTCGCTTTTAAACTGTGGGCGGCATAGTCTCCATTCATTCATCTATTTATTCATTTATTTATTTATTATGAATCTACAATTATGTGGATAACATCATGTTTAGTAGACTCACCCCATCACCAATGTAGGAATGGTTAAGGGACTAGGAAGGCTGGTTGTGAAGGACGATTGCAGACTGGTAAGGGGGCATTATGATTAGCTCACATTATGTGGGTGGAAATTCTGTAGGGAAGGCAGTATAGTTCAGAGAATTCAAGCAGTGATTCTGTAGCATCTTACTATGCTGGTGAACAGTGAGTGTAATGGGGTCTGGGGGGCGACTTGATGATCTGGGCAGTCTAGTAACCTTGATGTTCCTTATGTAATTGTAGATTGGTTATTGTGAATAGTGCTGCCATAAATTTAGGGGTGCAGATGTCTTTCTAGAACTGGGCTGCTGCGTTCTTTATGTATGTATGTTTGTATGTATGTATGTGTGTATGTATGTATTCATCCATCCATGCATGCATTCATTCATTCATTCATTCATTATCTGTCTACCTATCTATCTGTGTATCTTTCTGTCATTAATGCCCTATTAGATGAGTAACATTATGTTTACTAGACTCCTCCCATCACGCACGTGCCCCCAGATACCCCATTGCAGTCACTGTCCATGAGCATAGTACGATACTGTAGAATCCCTACTCGTGTTTTTGTGTGTTTTGCCGCCCTGCCTGTGACACCCCTCCCACCTTATATATTCTTATTCTAATGTGTCCTTACTTCCCCCCTCCCTAATCCCTCCATTCCCACCCATTCACCTCAGTCTCTTTCCCTCTGTTAACTTTTAGTCCATTCTTGGGTATTCTGAGACTGCTGCTGTTTTCTTCTTCAGTTTTTTGTTTGTTCTGAGACTGTAATGATGAGTGATATCGTTATACATATATATATATATGTAGGTAAGTAACTCTAATTTTGGTAAAATGATGCAGCTCCCCATGGCTGGGCATTGCCCCCTCCCCCGTGGGTGGTGTTTGTAAGCGCAGCACTGTTGCCTGGAGATTCCAGGATGTCACAGTGGTGCCTATGTCCTAGAGACATAATGTGTATGCTGAGAGGAGCAGTTGTGGTTAAGGTGAGGTGGACACTGACCAACTTGACATCATCTGGGTAAATGGAATTCAGAGCCAAGGTACTGTGTGTTCCTTTTCATTTTGTTGTCACTACTTCACAGTTACATGAACAACATTATGGTTCCTAGACTACCCCCACTGTCAAGTCCCCACCACGTAGCCCGTAAGAGTCGCTGCACAAGAGCCCAGGAATATGTTGTAGAAGTGCTGCTGATCATCGTTATGTTATACGGACCTACCTCAGCGTGCTGCCGGGCCACACCCTGTGTGCCACTCATAATGCCCCATTTTCCCTCTCTCCCCCCCTCCTAACCCATCCTCCTCAGTCCCATTCCCTTTGGTAACTGTGTGTCCCTTCTTTGGTTCGCTGATGCTGCTACTGTCCTTTTCTTTCACTCCTTTTCTTTTTTCTGGTACTCCACAGGTGAGTGAAATCAGTTGACACTTGTCTTTCTCTGAGTGGCTTATTTCACTGAGCATGATACCCTCTACCTCCCTCCATGTTTTTGCACATGGTAGGACTGGTTTCTTCATATGGAAGAATAATATTCCACTGTTCATCCTCTGATAGACACTTACCTTGGCTGTTGTGGATAGTGCTGTGATAGTCATACGGGTGCACAGGTCTTTTTTAAACTGGGCTGCTGTATTCTAGTGTTTCTTTCTGTATGTCTGGATGTATGAATGTATTTTGTTACTTCATTTCTCAATTATGTATCTGTTGTTTATTTATTTATTTATCGTTAGTCTACATCTACGTGAGTCACATGTAGTTTACTAAACTGCCCCCCACAATGAGATGCCCCCGGATACCTCATTGCAGTCACTGTCCATGAGCATAGTAAGATGCTGTAGAATCCCTTGTTGTCTTCTCTGTGTTGTACGTTGCTCCCCGAGCCCCCCTTCCGCTTTATACATGCCACAGGTAATGTGCACATTCTCCCCACCTCCCCCTGACTTACTCCTCCGTTCCCACCTGTCCACCTCCATCCCTTTCCCTTTATTAACTGTGAGTCCACTGTTGTGGTGCCATTTTTCTTCTTCGGATTTCTCTTGGTTCCCCTCCTGCACAGGCGATTGAAATCATTTGATATTTCTGTTTCTTCACCTGCCTGCCTTATTACCCTGAGTATGATGCCCTCTCACACCATCCGTGTTTCTTCAAATGGTGGGATTTGTTTTCCTATGTCTGAATAGTATTCCATTGTTCATCTACTGATGGACACTGAGCTTGGCTATTGAGAATAGTGCTGTGGTAATCATAGGGATGCACGTGTCGCTTTTAAACTGTGGGCGGCATAGTCTCCATTCATTCATCTATTTATTCATTTATTTATTTATTATGAATCTACAATTATGTGGATAACATCATGTTTAGTAGACTCACCCCATCACCAATGTAGGAATGGTTAAGGGACTAGGAAGGCTGGTTGTGAAGGACGATTGCAGACTGGTAAGGGGGCATTATGATTAGCTCACATTATGTGGGTGGAAATTCTGTAGGGAAGGCAGTATAGTTCAGAGAATTCAAGCAGTGATTCTGTAGCATCTTACTATGCTGGTGAACAGTGAGTGTAATGGGGTCTGGGGGGCGACTTGATGATCTGGGCAGTCTAGTAACCTTGATGTTCCTTATGTAATTGTAGATTGGTTATTGTGAATAGTGCTGCCATAAATTTAGGGGTGCAGATGTCTTTCTAGAACTGGGCTGCTGCGTTCTTTATGTATGTATGTTTGTATGTATGTATGTGTGTATGTATGTATTCATCCATCCATGCATGCATTCATTCATTCATTCATTCATTATCTGTCTACCTATCTATCTGTGTATCTTTCTGTCATTAATGCCCTATTAGATGAGTAACATTATGTTTACTAGACTCCTCCCATCACGCACGTGCCCCCAGATACCCCATTGCAGTCACTGTCCATGAGCATAGTACGATACTGTAGAATCCCTACTCGTGTTTTTGTGTGTTTTGCCGCCCTGCCTGTGACACCCCTCCCACCTTATATATTCTTATTCTAATGTGTCCTTACTTCCCCCCTCCCTAATCCCTCCATTCCCACCCATTCACCTCAGTCTCTTTCCCTCTGTTAACTTTTAGTCCATTCTTGGGTATTCTGAGACTGCTGCTGTTTTCTTCTTCAGTTTTTTGTTTGTTCTGAGACTGTAATGATGAGTGATATCGTTATACATATATATATATATGTAGGTAAGTAACTCTAATTTTGGTAAAATGATGCAGCTCCCCATGGCTGGGCATTGCCCCCTCCCCCGTGGGTGGTGTTTGTAAGCGCAGCACTGTTGCCTGGAGATTCCAGGATGTCACAGTGGTGCCTATGTCCTAGAGACATAATGTGTATGCTGAGAGGAGCAGTTGTGGTTAAGGTGAGGTGGACACTGACCAACTTGACATCATCTGGGTAAATGGAATTCAGAGCCAAGGTACTGTGTGTTCCTTTTCATTTTGTTGTCACTACTTCACAGTTACATGAACAACATTATGGTTCCTAGACTACCCCCACTGTCAAGTCCCCACCACGTAGCCCGTAAGAGTCGCTGCACAAGAGCCCAGGAATATGTTGTAGAAGTGCTGCTGATCATCGTTATGTTATACGGACCTACCTCAGCGTGCTGCCGGGCCACACCCTGTGTGCCACTCATAATGCCCCATTTTCCCTCTCTCCCCCCCTCCTAACCCATCCTCCTCAGTCCCATTCCCTTTGGTAACTGTGTGTCCCTTCTTTGGTTCGCTGATGCTGCTACTGTCCTTTTCTTTCACTCCTTTTCTTTTTTCTGGTACTCCACAGGTGAGTGAAATCAGTTGACACTTGTCTTTCTCTGAGTGGCTTATTTCACTGAGCATGATACCCTCTACCTCCCTCCATGTTTTTGCACATGGTAGGACTGGTTTCTTCATATGGAAGAATAATATTCCACTGTTCATCCTCTGATAGACACTTACCTTGGCTGTTGTGGATAGTGCTGTGATAGTCATACGGGTGCACAGGTCTTTTTTAAACTGGGCTGCTGTATTCTAGTGTTTCTTTCTGTATGTCTGGATGTATGAATGTATTTTGTTACTTCATTTCTCAATTATGTATCTGTTATTTATTTATTTATTTATCGTTAGTCTACATCTACGTGAGTCACATGTAGTTTACTAAACTGCCCCCCACAATGAGATGCCCCCGGATACCTCATTGCAGTCACTGTCCATGAGCATAGTAAGATGCTGTAGAATCCCTTGTTGTCTTCTCTGTGTTGTACGTCGCTCCCCGAGCCCCCCTTCCGCTTTATACATGCCACAGGTAATGTGCACATTCTCCCCACCTCCCCCTGACTTACTCCTCCGTTCCCACCTGTCCACCTCCATCCCTTTCCCTTTATTAACTGTGAGTCCACTGTTGTGGTGCCATTTTTCTTCTTCGGATTTCTCTTGGTTCCCCTCCTGCACAGGCGATTGAAATCATTTGATATTTCTGTTTCTTCACCTGCCTGCCTTATTACCCTGAGTATGATGCCCTCTCACACCATCCGTGTTACTTCAAATGGTGGGATTTGTTTTCCTATGTCTGAATAGTATTCCATTGTTCATCTACTGATGGACACTGAGCTTGGCTATTGAGAATAGTGCTGTGGTAATCATAGGGATGCACGTGTCGCTTTTAAACTGTGGGCGGCATAGTCTCCATTCATTCATCTATTTATTCATTTATTTATTTATTATGAATCTACAATTATGTGGATAACATCATGTTTAGTAGACTCACCCCATCACCAATGTAGGAATGGTTAAGGGACTAGGAAGGCTGGTTGTGAAGGACGATTGCAGACTGGTAAGGGGGCATTATGATTAGCTCACATTATGTGGGTGGAAATTCTGTAGGGAAGGCAGTATAGTTCAGAGAATTCAAGCAGTGATTCTGTAGCATCTTACTATGCTGGTGAACAGTGAGTGTAATGGGGTCTGGGGGGCGACTTGATGATCTGGGCAGTCTAGTAACCTTGATGTTCCTTATGTAATTGTAGATTGGTTATTGTGAATAGTGCTGCCATAAATTTAGGGGTGCAGATGTCTTTCTAGAACTGGGCTGCTGCGTTCTTTATGTATGTATGTTTGTATGTATGTATGTGTGTATGTATGTATTCATCCATCCATGCATGCATTCATTCATTCATTCATTCATTATCTGTCTACCTATCTATCTGTGTATCTTTCTGTCATTAATGCCCTATTAGATGAGTAACATTATGTTTACTAGACTCCTCCCATCACGCACGTGCCCCCAGATACCCCATTGCAGTCACTGTCCATGAGCATAGTACGATACTGTAGAATCCCTACTCGTGTTTTTGTGTGTTTTGCCGCCCTGCCTGTGACACCCCTCCCACCTTATATATTCTTATTCTAATGTGTCCTTACTTCCCCCCTCCCTAATCCCTCCATTCCCACCCATTCACCTCAGTCTCTTTCCCTCTGTTAACTTTTAGTCCATTCTTGGGTATTCTGAGACTGCTGCTGTTTTCTTCTTCAGTTTTTTGTTTGTTCTGAGACTGTAATGATGAGTGATATCGTTATATATATATATATATATGTAGGTAAGTAACTCTAATTTTGGTAAAATGATGCAGCTCCCCATGGCTGGGCATTGCCCCCTCCCCCGTGGGTGGTGTTTGTAAGCGCAGCACTGTTGCCTGGAGATTCCAGGATGTCACAGTGGTGCCTATGTCCTAGAGACATAATGTGTATGCTGAGAGGAGCAGTTGTGGTTAAGGTGAGGTGGACACTGACCAACTTGACATCATCTGGGTAAATGGAATTCAGAGCCAAGGTACTGTGTGTTCCTTTTCATTTTGTTGTCACTACTTCACAGTTACATGAACAACATTATGGTTCCTAGACTACCCCCACTGTCAAGTCCCCACCACGTAGCCCGTAAGAGTCGCTGCACAAGAGCCCAGGAATATGTTGTAGAAGTGCTGCTGATCATCGTTATGTTATACGGACCTACCTCAGCGTGCTGCCGGGCCACACCCTGTGTGCCACTCATAATGCCCCATTTTCCCTCTCTCCCCCCCTCCTAACCCATCCTCCTCAGTCCCATTCCCTTTGGTAACTGTGTGTCCCTTCTTTGGTTCGCTGATGCTGCTACTGTCCTTTTCTTTCACTCCTTTTCTTTTTTCTGGTACTCCACAGGTGAGTGAAATCAGTTGACACTTGTCTTTCTCTGCGTGGCTTGTTTCGCTGAGCATGATACCCTCTACCTCCCTCCATGTTGTTGCACATGGTAGGATTGGTTTCTGCATATGGCATTATAATATTCCACTTTTCATCCTCTGATAGACACTTACCTTGGCTGTTGTGGATAGTGCTGTGATAGTCATACGGGTGCACAGGTCTTTTTTCAACTGGGCTGCTGTATTCTAGTGTTTCTTTCTGTATGTCTGGATGTATGAATGTATTTTGTTACTTCATTTCTCAATTATGTATCTGTTATTTATTTATTTATTTATCGTTAGTCTACATCTACGTGAGTCACATGTAGTTTACTAAACTGCCCCCCACAATGAGATGCCCCCGGATACCTCATTGCAGTCACTGTCCATGAGCATAGTAAGATGCTGTAGAATCCCTTGTTGTCTTCTCTGTGTTGTACGTCGCTCCCCGAGCCCCCCTTCCGCTTTATACATGCCACAGGTAATGTGCACATTCTCCCCACCTCCCCCTGACTTACTCCTCCGTTCCCACCTGTCCACCTCCATCCCTTTCCCTTTATTAACTGTGAGTCCACTGTTGTGGTGCCATTTTTCTTCTTCGGATTTCTCTTGGTTCCCCTCCTGCACAGGCGATTGAAATCATTTGATATTTCTGTTTCTTCACCTGCCTGCCTTATTACCCTGAGTATGATGCCCTCTCACACCATCCGTGTTTCTTCAAATGGTGGGATTTGTTTTCCTATGTCTGAATAGTATTCCATTGTTCATCTACTGATGGACACTGAGCTTGGCTATTGAGAATAGTGCTGTGGTAATCATAGGGATGCACGTGTCGCTTTTAAACTGTGGGCGGCATAGTCTCCATTCATTCATCTATTTATTCATTTATTTATTTATTATGAATCTACAATTATGTGGATAACATCATGTTTAGTAGACTCACCCCATCACCAATGTAGGAATGGTTAAGGGACTAGGAAGGCTGGTTGTGAAGGACGATTGCAGACTGGTAAGGGGGCATTATGATTAGCTCACATTATGTGGGTGGAAATTCTGTAGGGAAGGCAGTATAGTTCAGAGAATTCAAGCAGTGATTCTGTAGCATCTTACTATGCTGGTGAACAGTGAGTGTAATGGGGTCTGGGGGGCGACTTGATGATCTGGGCAGTCTAGTAACCTTGATGTTCCTTATGTAATTGTAGATCGGTTATTGTGAATAGTGCTGCCATAAATTTAGGGGTGCAGATGTCTTTCTAGAACTGGGCTGCTGCGTTCTTTATGTATGTATGTTTGTATGTATGTATGTGTGTATGTATGTATTCATCCATCCATGCATGCATTCATTCATTCATTCATTCATTATCTGTCTACCTATCTATCTGTGTATCTTTCTGTCATTAATGCCCTATTAGATGAGTAACATTATGTTTACTAGACTCCTCCCATCACGCACGTGCCCCCAGATACCCCATTGCAGTCACTGTCCATGAGCATAGTACGATACTGTAGAATCCCTACTCGTGTTTTTGTGTGTTTTGCCGCCCTGCCTGTGACACCCCTCCCACCTTATATATTCTTATTCTAATGTGTCCTTACTTCCCCCCTCCCTAATCCCTCCATTCCCACCCATTCACCTCAGTCTCTTTCCCTCTGTTAACTTTTAGTCCATTCTTGGGTATTCTGAGACTGCTGCTGTTTTCTTCTTCAGTTTTTTGTTTGTTCTGAGACTGTAATGATGAGTGATATCGTTATACATATATATATATATGTAGGTAAGTAACTCTAATTTTGGTAAAATGATGCAGCTCCCCATGGCTGGGCATTGCCCCCTCCCCCGTGGGTGGTGTTTGTAAGCGCAGCACTGTTGCCTGGAGATTCCAGGATGTCACAGTGGTGCCTATGTCCTAGAGACATAATGTGTATGCTGAGAGGAGCAGTTGTGGTTAAGGTGAGGTGGACACTGACCAACTTGACATCATCTGGGTAAATGGAATTCAGAGCCAAGGTACTGTGTGTTCCTTTTCATTTTGTTGTCACTACTTCACAGTTACATGAACAACATTATGGTTCCTAGACTACCCCCACTGTCAAGTCCCCACCACGTAGCCCGTAAGAGTCGCTGCACAAGAGCCCAGGAATATGTTGTAGAAGTGCTGCTGATCATCGTTATGTTATACGGACCTACCTCAGCGTGCTGCCGGGCCACACCCTGTGTGCCACTCATAATGCCCCATTTTCCCTCTCTCCCCCCCTCCTAACCCATCCTCCTCAGTCCCATTCCCTTTGGTAACTGTGTGTCCCTTCTTTGGTTCGCTGATGCTGCTACTGTCCTTTTCTTTCACTCCTTTTCTTTTTTCTGGTACTCCACAGGTGAGTGAAATCAGTTGACACTTGTCTTTCTCTGCGTGGCTTGTTTCGCTGAGCATGATACCCTCTACCTCCCTCCATGTTGTTGCACATGGTAGGATTGGTTTCTGCATATGGCATTATAATATTCCACTTTTCATCCTCTGATAGACACTTACCTTGGCTGTTGTGGATAGTGCTGTGATAGTCATACGGGTGCACAGGTCTTTTTTCAACTGGGCTGCTGTATTCTAGTGTTTCTTTCTGTATGTCTGGATGTATGAATGTATTTTGTTACTTCATTTCTCAATTATGTATCTGTTATTTATTTATTTATTTATCGTTAGTCTACATCTACGTGAGTCACATGTAGTTTACTAAACTGCCCCCCACAATGAGATGCCCCCGGATACCTCATTGCAGTCACTGTCCATGAGCATAGTAAGATGCTGTAGAATCCCTTGTTGTCTTCTCTGTGTTGTACGTCGCTCCCCGAGCCCCCCTTCCGCTTTATACATGCCACAGGTAATGTGCACATTCTCCCCACCTCCCCCTGACTTACTCCTCCGTTCCCACCTGTCCACCTCCATCCCTTTCCCTTTATTAACTGTGAGTCCACTGTTGTGGTGCCATTTTTCTTCTTCGGATTTCTCTTGGTTCCCCTCCTGCACAGGCGATTGAAATCATTTGATATTTCTGTTTCTTCACCTGCCTGCCTTATTACCCTGAGTATGATGCCCTCTCACACCATCCGTGTTACTTCAAATGGTGGGATTTGTTTTCCTATGTCTGAATAGTATTCCATTGTTCATCTACTGATGGACACTGAGCTTGGCTATTGAGAATAGTGCTGTGGTAATCATAGGGATGCACGTGTCGCTTTTAAACTGTGGGCGGCATAGTCTCCATTCATTCATCTATTTATTCATTTATTTATTTATTATGAATCTACAATTATGTGGATAACATCATGTTCAGTAGACTCACCCCATCACCAATGTAGGAATGGTTAAGGGACTAGGAAGGCTGGTTGTGAAGGACGATTGCAGACTGGTAAGGGGGCATTATGATTAGCTCACATTATGTGGGTGGAAATTCTGTAGGGAAGGCAGTATAGTTCAGAGAATTCAAGCAGTGATTCTGTAGCATCTTACTATGCTGGTGAACAGTGAGTGTAATGGGGTCTGGGGGGCGACTTGATGATCTGGGCAGTCTAGTAACCTTGATGTTCCTTATGTAATTGTAGATTGGTTATTGTGAATAGTGCTGCCATAAATTTAGGGGTGCAGATGTCTTTCTAGAACTGGGCTGCTGCGTTCTTTATGTATGTATGTTTGTATGTATGTATGTGTGTATGTATGTATTCATCCATCCATGCATGCATTCATTCATTCATTCATTCATTATCTGTCTACCTATCTATCTGTGTATCTTTCTGTCATTAATGCCCTATTAGATGAGTAACATTATGTTTACTAGACTCCTCCCATCACGCACGTGCCCCCAGATACCCCATTGCAGTCACTGTCCATGAGCATAGTACGATACTGTAGAATCCCTACTCGTGTTTTTGTGTGTTTTGCCGCCCTGCCTGTGACACCCCTCCCACCTTATATATTCTTATTCTAATGTGTCCTTACTTCCCCCCTCCCTAATCCCTCCATTCCCACCCATTCACCTCAGTCTCTTTCCCTCTGTTAACTTTTAGTCCATTCTTGGGTATTCTGAGACTGCTGCTGTTTTCTTCTTCAGTTTTTTGTTTGTTCTGTGACTGTAATGATGAGTGATATCGTTATACATATATATATATATATATATGTAGGTAAGTAACTCTAATTTTGGTAAAATGATGCAGCTCCCCATGGCTGGGCATTGCCCCCTCCCCCGTGGGTGGTGTTTGTAAGCGCAGCACTGTTGCCTGGAGATTCCAGGATGTTACAGTGGTGCGTATGTCCTAGAGACATAATGTGTATGCTGAGAGGAGCAGTTGTGGTTAAGGTGAGGTGGACACTGACCAACTTGACATCATCTGGGTAAATGGAATTCAGAGCCAAGGTACTGTGAGTTCCTTTTCATTTTGTTGTCACTACTTCACAGTTACATGAACAACATTATGGTTCCTAGACTACCCCCACTGTCAAGTCCCCACCACGTAGCCCGTAAGAGTCGCTGCACAAGAGCCCAGGAATATGTTGTAGAAGTGCTGCTGATCATCGTTATGTTATACGGACCTACCTCAGCGTGCTGCCGGGCCACACCCTGTGTGCCACTCATAATGCCCCATTTTCCCTCTCTCCCCCCCTCCTAACCCATCCTCCTCAGTCCCATTCCCTTTGGTAACTGTGTGTCCCTTCTTTGGTTCGCTGATGCTGCTACTGTCCTTTTCTTTCACTCCTTTTCTTTTTTCTGGTACTCCACAGGTGAGTGAAATCAGTTGACACTTGTCTTTCTCTGCGTGGCTTGTTTCGCTGAGCATGATACCCTCTACCTCCCTCCATGTTGTTGCACATGGTAGGATTGGTTTCTGCATATGGCATTATAATATTCCACTTTTCATCCTCTGATAGACACTTACCTTGGCTGTTGTGGATAGTGCTGTGATAGTCATACGGGTGCACAGGTCTTTTTTCAACTGGGCTGCTGTATTCTAGTGTTTCTTTCTGTATGTCTGGATGTATGAATGTATTTTGTTACTTCATTTCTCAATTATGTATCTGTTATTTATTTATTTATTTATCGTTAGTCTACATCTACGTGAGTCACATGTAGTTTACTAAACTGCCCCCCACAATGAGATGCCCCCGGATACCTCATTGCAGTCACTGTCCATGAGCATAGTAAGATGCTGTAGAATCCCTTGTTGTCTTCTCTGTGTTGTACGTCGCTCCCCGAGCCCCCCTTCCGCTTTATACATGCCACAGGTAATGTGCACATTCTCCCCACCTCCCCCTGACTTACTCCTCCGTTCCCACCTGTCCACCTCCATCCCTTTCCCTTTATTAACTGTGAGTCCACTGTTGTGGTGCCATTTTTCTTCTTCGGATTTCTCTTGGTTCCCCTCCTGCACAGGCGATTGAAATCATTTGATATTTCTGTTTCTTCACCTGCCTGCCTTATTACCCTGAGTATGATGCCCTCTCACACCATCCGTGTTACTTCAAATGGTGGGATTTGTTTTCCTATGTCTGAATAGTATTCCATTGTTCATCTACTGATGGACACTGAGCTTGGCTATTGAGAATAGTGCTGTGGTAATCATAGGGATGCACGTGTCGCTTTTAAACTGTGGGCGGCATAGTCTCCATTCATTCATCTATTTATTCATTTATTTATTTATTATGAATCTACAATTATGTGGATAACATCATGTTTAGTAGACTCACCCCATCACCAATGTAGGAATGGTTAAGGGACTAGGAAGGCTGGTTGTGAAGGACGATTGCAGACTGGTAAGGGGGCATTATGATTAGCTCACATTATGTGGGTGGAAATTCTGTAGGGAAGGCAGTATAGTTCAGAGAATTCAAGCAGTGATTCTGTAGCATCTTACTATGCTGGTGAACAGTGAGTGTAATGGGGTCTGGGGGGCGACTTGATGATCTGGGCAGTCTAGTAACCTTGATGTTCCTTATGTAATTGTAGATTGGTTATTGTGAATAGTGCTGCCATAAATTTAGGGGTGCAGATGTCTTTCTAGAACTGGGCTGCTGCGTTCTTTATGTATGTATGTTTGTATGTATGTATGTGTGTATGTATGTATTCATCCATCCATGCATGCATTCATTCATTCATTCATTCATTATCTGTCTACCTATCTATCTGTGTATCTTTCTGTCATTAATGCCCTATTAGATGAGTAACATTATGTTTACTAGACTCCTCCCATCACGCACGTGCCCCCAGATACCCCATTGCAGTCACTGTCCATGAGCATAGTACGATACTGTAGAATCCCTACTCGTGTTTTTGTGTGTTTTGCCGCCCTGCCTGTGACACCCCTCCCACCTTATATATTCTTATTCTAATGTGTCCTTACTTCCCCCCTCCCTAATCCCTCCATTCCCACCCATTCACCTCAGTCTCTTTCCCTCTGTTAACTTTTAGTCCATTCTTGGGTATTCTGAGACTGCTGCTGTTTTCTTCTTCAGTTTTTTGTTTGTTCTGAGACTGTAATGATGAGTGATATCGTTATACATATATATATATATGTAGGTAAGTAACTCTAATTTTGGTAAAATGATGCAGCTCCCCATGGCTGGGCATTGCCCCCTCCCCCGTGGGTGGTGTTTGTAAGCGCAGCACTGTTGCCTGGAGATTCCAGGATGTCACAGTGGTGCCTATGTCCTAGAGACATAATGTGTATGCTGAGAGGAGCAGTTGTGGTTAAGGTGAGGTGGACACTGACCAACTTGACATCATCTGGGTAAATGGAATTCAGAGCCAAGGTACTGTGTGTTCCTTTTCATTTTGTTGTCACTACTTCACAGTTACATGAACAACATTATGGTTCCTAGACTACCCCCACTGTCAAGTCCCCACCACGTAGCCCGTAAGAGTCGCTGCACAAGAGCCCAGGAATATGTTGTAGAAGTGCTGCTGATCATCGTTATGTTATACGGACCTACCTCAGCGTGCTGCCGGGCCACACCCTGTGTGCCACTCATAATGCCCCATTTTCCCTCTCTCCCCCCCTCCTAACCCATCCTCCTCAGTCCCATTCCCTTTGGTAACTGTGTGTCCCTTCTTTGGTTCGCTGATGCTGCTACTGTCCTTTTCTTTCACTCCTTTTCTTTTTTCTGGTACTCCACAGGTGAGTGAAATCAGTTGACACTTGTCTTTCTCTGAGTGGCTTATTTCACTGAGCATGATACCCTCTACCTCCCTCCATGTTTTTGCACATGGTAGGACTGGTTTCTTCATATGGAAGAATAATATTCCACTGTTCATCCTCTGATAGACACTTACCTTGGCTGTTGTGGATAGTGCTGTGATAGTCATACGGGTGCACAGGTCTTTTTTAAACTGGGCTGCTGTATTCTAGTGTTTCTTTCTGTATGTCTGGATGTATGAATGTATTTTGTTACTTCATTTCTCAATTATGTATCTGTTGTTTATTTATTTATTTATCGTTAGTCTACATCTACGTGAGTCACATGTAGTTTACTAAACTGCCCCCCACAATGAGATGCCCCCGGATACCTCATTGCAGTCACTGTCCATGAGCATAGTAAGATGCTGTAGAATCCCTTGTTGTCTTCTCTGTGTTGTACGTTGCTCCCCGAGCCCCCCTTCCGCTTTATACATGCCACAGGTAATGTGCACATTCTCCCCACCTCCCCCTGACTTACTCCTCCGTTCCCACCTGTCCACCTCCATCCCTTTCCCTTTATTAACTGTGAGTCCACTGTTGTGGTGCCATTTTTCTTCTTCGGATTTCTCTTGGTTCCCCTCCTGCACAGGCGATTGAAATCATTTGATATTTCTGTTTCTTCACCTGCCTGCCTTATTACCCTGAGTATGATGCCCTCTCACACCATCCGTGTTTCTTCAAATGGTGGGATTTGTTTTCCTATGTCTGAATAGTATTCCATTGTTCATCTACTGATGGACACTGAGCTTGGCTATTGAGAATAGTGCTGTGGTAATCATAGGGATGCACGTGTCGCTTTTAAACTGTGGGCGGCATAGTCTCCATTCATTCATCTATTTATTCATTTATTTATTTATTATGAATCTACAATTATGTGGATAACATCATGTTTAGTAGACTCACCCCATCACCAATGTAGGAATGGTTAAGGGACTAGGAAGGCTGGTTGTGAAGGACGATTGCAGACTGGTAAGGGGGCATTATGATTAGCTCACATTATGTGGGTGGAAATTCTGTAGGGAAGGCAGTATAGTTCAGAGAATTCAAGCAGTGATTCTGTAGCATCTTACTATGCTGGTGAACAGTGAGTGTAATGGGGTCTGGGGGGCGACTTGATGATCTGGGCAGTCTAGTAACCTTGATGTTCCTTATGTAATTGTAGATTGGTTATTGTGAATAGTGCTGCCATAAATTTAGGGGTGCAGATGTCTTTCTAGAACTGGGCTGCTGCGTTCTTTATGTATGTATGTTTGTATGTATGTATGTGTGTATGTATGTATTCATCCATCCATGCATGCATTCATTCATTCATTCATTCATTATCTGTCTACCTATCTATCTGTGTATCTTTCTGTCATTAATGCCCTATTAGATGAGTAACATTATGTTTACTAGACTCCTCCCATCACGCACGTGCCCCCAGATACCCCATTGCAGTCACTGTCCATGAGCATAGTACGATACTGTAGAATCCCTACTCGTGTTTTTGTGTGTTTTGCCGCCCTGCCTGTGACACCCCTCCCACCTTATATATTCTTATTCTAATGTGTCCTTACTTCCCCCCTCCCTAATCCCTCCATTCCCACCCATTCACCTCAGTCTCTTTCCCTCTGTTAACTTTTAGTCCATTCTTGGGTATTCTGAGACTGCTGCTGTTTTCTTCTTCAGTTTTTTGTTTGTTCTGAGACTGTAATGATGAGTGATATCGTTATACATATATATATATATGTAGGTAAGTAACTCTAATTTTGGTAAAATGATGCAGCTCCCCATGGCTGGGCATTGCCCCCTCCCCCGTGGGTGGTGTTTGTAAGCGCAGCACTGTTGCCTGGAGATTCCAGGATGTCACAGTGGTGCCTATGTCCTAGAGACATAATGTGTATGCTGAGAGGAGCAGTTGTGGTTAAGGTGAGGTGGACACTGACCAACTTGACATCATCTGGGTAAATGGAATTCAGAGCCAAGGTACTGTGTGTTCCTTTTCATTTTGTTGTCACTACTTCACAGTTACATGAACAACATTATGGTTCCTAGACTACCCCCACTGTCAAGTCCCCACCACGTAGCCCGTAAGAGTCGCTGCACAAGAGCCCAGGAATATGTTGTAGAAGTGCTGCTGATCATCGTTATGTTATACGGACCTACCTCAGCGTGCTGCCGGGCCACACCCTGTGTGCCACTCATAATGCCCCATTTTCCCTCTCTCCCCCCCTCCTAACCCATCCTCCTCAGTCCCATTCCCTTTGGTAACTGTGTGTCCCTTCTTTGGTTCGCTGATGCTGCTACTGTCCTTTTCTTTCACTCCTTTTCTTTTTTCTGGTACTCCACAGGTGAGTGAAATCAGTTGACACTTGTCTTTCTCTGAGTGGCTTATTTCACTGAGCATGATACCCTCTACCTCCCTCCATGTTTTTGCACATGGTAGGACTGGTTTCTTCATATGGAAGAATAATATTCCACTGTTCATCCTCTGATAGACACTTACCTTGGCTGTTGTGGATAGTGCTGTGATAGTCATACGGGTGCACAGGTCTTTTTTAAACTGGGCTGCTGTATTCTAGTGTTTCTTTCTGTATGTCTGGATGTATGAATGTATTTTGTTACTTCATTTCTCAATTATGTATCTGTTATTTATTTATTTATTTATCGTTAGTCTACATCTACGTGAGTCACATGTAGTTTACTAAACTGCCCCCCACAATGAGATGCCCCCGGATACCTCATTGCAGTCACTGTCCATGAGCATAGTAAGATGCTGTAGAATCCCTTGTTGTCTTCTCTGTGTTGTACGTCGCTCCCCGAGCCCCCCTTCCGCTTTATACATGCCACAGGTAATGTGCACATTCTCCCCACCTCCCCCTGACTTACTCCTCCGTTCCCACCTGTCCACCTCCATCCCTTTCCCTTTATTAACTGTGAGTCCACTGTTGTGGTGCCATTTTTCTTCTTCGGATTTCTCTTGGTTCCCCTCCTGCACAGGCGATTGAAATCATTTGATATTTCTGTTTCTTCACCTGCCTGCCTTATTACCCTGAGTATGATGCCCTCTCACACCATCCGTGTTACTTCAAATGGTGGGATTTGTTTTCCTATGTCTGAATAGTATTCCATTGTTCATCTACTGATGGACACTGAGCTTGGCTATTGAGAATAGTGCTGTGGTAATCATAGGGATGCACGTGTCGCTTTTAAACTGTGGGCGGCATAGTCTCCATTCATTCATCTATTTATTCATTTATTTATTTATTATGAATCTACAATTATGTGGATAACATCATGTTTAGTAGACTCACCCCATCACCAATGTAGGAATGGTTAAGGGACTAGGAAGGCTGGTTGTGAAGGACGATTGCAGACTGGTAAGGGGGCATTATGATTAGCTCACATTATGTGGGTGGAAATTCTGTAGGGAAGGCAGTATAGTTCAGAGAATTCAAGCAGTGATTCTGTAGCATCTTACTATGCTGGTGAACAGTGAGTGTAATGGGGTCTGGGGGGCGACTTGATGATCTGGGCAGTCTAGTAACCTTGATGTTCCTTATGTAATTGTAGATTGGTTATTGTGAATAGTGCTGCCATAAATTTAGGGGTGCAGATGTCTTTCTAGAACTGGGCTGCTGCGTTCTTTATGTATGTATGTTTGTATGTATGTATGTGTGTATGTATGTATTCATCCATCCATGCATGCATTCATTCATTCATTCATTCATTATCTGTCTACCTATCTATCTGTGTATCTTTCTGTCATTAATGCCCTATTAGATGAGTAACATTATGTTTACTAGACTCCTCCCATCACGCACGTGCCCCCAGATACCCCATTGCAGTCACTGTCCATGAGCATAGTACGATACTGTAGAATCCCTACTCGTGTTTTTGTGTGTTTTGCCGCCCTGCCTGTGACACCCCTCCCACCTTATATATTCTTATTCTAATGTGTCCTTACTTCCCCCCTCCCTAATCCCTCCATTCCCACCCATTCACCTCAGTCTCTTTCCCTCTGTTAACTTTTAGTCCATTCTTGGGTATTCTGAGACTGCTGCTGTTTTCTTCTTCAGTTTTTTGTTTGTTCTGAGACTGTAATGATGAGTGATATCGTTATACATATATATATATATGTAGGTAAGTAACTCTAATTTTGGTAAAATGATGCAGCTCCCCATGGCTGGGCATTGCCCCCTCCCCCGTGGGTGGTGTTTGTAAGCGCAGCACTGTTGCCTGGAGATTCCAGGATGTCACAGTGGTGCCTATGTCCTAGAGACATAATGTGTATGCTGAGAGGAGCAGTTGTGGTTAAGGTGAGGTGGACACTGACCAACTTGACATCATCTGGGTAAATGGAATTCAGAGCCAAGGTACTGTGTGTTCCTTTTCATTTTGTTGTCACTACTTCACAGTTACATGAACAACATTATGGTTCCTAGACTACCCCCACTGTCAAGTCCCCACCACGTAGCCCGTAAGAGTCGCTGCACAAGAGCCCAGGAATATGTTGTAGAAGTGCTGCTGATCATCGTTATGTTATACGGACCTACCTCAGCGTGCTGCCGGGCCACACCCTGTGTGCCACTCATAATGCCCCATTTTCCCTCTCTCCCCCCCTCCTAACCCATCCTCCTCAGTCCCATTCCCTTTGGTAACTGTGTGTCCCTTCTTTGGTTCGCTGATGCTGCTACTGTCCTTTTCTTTCACTCCTTTTCTTTTTTCTGGTACTCCACAGGTGAGTGAAATCAGTTGACACTTGTCTTTCTCTGCGTGGCTTGTTTCGCTGAGCATGATACCCTCTACCTCCCTCCATGTTGTTGCACATGGTAGGATTGGTTTCTGCATATGGCATTATAATATTCCACTTTTCATCCTCTGATAGACACTTACCTTGGCTGTTGTGGATAGTGCTGTGATAGTCATACGGGTGCACAGGTCTTTTTTCAACTGGGCTGCTGTATTCTAGTGTTTCTTTCTGTATGTCTGGATGTATGAATGTATTTTGTTACTTCATTTCTCAATTATGTATCTGTTATTTATTTATTTATTTATCGTTAGTCTACATCTACGTGAGTCACATGTAGTTTACTAAACTGCCCCCCACAATGAGATGCCCCCGGATACCTCATTGCAGTCACTGTCCATGAGCATAGTAAGATGCTGTAGAATCCCTTGTTGTCTTCTCTGTGTTGTACGTCGCTCCCCGAGCCCCCCTTCCGCTTTATACATGCCACAGGTAATGTGCACATTCTCCCCACCTCCCCCTGACTTACTCCTCCGTTCCCACCTGTCCACCTCCATCCCTTTCCCTTTATTAACTGTGAGTCCACTGTTGTGGTGCCATTTTTCTTCTTCGGATTTCTCTTGGTTCCCCTCCTGCACAGGCGATTGAAATCATTTGATATTTCTGTTTCTTCACCTGCCTGCCTTATTACCCTGAGTATGATGCCCTCTCACACCATCCGTGTTACTTCAAATGGTGGGATTTGTTTTCCTATGTCTGAATAGTATTCCATTGTTCATCTACTGATGGACACTGAGCTTGGCTATTGAGAATAGTGCTGTGGTAATCATAGGGATGCACGTGTCGCTTTTAAACTGTGGGCGGCATAGTCTCCATTCATTCATCTATTTATTCATTTATTTATTTATTATGAATCTACAATTATGTGGATAACATCATGTTTAGTAGACTCACCCCATCACCAATGTAGGAATGGTTAAGGGACTAGGAAGGCTGGTTGTGAAGGACGATTGCAGACTGGTAAGGGGGCATTATGATTAGCTCACATTATGTGGGTGGAAATTCTGTAGGGAAGGCAGTATAGTTCAGAGAATTCAAGCAGTGATTCTGTAGCATCTTACTATGCTGGTGAACAGTGAGTGTAATGGGGTCTGGGGGGCGACTTGATGATCTGGGCAGTCTAGTAACCTTGATGTTCCTTATGTAATTGTAGATTGGTTATTGTGAATAGTGCTGCCGTAAATTTAGGGGTGCAGATGTCTTTCTAGAACTGGGCTGCTGCGTTCTTTATGTATGTATGTTTGTATGTATGTATGTGTGTATGTATGTATTCATCCATCCATGCATGCATTCATTCATTCATTCATTCATTATCTGTCTACCTATCTATCTGTGTATCTTTCTGTCATTAATGCCCTATTAGATGAGTAACATTATGTTTACTAGACTCCTCCCATCACGCACGTGCCCCCAGATACCCCATTGCAGTCACTGTCCATGAGCATAGTACGATACTGTAGAATCCCTACTCGTGTTTTTGTGTGTTTTGCCGCCCTGCCTGTGACACCCCTCCCACCTTATATATTCTTATTCTAATGTGTCCTTACTTCCCCCCTCCCTAATCCCTCCATTCCCACCCATTCACCTCAGTCTCTTTCCCTCTGTTAACTTTTAGTCCATTCTTGGGTATTCTGAGACTGCTGCTGTTTTCTTCTTCAGTTTTTTGTTTGTTCTGAGACTGTAATGATGAGTGATATCGTTATACATATATATATATATGTAGGTAAGTAACTCTAATTTTGGTAAAATGATGCAGCTCCCCATGGCTGGGCATTGCCCCCTCCCCCGTGGGTGGTGTTTGTAAGCGCAGCACTGTTGCCTGGAGATTCCAGGATGTCACAGTGGTGCCTATGTCCTAGAGACATAATGTGTATGCTGAGAGGAGCAGTTGTGGTTAAGGTGAGGTGGACACTGACCAACTTGACATCATCTGGGTAAATGGAATTCAGAGCCAAGGTACTGTGTGTTCCTTTTCATTTTGTTGTCACTACTTCACAGTTACATGAACAACATTATGGTTCCTAGACTACCCCCACTGTCAAGTCCCCACCACGTAGCCCGTAAGAGTCGCTGCACAAGAGCCCAGGAATATGTTGTAGAAGTGCTGCTGATCATCGTTATGTTATACGGACCTACCTCAGCGTGCTGCCGGGCCACACCCTGTGTGCCACTCATAATGCCCCATTTTCCCTCTCTCCCCCCCTCCTAACCCATCCTCCTCAGTCCCATTCCCTTTGGTAACTGTGTGTCCCTTCTTTGGTTCGCTGATGCTGCTACTGTCCTTTTCTTTCACTCCTTTTCTTTTTTCTGGTACTCCACAGGTGAGTGAAATCAGTTGACACTTGTCTTTCTCTGAGTGGCTTATTTCACTGAGCATGATACCCTCTACCTCCCTCCATGTTTTTGCACATGGTAGGACTGGTTTCTTCATATGGAAGAATAATATTCCACTGTTCATCCTCTGATAGACACTTACCTTGGCTGTTGTGGATAGTGCTGTGATAGTCATACGGGTGCACAGGTCTTTTTTAAACTGGGCTGCTGTATTCTAGTGTTTCTTTCTGTATGTCTGGATGTATGAATGTATTTTGTTACTTCATTTCTCAATTATGTATCTGTTATTTATTTATTTATTTATCGTTAGTCTACATCTACGTGAGTCACATGTAGTTTACTAAACTGCCCCCCACAATGAGATGCCCCCGGATACCTCATTGCAGTCACTGTCCATGAGCATAGTAAGATGCTGTAGAATCCCTTGTTGTCTTCTCTGTGTTGTACGTCGCTCCCCGAGCCCCCCTTCCGCTTTATACATGCCACAGGTAATGTGCACATTCTCCCCACCTCCCCCTGACTTACTCCTCCGTTCCCACCTGTCCACCTCCATCCCTTTCCCTTTATTAACTGTGAGTCCACTGTTGTGGTGCCATTTTTCTTCTTCGGATTTCTCTTGGTTCCCCTCCTGCACAGGCGATTGAAATCATTTGATATTTCTGTTTCTTCACCTGCCTGCCTTATTACCCTGAGTATGATGCCCTCTCACACCATCCGTGTTACTTCAAATGGTGGGATTTGTTTTCCTATGTCTGAATAGTATTCCATTGTTCATCTACTGATGGACACTGAGCTTGGCTATTGAGAATAGTGCTGTGGTAATCATAGGGATGCACGTGTCGCTTTTAAACTGTGGGCGGCATAGTCTCCATTCATTCATCTATTTATTCATTTATTTATTTATTATGAATCTACAATTATGTGGATAACATCATGTTTAGTAGACTCACCCCATCACCAATGTAGGAATGGTTAAGGGACTAGGAAGGCTGGTTGTGAAGGACGATTGCAGACTGGTAAGGGGGCATTATGATTAGCTCACATTATGTGGGTGGAAATTCTGTAGGGAAGGCAGTATAGTTCAGAGAATTCAAGCAGTGATTCTGTAGCATCTTACTATGCTGGTGAACAGTGAGTGTAATGGGGTCTGGGGGGCGACTTGATGATCTGGGCAGTCTAGTAACCTTGATGTTCCTTATGTAATTGTAGATTGGTTATTGTGAATAGTGCTGCCATAAATTTAGGGGTGCAGATGTCTTTCTAGAACTGGGCTGCTGCGTTCTTTATGTATGTATGTTTGTATGTATGTATGTGTGTATGTATGTATTCATCCATCCATGCATGCATTCATTCATTCATTCATTCATTATCTGTCTACCTATCTATCTGTGTATCTTTCTGTCATTAATGCCCTATTAGATGAGTAACATTATGTTTACTAGACTCCTCCCATCACGCACGTGCCCCCAGATACCCCATTGCAGTCACTGTCCATGAGCATAGTACGATACTGTAGAATCCCTACTTGTGTTTTTGTGTGTTTTGCCGCCCTGCCTGTGACACCCCTCCCACCTTATATATTCTTATTCTAATGTGTCCTTACTTCCCCCCTCCCTAATCCCTCCATTCCCACCCATTCACCTCAGTCTCTTTCCCTCTGTTAACTTTTAGTCCATTCTTGGGTATTCTGAGACTGCTGCTGTTTTCTTCTTCAGTTTTTTGTTTGTTCTGTGACTGTAATGATGAGTGATATCGTTATACATATATATATATATATATATGTAGGTAAGTAACTCTAATTTTGGTAAAATGATGCAGCTCCCCATGGCTGTGCATTGCCCCCTCCCCCGTGGGTGGTGTTTGTAAGCGCAGCACTGTTGCCTGGAGATTCCAGGATGTTACAGTGGTGCGTATGTCCTAGAGACATAATGTGTATGCTGAGAGGAGCAGTTGTGGTTAAGGTGAGGTGGACACTGACCAACTTGACATCATCTGGGTAAATGGAATTCAGAGCCAAGGTACTGTGTGTTCCTTTTCATTTTGTTGTCACTACTTCACAGTTACATGAACAACATTATGGTTCCTAGACTACCCCCACTGTCAAGTCCCCACCACGTAGCCCGTAAGAGTCGCTGCACAAGAGCCCAGGAATATGTTGTAGAAGTGCTGCTGATCATCGTTATGTTATACGGACCTACCTCAGCGTGCTGCCGGGCCACACCCTGTGTGCCACTCATAATGCCCCATTTTCCCTCTCTCCCCCCCTCCTAACCCATCCTCCTCAGTCCCATTCCCTTTGGTAACTGTGTGTCCCTTCTTTGGTTCGCTGATGCTGCTACTGTCCTTTTCTTTCACTCCTTTTCTTTTTTCTGGTACTCCACAGGTGAGTGAAATCAGTTGACACTTGTCTTTCTCTGCGTGGCTTGTTTCGCTGAGCATGATACCCTCTACCTCCCTCCATGTTGTTGCACATGGTAGGATTGGTTTCTGCATATGGCATTATAATATTCCACTTTTCATCCTCTGATAGACACTTACCTTGGCTGTTGTGGATAGTGCTGTGATAGTCATACGGGTGCACAGGTCTTTTTTCAACTGGGCTGCTGTATTCTAGTGTTTCTTTCTGTATGTCTGGATGTATGAATGTATTTTGTTACTTCATTTCTCAATTATGTATCTGTTATTTATTTATTTATTTATCGTTAGTCTACATCTACGTGAGTCACATGTAGTTTACTAAACTGCCCCCCACAATGAGATGCCCCCGGATACCTCATTGCAGTCACTGTCCATGAGCATAGTAAGATGCTGTAGAATCCCTTGTTGTCTTCTCTGTGTTGTACGTCGCTCCCCGAGCCCCCCTTCCGCTTTATACATGCCACAGGTAATGTGCACATTCTCCCCACCTCCCCCTGACTTACTCCTCCGTTCCCACCTGTCCACCTCCATCCCTTTCCCTTTATTAACTGTGAGTCCACTGTTGTGGTGCCATTTTTCTTCTTCGGATTTCTCTTGGTTCCCCTCCTGCACAGGCGATTGAAATCATTTGATATTTCTGTTTCTTCACCTGCCTGCCTTATTACCCTGAGTATGATGCCCTCTCACACCATCCGTGTTACTTCAAATGGTGGGATTTGTTTTCCTATGTCTGAATAGTATTCCATTGTTCATCTACTGATGGACACTGAGCTTGGCTATTGAGAATAGTGCTGTGGTAATCATAGGGATGCACGTGTCGCTTTTAAACTGTGGGCGGCATAGTCTCCATTCATTCATCTATTTATTCATTTATTTATTTATTATGAATCTACAATTATGTGGATAACATCATGTTTAGTAGACTCACCCCATCACCAATGTAGGAATGGTTAAGGGACTAGGAAGGCTGGTTGTGAAGGACGATTGCAGACTGGTAAGGGGGCATTATGATTAGCTCACATTATGTGGGTGGAAATTCTGTAGGGAAGGCAGTATAGTTCAGAGAATTCAAGCAGTGATTCTGTAGCATCTTACTATGCTGGTGAACAGTGAGTGTAATGGGGTCTGGGGGGCGACTTGATGATCTGGGCAGTCTAGTAACCTTGATGTTCCTTATGTAATTGTAGATTGGTTATTGTGAATAGTGCTGCCATAAATTTAGGGGTGCAGATGTCTTTCTAGAACTGGGCTGCTGCGTTCTTTATGTATGTATGTTTGTATGTATGTATGTGTGTATGTATGTATTCATCCATCCATGCATGCATTCATTCATTCATTCATTCATTATCTGTCTACCTATCTATCTGTGTATCTTTCTGTCATTAATGCCCTATTAGATGAGTAACATTATGTTTACTGGACTCCTCCCATCACGCACGTGCCCCCAGATACCCCATTGCAGTCACTGTCCATGAGCATAGTACGATACTGTAGAATCCCTACTCGTGTTTTTGTGTGTTTTGCCGCCCTGCCTGTGACAGCCCTCCCACCTTATATATTCTTATTCTAATGTGTCCTTACTTCCCCCCTCCCTAATCCCTCCATTCCCACCCATTCACCTCAGTCTCTTTCCCTCTGTTAACTTTTAGTCCATTCTTGGGTATTCTGAGACTGCTGCTGTTTTCTTCTTCAGTTTTTTGTTTGTTCTGAGACTGTAATGATGAGTGATATCGTTATACATATATATATATATGTAGGTAAGTAACTCTAATTTTGGTAAAATGATGCAGCTCCCCATGGCTGGGCATTGCCCCCTCCCCCGTGGGTGGTGTTTGTAAGCGCAGCACTGTTGCCTGGAGATTCCAGGATGTCACAGTGGTGCCTATGTCCTAGAGACATAATGTGTATGCTGAGAGGAGCAGTTGTGGTTAAGGTGAGGTGGACACTGACCAACTTGACATCATCTGGGTAAATGGAATTCAGAGCCAAGGTACTGTGTGTTCCTTTTCATTTTGTTGTCACTACTTCACAGTTACATGAACAACATTATGGTTCCTAGACTACCCCCACTGTCAAGTCCCCACCACGTAGCCCGTAAGAGTCGCTGCACAAGAGCCCAGGAATATGTTGTAGAAGTGCTGCTGATCATCGTTATGTTATACGGACCTACCTCAGCGTGCTGCCGGGCCACACCCTGTGTGCCACTCATAATGCCCCATTTTCCCTCTCTCCCCCCCTCCTAACCCATCCTCCTCAGTCCCATTCCCTTTGGTAACTGTGTGTCCCTTCTTTGGTTCGCTGATGCTGCTACTGTCCTTTTCTTTCACTCCTTTTCTTTTTTCTGGTACTCCACAGGTGAGTGAAATCAGTTGACACTTGTCTTTCTCTGCGTGGCTTGTTTCGCTGAGCATGATACCCTCTACCTCCCTCCATGTTGTTGCACATGGTAGGATTGGTTTCTGCATATGGCATTATAATATTCCACTTTTCATCCTCTGATAGACACTTACCTTGGCTGTTGTGGATAGTGCTGTGATAGTCATACGGGTGCACAGGTCTTTTTTCAACTGGGCTGCTGTATTCTAGTGTTTCTTTCTGTATGTCTGGATGTATGAATGTATTTTGTTACTTCATTTCTCAATTATGTATCTGTTATTTATTTATTTATTTATCGTTAGTCTACATCTACGTGAGTCACACGTAGTTTACTAAACTGCCCCCCACAATGAGATGCCCCCGGATACCTCATTGCAGTCACTGTCCATGAGCATAGTAAGATGCTGTAGAATCCCTTGTTGTCTTCTCTGTGTTGTACGTCGCTCCCCGAGCCCCCCTTTCGCTTTATACATGCCACAGGTAATGTGCACATTCTCCCCACCTCCCCCTGACTTACTCCTCCGTTCCCACCTGTCCACCTCCATCCCTTTCCCTTTATTAACTGTGAGTCCACTGTTGTGGTGCCATTTTTCTTCTTCGGATTTCTCTTGGTTCCCCTCCTGCACAGGCGATTGAAATCATTTGATATTTCTGTTTCTTCACCTGCCTGCCTTATTACCCTGAGTATGATGCCCTCTCACACCATCCGTGTTTCTTCAAATGGTGGGATTTGTTTTCCTATGTCTGAATAGTATTCCATTGTTCATCTACTGATGGACACTGAGCTTGGCTATTGAGAATAGTGCTGTGGTAATCATAGGGATGCACGTGTCGCTTTTAAACTGTGGGCGGCATAGTCTCCATTCATTCATCTATTTATTCATTTATTTATTTATTATGAATCTACAATTATGTGGATAACATCATGTTTAGTAGACTCACCCCATCACCAATGTAGGAATGGTTAAGGGACTAGGAAGGCTGGTTGTGAAGGACGATTGCAGACTGGTAAGGGGGCATTATGATTAGCTCACATTATGTGGGTGGAAATTCTGTAGGGAAGGCAGTATAGTTCAGAGAATTCAAGCAGTGATTCTGTAGCATCTTACTATGCTGGTGAACAGTGAGTGTAATGGGGTCTGGGGGGCGACTTGATGATCTGGGCAGTCTAGTAACCTTGATGTTCCTTATGTAATTGTAGATTGGTTATTGTGAATAGTGCTGCCATAAATTTAGGGGTGCAGATGTCTTTCTAGAACTGGGCTGCTGCGTTCTTTATGTATGTATGTTTGTATGTATGTATGTGTGTATGTATGTATTCATCCATCCATGCATGCATTCATTCATTCATTCATTCATTATCTGTCTACCTATCTATCTGTGTATCTTTCTGTCATTAATGCCCTATTAGATGAGTAACATTATGTTTACTGGACTCCTCCCATCACGCACGTGCCCCCAGATACCCCATTGCAGTCACTGTCCATGAGCATAGTACGATACTGTAGAATCCCTACTCGTGTTTTTGTGTGTTTTGCCGCCCTGCCTGTGACAGCCCTCCCACCTTATATATTCTTATTCTAATGTGTCCTTACTTCCCCCCTCCCTAATCCCTCCATTCCCACCCATTCACCTCAGTCTCTTTCCCTCTGTTAACTTTTAGTCCATTCTTGGGTATTCTGAGACTGCTGCTGTTTTCTTCTTCAGTTTTTTGTTTGTTCTGTGACTGTAATGATGAGTGATATCGTTATACATATATATATATATATATATATGTAGGTAAGTAACTCTAATTTTGGTAAAATGATGCAGCTCCCCATGGCTGGGCATTGCCCCCTCCCCCGTGGGTGGTGTTTGTAAGCGCAGCACTGTTGCCTGGAGATTCCAGGATGTTACAGTGGTGCGTATGTCCTAGAGACATAATGTGTATGCTGAGAGGAGCAGTTGTGGTTAAGGTGAGGTGGACACTGACCAACTTGACATCATCTGGGTAAATGGAATTCAGAGCCAAGGTACTGTGTGTTCCTTTTCATTTTGTTGTCACTACTTCACAGTTACATGAACAACATTATGGTTCCTAGACTACCCCCACTGTCAAGTCCCCACCACGTAGCCCGTAAGAGTCGCTGCACAAGAGCCCAGGAATATGTTGTAGAAGTGCTGCTGATCATCGTTATGTTATACGGACCTACCTCAGCGTGCTGCCGGGCCACACCCTGTGTGCCACTCATAATGCCCCATTTTCCCTCTCTCCCCCCCTCCTAACCCATCCTCCTCAGTCCCATTCCCTTTGGTAACTGTGTGTCCCTTCTTTGGTTCGCTGATGCTGCTACTGTCCTTTTCTTTCACTCCTTTTCTTTTTTCTGGTACTCCACAGGTGAGTGAAATCAGTTGACACTTGTCTTTCTCTGCGTGGCTTGTTTCGCTGAGCATGATACCCTCTACCTCCCTCCATGTTGTTGCACATGGTAGGATTGGTTTCTGCATATGGCATTATAATATTCCACTTTTCATCCTCTGATAGACACTTACCTTGGCTGTTGTGGATAGTGCTGTGATAGTCATACGGGTGCACAGGTCTTTTTTCAACTGGGCTGCTGTATTCTAGTGTTTCTTTCTGTATGTCTGGATGTATGAATGTATTTTGTTACTTCATTTCTCAATTAGGTATCTGTTATTTATTTATTTATTTATCGTTAGTCTACATCTACGTGAGTCACATGTAGTTTACTAAACTGCCCCCCACAATGAGATGCCCCCGGATACCTCATTGCAGTCACTGTCCATGAGCATAGTAAGATGCTGTAGAATCCCTTGTTGTCTTCTCTGTGTTGTACGTCGCTCCCCGAGCCCCCCTTCCGCTTTATACATGCCACAGGTAATGTGCACATTCTCCCCACCTCCCCCTGACTTACTCCTCCGTTCCCACCTGTCCACCTCCATCCCTTTCCCTTTATTAACTGTGAGTCCACTGTTGTGGTGCCATTTTTCTTCTTCGGATTTCTCTTGGTTCCCCTCCTGCACAGGCGATTGAAATCATTTGATATTTCTGTTTCTTCACCTGCCTGCCTTATTACCCTGAGTATGATGCCCTCTCACACCATCCGTGTTTCTTCAAATGGTGGGATTTGTTTTCCTATGTCTGAATAGTATTCCATTGTTCATCTACTGATGGACACTGAGCTTGGCTATTGAGAATAGTGCTGTGGTAATCATAGGGATGCACGTGTCGCTTTTAAACTGTGGGCGGCATAGTCTCCATTCATTCATCTATTTATTCATTTATTTATTTATTATGAATCTACAATTATGTGGATAACATCATGTTTAGTAGACTCACCCCATCACCAATGTAGGAATGGTTAAGGGACTAGGAAGGCTGGTTGTGAAGGACGATTGCAGACTGGTAAGGGGGCATTATGATTAGCTCACATTATGTGGGTGGAAATTCTGTAGGGAAGGCAGTATAGTTCAGAGAATTCAAGCAGTGATTCTGTAGCATCTTACTATGCTGGTGAACAGTGAGTGTAATGGGGTCTGGGGGGCGACTTGATGATCTGGGCAGTCTAGTAACCTTGATGTTCCTTATGTAATTGTAGATTGGTTATTGTGAATAGTGCTGCCATAAATTTAGGGGTGCAGATGTCTTTCTAGAACTGGGCTGCTGCGTTCTTTATGTATGTATGTTTGTATGTATGTATGTGTGTATGTATGTATTCATCCATCCATGCATGCATTCATTCATTCATTCATTCATTATCTGTCTACCTATCTATCTGTGTATCTTTCTGTCATTAATGCCCTATTAGATGAGTAACATTATGTTTACTGGACTCCTCCCATCACGCACGTGCCCCCAGATACCCCATTGCAGTCACTGTCCATGAGCATAGTACGATACTGTAGAATCCCTACTCGTGTTTTTGTGTGTTTTGCCGCCCTGCCTGTGACAGCCCTCCCACCTTATATATTCTTATTCTAATGTGTCCTTACTTCCCCCCTCCCTAATCCCTCCATTCCCACCCATTCACCTCAGTCTCTTTCCCTCTGTTAACTTTTAGTCCATTCTTGGGTATTCTGAGACTGCTGCTGTTTTCTTCTTCAGTTTTTTGTTTGTTCTGAGACTGTAATGATGAGTGATATCGTTATACATATATATATATATATATATATGTAGGTAAGTAACTCTAATTTTGGTAAAATGATGCAGCTCCCCATGGCTGGGCATTGCCCCCTCCCCCGTGGGTGGTGTTTGTAAGCGCAGCACTGTTGCCTGGAGATTCCAGGATGTTACAGTGGTGCGTATGTCCTAGAGACATAATGTGTATGCTGAGAGGAGCAGTTGTGGTTAAGGTGAGGTGGACACTGACCAACTTGACATCATCTGGGTAAATGGAATTCAGAGCCAAGGTACTGTGTGTTCCTTTTCATTTTGTTGTCACTACTTCACAGTTACATGAACAACATTATGGTTCCTAGACTACCCCCACTGTCAAGTCCCCACCACGTAGCCCGTAAGAGTCGCTGCACAAGAGCCCAGGAATATGTTGTAGAAGTGCTGCTGATCATCGTTATGTTATACGGACCTACCTCAGCGTGCTGCCGGGCCACACCCTGTGTGCCACTCATAATGCCCCATTTTCCCTCTCTCCCCCCCTCCTAACCCATCCTCCTCAGTCCCATTCCCTTTGGTAACTGTGTGTCCCTTCTTTGGTTCGCTGATGCTGCTACTGTCCTTTTCTTTCACTCCTTTTCTTTTTTCTGGTACTCCACAGGTGAGTGAAATCAGTTGACACTTGTCTTTCTCTGCGTGGCTTGTTTCGCTGAGCATGATACCCTCTACCTCCCTCCATGTTGTTGCACATGGTAGGATTGGTTTCTGCATATGGCATTATAATATTCCACTTTTCATCCTCTGATAGACACTTACCTTGGCTGTTGTGGATAGTGCTGTGATAGTCATACGGGTGCACAGGTCTTTTTTCAACTGGGCTGCTGTATTCTAGTGTTTCTTTCTGTATGTCTGGATGTATGAATGTATTTTGTTACTTCATTTCTCAATTATGTATCTGTTATTTATTTATTTATTTATCGTTAGTCTACATCTACGTGAGTCACATGTAGTTTACTAAACTGCCCCCCACAATGAGATGCCCCCGGATACCTCATTGCAGTCACTGTCCATGAGCATAGTAAGATGCTGTAGAATCCCTTGTTGTCTTCTCTGTGTTGTACGTCGCTCCCCGAGCCCCCCTTCCGCTTTATACATGCCACAGGTAATGTGCACATTCTCCCCACCTCCCCCTGACTTACTCCTCCGTTCCCACCTGTCCACCTCCATCCCTTTCCCTTTATTAACTGTGAGTCCACTGTTGTGGTGCCATTTTTCTTCTTCGGATTTCTCTTGGTTCCCCTCCTGCACAGGCGATTGAAATCATTTGATATTTCTGTTTCTTCACCTGCCTGCCTTATTACCCTGAGTATGATGCCCTCTCACACCATCCGTGTTACTTCAAATGGTGGGATTTGTTTTCCTATGTCTGAATAGTATTCCATTGTTCATCTACTGATGGACACTGAGCTTGGCTATTGAGAATAGTGCTGTGGTAATCATAGGGATGCACGTGTCGCTTTTAAACTGTGGGCGGCATAGTCTCCATTCATTCATCTATTTATTCATTTATTTATTTATTATGAATCTACAATTATGTGGATAACATCATGTTTAGTAGACTCACCCCATCACCAATGTAGGAATGGTTAAGGGACTAGGAAGGCTGGTTGTGAAGGACGATTGCAGACTGGTAAGGGGGCATTATGATTAGCTCACATTATGTGGGTGGAAATTCTGTAGGGAAGGCAGTATAGTTCAGAGAATTCAAGCAGTGATTCTGTAGCATCTTACTATGCTGGTGAACAGTGAGTGTAATGGGGTCTGGGGGGCGACTTGATGATCTGGGCAGTCTAGTAACCTTGATGTTCCTTATGTAATTGTAGATTGGTTATTGTGAATAGTGCTGCCATAAATTTAGGGGTGCAGATGTCTTTCTAGAACTGGGCTGCTGCGTTCTTTATGTATGTATGTTTGTATGTATGTATGTGTGTATGTATGTATTCATCCATCCATGCATGCATTCATTCATTCATTCATTCATTATCTGTCTACCTATCTATCTGTGTATCTTTCTGTCATTAATGCCCTATTAGATGAGTAACATTATGTTTACTAGACTCCTCCCATCACGCACGTGCCCCCAGATACCCCATTGCAGTCACTGTCCATGAGCATAGTACGATACTGTAGAATCCCTACTCGTGTTTTTGTGTGTTTTGCCGCCCTGCCTGTGACAGCCCTCCCACCTTATATATTCTTATTCTAATGTGTCCTTACTTCCCCCCTCCCTAATCCCTCCATTCCCACCCATTCACCTCAGTCTCTTTCCCTCTGTTAACTTTTAGTCCATTCTTGGGTATTCTGAGACTGCTGCTGTTTTCTTCTTCAGTTTTTTGTTTGTTCTGAGACTGTAATGATGAGTGATATCGTTATACATATATATATATATATATATATGTAGGTAAGTAACTCTAATTTTGGTAAAATGATGCAGCTCCCCATGGCTGGGCATTGCCCCCTCCCCCGTGGGTGGTGTTTGTAAGCGCAGCACTGTTGCCTGGAGATTCCAGGATGTTACAGTGGTGCGTATGTCCTAGAGACATAATGTGTATGCTGAGAGGAGCAGTTGTGGTTAAGGTGAGGTGGACACTGACCAACTTGACATCATCTGGGTAAATGGAATTCAGAGCCAAGGTACTGTGTGTTCCTTTTCATTTTGTTGTCACTACTTCACAGTTACATGAACAACATTATGGTTCCTAGACTACCCCCACTGTCAAGTCCCCACCACGTAGCCCGTAAGAGTCGCTGCACAAGAGCCCAGGAATATGTTGTAGAAGTGCTGCTGATCATCGTTATGTTATACGGACCTACCTCAGCGTGCTGCCGGGCCACACCCTGTGTGCCACTCATAATGCCCCATTTTCCCTCTCTCCCCCCCTCCTAACCCATCCTCCTCAGTCCCATTCCCTTTGGTAACTGTGTGTCCCTTCTTTGGTTCGCTGATGCTGCTACTGTCCTTTTCTTTCACTCCTTTTCTTTTTTCTGGTACTCCACAGGTGAGTGAAATCAGTTGACACTTGTCTTTCTCTGCGTGGCTTGTTTCGCTGAGCATGATACCCTCTACCTCCCTCCATGTTGTTGCACATGGTAGGATTGGTTTCTGCATATGGCATTATAATATTCCACTTTTCATCCTCTGATAGACACTTACCTTGGCTGTTGTGGATAGTGCTGTGATAGTCATACGGGTGCACAGGTCTTTTTTCAACTGGGCTGCTGTATTCTAGTGTTTCTTTCTGTATGTCTGGATGTATGAATGTATTTTGTTACTTCATTTCTCAATTAGGTATCTGTTACTTATTTATTTATTTATCGTTAGTCTACATCTACGTGAGTCACATGTAGTTTACTAAACTGCCCCCCACAATGAGATGCCCCCGGATACCTCATTGCAGTCACTGTCCATGAGCATAGTAAGATGCTGTAGAATCCCTTGTTGTCTTCTCTGTGTTGTACGTCGCTCCCCGAGCCCCCCTTCCGCTTTATACATGCCACAGGTAATGTGCACATTCTCCCCACCTCCCCCTGACTTACTCCTCCGTTCCCACCTGTCCACCTCCATCCCTTTCCCTTTATTAACTGTGAGTCCACTGTTGTGGTGCCATTTTTCTTCTTCGGATTTCTCTTGGTTCCCCTCCTGCACAGGCGATTGAAATCATTTGATATTTCTGTTTCTTCACCTGCCTGCCTTATTACCCTGAGTATGATGCCCTCTCACACCATCCGTGTTTCTTCAAATGGTGGGATTTGTTTTCCTATGTCTGAATAGTATTCCATTGTTCATCTACTGATGGACACTGAGCTTGGCTATTGAGAATAGTGCTGTGGTAATCATAGGGATGCACGTGTCGCTTTTAAACTGTGGGCGGCATAGTCTCCATTCATTCATCTATTTATTCATTTATTTATTTATTATGAATCTACAATTATGTGGATAACATCATGTTTAGTAGACTCACCCCATCACCAATGTAGGAATGGTTAAGGGACTAGGAAGGCTGGTTGTGAAGGACGATTGCAGACTGGTAAGGGGGCATTATGATTAGCTCACATTATGTGGGTGGAAATTCTGTAGGGAAGGCAGTATAGTTCAGAGAATTCAAGCAGTGATTCTGTAGCATCTTACTATGCTGGTGAACAGTGAGTGTAATGGGGTCTGGGGGGCGACTTGATGATCTGGGCAGTCTAGTAACCTTGATGTTCCTTATGTAATTGTAGATTGGTTATTGTGAATAGTGCTGCCATAAATTTAGGGGTGCAGATGTCTTTCTAGAACTGGGCTGCTGCGTTCTTTATGTATGTATGTTTGTATGTATGTATGTGTGTATGTATGTATTCATCCATCCATGCATGCATTCATTCATTCATTCATTCATTATCTGTCTACCTATCTATCTGTGTATCTTTCTGTCATTAATGCCCTATTAGATGAGTAACATTATGTTTACTAGACTCCTCCCATCACGCACGTGCCCCCAGATACCCCATTGCAGTCACTGTCCATGAGCATAGTACGATACTGTAGAATCCCTACTCGTGTTTTTGTGTGTTTTGCCGCCCTGCCTGTGACAGCCCTCCCACCTTATATATTCTTATTCTAATGTGTCCTTACTTCCCCCCTCCCTAATCCCTCCATTCCCACCCATTCACCTCAGTCTCTTTCCCTCTGTTAACTTTTAGTCCATTCTTGGGTATTCTGAGACTGCTGCTGTTTTCTTCTTCAGTTTTTTGTTTGTTCTGAGACTGTAATGATGAGTGATATCGTTATACATATATATATATATATATATATGTAGGTAAGTAACTCTAATTTTGGTAAAATGATGCAGCTCCCCATGGCTGGGCATTGCCCCCTCCCCCGTGGGTGGTGTTTGTAAGCGCAGCACTGTTGCCTGGAGATTCCAGGATGTCACAGTGGTGCGTATGTCCTAGAGACATAATGTGTATGCTGAGAGGAGCAGTTGTGGTTAAGGTGAGGTGGACACTGACCAACTTGACATCATCTGGGTAAATGGAATTCAGAGCCAAGGTACTGTGTGTTCCTTTTCATTTTGTTGTCACTACTTCACAGTTACATGAACAACATTATGGTTCCTAGACTACCCCCACTGTCAAGTCCCCACCACGTAGCCCGTAAGAGTCGCTGCACAAGAGCCCAGGAATATGTTGTAGAAGTGCTGCTGATCATCGTTATGTTATACGGACCTACCTCAGCGTGCTGCCGGGCCACACCCTGTGTGCCACTCATAATGACCCATTTTCCCTCTCTCCCCCCCTCCTAACCCATCCTCCTCAGTCCCATTCCCTTTGGTAACTGTGTGTCCCTTCTTTGGTTCGCTGATGCTGCTACTGTCCTTTTCTTTCACTCCTTTTCTTTTTTCTGGTACTCCACAGGTGAGTGAAATCAGTTGACACTTGTCTTTCTCTGCGTGGCTTGTTTCGCTGAGCATGATACCCTCTACCTCCCTCCATGTTGTTGCACATGGTAGGATTGGTTTCTGCATATGGCATTATAATATTCCACTTTTCATCCTCTGATAGACACTTACCTTGGCTGTTGTGGATAGTGCTGTGATAGTCATACGGGTGCACAGGTCTTTTTTAAACTGGGCTGCTGTATTCTAGTGTTTCTTTCTGTATGTCTGGATGTATGAATGTATTTTGTTACTTCATTTCTCAATTAGGTATCTGTTACTTATTTATTTATTTATCGTTAGTCTACATCTACGTGAGTCACATGTAGTTTACTAAACTGCCCCCCACAATGAGATGCCCCCGGATACCTCATTGCAGTCACTGTCCATGAGCATAGTAAGATGCTGTAGAATCCCTTGTTGTCTTCTCTGTGTTGTACGTCGCTCCCCGAGCCCCCCTTCCGCTTTATACATGCCACAGGTAATGTGCACATTCTCCCCACCTCCCCCTGACTTACTCCTCCGTTCCCACCTGTCCACCTCCATCCCTTTCCCTTTATTAACTGTGAGTCCACTGTTGTGGTGCCATTTTTCTTCTTCGGATTTCTCTTGGTTCCCCTCCTGCACAGGCGATTGAAATCATTTGATATTTCTGTTTCTTCACCTGCCTGCCTTATTACCCTGAGTATGATGCCCTCTCACACCATCCGTGTTTCTTCAAATGGTGGGATTTGTTTTCCTATGTCTGAATAGTATTCCATTGTTCATCTACTGATGGACACTGAGCTTGGCTATTGAGAATAGTGCTGTGGTAATCATAGGGATGCACGTGTCGCTTTTAAACTGTGGGCGGCATAGTCTCCATTCATTCATCTATTTATTCATTTATTTATTTATTATGAATCTACAATTATGTGGATAACATCATGTTTAGTAGACTCACCCCATCACCAATGTAGGAATGGTTAAGGGACTAGGAAGGCTGGTTGTGAAGGACGATTGCAGACTGGTAAGGGGGCATTATGATTAGCTCACATTATGTGGGTGGAAATTCTGTAGGGAAGGCAGTATAGTTCAGAGAATTCAAGCAGTGATTCTGTAGCATCTTACTATGCTGGTGAACAGTGAGTGTAATGGGGTCTGGGGGGCGACTTGATGATCTGGGCAGTCTAGTAACCTTGATGTTCCTTATGTAATTGTAGATTGGTTATTGTGAATAGTGCTGCCATAAATTTAGGGGTGCAGATGTCTTTCTAGAACTGGGCTGCTGCGTTCTTTATGTATGTATGTTTGTATGTATGTATGTGTGTATGTATGTATTCATCCATCCATGCATGCATTCATTCATTCATTCATTCATTATCTGTCTACCTATCTATCTGTGTATCTTTCTGTCATTAATGCCCTATTAGATGAGTAACATTATGTTTACTAGACTCCTCCCATCACGCACGTGCCCCCAGATACCCCATTGCAGTCACTGTCCATGAGCATAGTACGATACTGTAGAATCCCTACTCGTGTTTTTGTGTGTTTTGCCGCCCTGCCTGTGACAGCCCTCCCACCTTATATATTCTTATTCTAATGTGTCCTTACTTCCCCCCTCCCTAATCCCTCCATTCCCACCCATTCACCTCAGTCTCTTTCCCTCTGTTAACTTTTAGTCCATTCTTGGGTATTCTGAGACTGCTGCTGTTTTCTTCTTCAGTTTTTTGTTTGTTCTGAGACTGTAATGATGAGTGATATCGTTATACATATATATATATATATATATATGTAGGTAAGTAACTCTAATTTTGGTAAAATGATGCAGCTCCCCATGGCTGGGCATTGCCCCCTCCCCCGTGGGTGGTGTTTGTAAGCGCAGCACTGTTGCCTGGAGATTCCAGGATGTCACAGTGGTGCCTATGTCCTAGAGACATAATGTGTATGCTGAGAGGAGCAGTTGTGGTTAAGGTGAGGTGGACACTGACCAACTTGACATCATCTGGGTAAATGGAATTCAGAGCCAAGGTACTGTGTGTTCCTTTTCATTTTGTTGTCACTACTTCACAGTTACATGAACAACATTATGGTTCCTAGACTACCCCCACTGTCAAGTCCCCACCACGTAGCCCGTAAGAGTCGCTGCACAAGAGCCCAGGAATATGTTGTAGAAGTGCTGCTGATCATCGTTATGTTATACGGACCTACCTCAGCGTGCTGCCGGGCCACACCCTGTGTGCCACTCATAATGCCCCATTTTCCCTCTCTCCCCCCCTCCTAACCCATCCTCCTCAGTCCCATTCCCTTTGGTAACTGTGTGTCCCTTCTTTGGTTCGCTGATGCTGCTACTGTCCTTTTCTTTCACTCCTTTTCTTTTTTCTGGTACTCCACAGGTGAGTGAAATCAGTTGACACTTGTCTTTCTCTGAGTGGCTTATTTCACTGAGCATGATACCCTCTACCTCCCTCCATGTTTTTGCACATGGTAGGACTGGTTTCTGCATATGGAAGAATAATATTCCACTGTTCATCCTCTGATAGACACTTACCTTGGCTGTTGTGGATAGTGCTGTGATAGTCATACGGGTGCACAGGTCTTTTTTAAACTGGGCTGCTGTATTCTAGTGTTTCTTTCTGTATGTCTGGATGTATGAATGTATTTTGTTACTTCATTTCTCAATTATGTATCTGTTACTTATTTATTTATTTATCGTTAGTCTACATCTACGTGAGTCACATGTAGTTTACTAAACTGCCCCCCACAATGAGATGCCCCCGGATACCTCATTGCAGTCACTGTCCATGAGCATAGTAAGATGCTGTAGAATCCCTTGTTGTCTTCTCTGTGTTGTACGTCGCTCCCCGAGCCCCCCTTCCGCTTTATACATGCCACAGGTAATGTGCACATTCTCCCCACCTCCCCCTGACTTACTCCTCCGTTCCCACCTGTCCACCTCCATCCCTTTCCCTTTATTAACTGTGAGTCCACTGTTGTGGTGCCATTTTTCTTCTTCGGATTTCTCTTGGTTCCCCTCCTGCACAGGCGATTGAAATCATTTGATATTTCTGTTTCTTCACCTGCCTGCCTTATTACCCTGAGTATGATGCCCTCTCACACCATCCGTGTTTCTTCAAATGGTGGGATTTGTTTTCCTATGTCTGAATAGTATTCCATTGTTCATCTACTGATGGACACTGAGCTTGGCTATTGAGAATAGTGCTGTGGTAATCATAGGGATGCACGTGTCGCTTTTAAACTGTGGGCGGCATAGTCTCCATTCATTCATCTATTTATTCATTTATTTATTTATTATGAATCTACAATTATGTGGATAACATCATGTTTAGTAGACTCACCCCATCACCAATGTAGGAATGGTTAAGGGACTAGGAAGGCTGGTTGTGAAGGACGATTGCAGACTGGTAAGGGGGCATTATGATTAGCTCACATTATGTGGGTGGAAATTCTGTAGGGAAGGCAGTATAGTTCAGAGAATTCAAGCAGTGATTCTGTAGCATCTTACTATGCTGGTGAACAGTGAGTGTAATGGGGTCTGGGGGGCGACTTGATGATCTGGGCAGTCTAGTAACCTTGATGTTCCTTATGTAATTGTAGATTGGTTATTGTGAATAGTGCTGCCATAAATTTAGGGGTGCAGATGTCTTTCTAGAACTGGGCTGCTGCGTTCTTTATGTATGTATGTTTGTATGTATGTATGTGTGTATGTATGTATTCATCCATCCATGCATGCATTCATTCATTCATTCATTCATTATCTGTCTACCTATCTATCTGTGTATCTTTCTGTCATTAATGCCCTA
Organism: Manis pentadactyla; assembly: GCF_030020395.1. Classification (NCBI taxonomy): domain Eukaryota; kingdom Metazoa; phylum Chordata; class Mammalia; order Pholidota; family Manidae; genus Manis; species Manis pentadactyla. The sequence goes on along the minus strand of NC_080024.1, from coordinate 88,088,023 downwards.
TTAGATGAGTAACATTATGTTTACTAGACTCCTCCCATCACGCACGTGCCCCCAGATACCCCATTGCAGTCACTGTCCATGAGCATAGTACGATACTGTAGAATCCCTACTCGTGTTTTTGTGTGTTTTGCCGCCCTGCCTGTGACAGCCCTCCCACCTTATATATTCTTATTCTAATGTGTCCTTACTTCCCCCCTCCCTAATCCCTCCATTCCCACCCATTCACCTCAGTCTCTTTCCCTCTGTTAACTTTTAGTCCATTCTTGGGTATTCTGAGACTGCTGCTGTTTTCTTCTTCAGTTTTTTGTTTGTTCTGAGACTGTAATGATGAGTGATATCGTTATACATATATATATATATATATATGTAGGTAAGTAACTCTAATTTTGGTAAAATGATGCAGCTCCCCATGGCTGGGCATTGCCCCCTCCCCCGTGGGTGGTGTTTGTAAGCGCAGCACTGTTGCCTGGAGATTCCAGGATGTCACAGTGGTGCCTATGTCCTAGAGACATAATGTGTATGCTGAGAGGAGCAGTTGTGGTTAAGGTGAGGTGGACACTGACCAACTTGACATCATCTGGGTAAATGGAATTCAGAGCCAAGGTACTGTGTGTTCCTTTTCATTTTGTTGTCACTACTTCACAGTTACATGAACAACATTATGGTTCCTAGACTACCCCCACTGTCAAGTCCCCACCACGTAGCCCGTAAGAGTCGCTGCACAAGAGCCCAGGAATATGTTGTAGAAGTGCTGCTGATCATCGTTATGTTATACGGACCTACCTCAGCGTGCTGCCGGGCCACACCCTGTGTGCCACTCATAATGCCCCATTTTCCCTCTCTCCCCCCCTCCTAACCCATCCTCCTCAGTCCCATTCCCTTTGGTAACTGTGTGTCCCTTCTTTGGTTCGCTGATGCTGCTACTGTCCTTTTCTTTCACTCCTTTTCTTTTTTCTGGTACTCCACAGGTGAGTGAAATCAGTTGACACTTGTCTTTCTCTGAGTGGCTTATTTCACTGAGCATGATACCCTCTACCTCCCTCCATGTTTTTTCACATGGTAGGACTGGTTTCTGCATATGGAAGAATAATATTCCACTGTTCATCCTCTGATAGACACTTACCTTGGCTGTTGTGGATAGTGCTGTGTTAGTCATACGGGTGCACAGGTCTTTTTTAAACTGGGCTGCTGTATTCTAGTGTTTCTTTCTGTATGTCTGGATGTATGAATGTATTTTGTTACTTCATTTCTCAATTATGTATCTGTTACTTATTTATTTATTTATCGTTAGTCTACATCTACGTGAGTCACATGTAGTTTACTAAACTGCCCCCCACAATGAGATGCCCCCGGATACCTCATTGCAGTCACTGTCCATGAGCATAGTAAGATGCTGTAGAATCCCTTGTTGTCTTCTCTGTGTTGTACGTCGCTCCCCGAGCCCCCCTTCCGCTTTATACATGCCACAGGTAATGTGCACATTCTCCCCACCTCCCCCTGACTTACTCCTCCGTTCCCACCTGTCCACCTCCATCCCTTTCCCTTTATTAACTGTGAGTCCACTGTTGTGGTGCCATTTTTCTTCTTCGGATTTCTCTTGGTTCCCCTCCTGCACAGGCGATTGAAATCATTTGATATTTCTGTTTCTTCACCTGCCTGCCTTATTACCCTGAGTATGATGCCCTCTCACACCATCCGTGTTTCTTCAAATGGTGGGATTTGTTTTCCTATGTCTGAATAGTATTCCATTGTTCATCTACTGATGGACACTGAGCTTGGCTATTGAGAATAGTGCTGTGGTAATCATAGGGATGCACGTGTCGCTTTTAAACTGTGGGCGGCATAGTCTCCATTCATTCATCTATTTATTCATTTATTTATTTATTATGAATCTACAATTATGTGGATAACATCATGTTTAGTAGACTCACCCCATCACCAATGTAGGAATGGTTAAGGGACTAGGAAGGCTGGTTGTGAAGGACGATTGCAGACTGGTAAGGGGGCATTATGATTAGCTCACATTATGTGGGTGGAAATTCTGTAGGGAAGGCAGTATAGTTCAGAGAATTCAAGCAGTGATTCTGTAGCATCTTACTATGCTGGTGAACAGTGAGTGTAATGGGGTCTGGGGGGCGACTTGATGATCTGGGCAGTCTAGTAACCTTGATGTTCCTTATGTAATTGTAGATTGGTTATTGTGAATAGTGCTGCCATAAATTTAGGGGTGCAGATGTCTTTCTAGAACTGGGCTGCTGCGTTCTTTATGTATGTATGTTTGTATGTATGTATGTGTGTATGTATGTATTCATCCATCCATGCATGCATTCATTCATTCATTCATTCATTATCTGTCTACCTATCTATCTGTGTATCTTTCTGTCATTAATGCCCTATTAGATGAGTAACATTATGTTTACTAGACTCCTCCCATCACGCACGTGCCCCCAGATACCCCATTGCAGTCACTGTCCATGAGCATAGTACGATACTGTAGAATCCCTACTCGTGTTTTTGTGTGTTTTGCCGCCCTGCCTGTGACAGCCCTCCCACTTTATATATTCTTATTCTAATGTGTCCTTACTTCCCCCCTCCCTAATCCCTCCATTCCCACCCATTCACCTCAGTCTCTTTCCCTCTGTTAACTTTTAGTCCATTCTTGGGTATTCTGAGACTGCTGCTGTTTTCTTCTTCAGTTTTTTGTTTGTTCTGAGACTGTAATGATGAGTGATATCGTTATACATATATATATATATATATATATATGTAGGTAAGTAACTCTAATTTTGGTAAAATGATGCAGCTCCCCATGGCTGGGCATTGCCCCCTCCCCCGTGGGTGGTGTTTGTAAGCGCAGCACTGTTGCCTGGAGATTCCAGGATGTCACAGTGGTGCCTATGTCCTAGAGACATAATGTGTATGCTGAGAGGAGCAGTTGTGGTTAAGGTGAGGTGGACACTGACCAACTTGACATCATCTGGGTAAATGGAATTCAGAGCCAAGGTACTGTGTGTTCCTTTTCATTTTGTTGTCACTACTTCACAGTTACATGAACAACATTATGGTTCCTAGACTACCCCCACTGTCAAGTCCCCACCACGTAGCCCGTAAGAGTCGCTGCACAAGAGCCCAGGAATATGTTGTAGAAGTGCTGCTGATCATCGTTATGTTATACGGACCTACCTCAGCGTGCTGCCGGGCCACACCCTGTGTGCCACTCATAATGCCCCATTTTCCCTCTCTCCCCCCCTCCTAACCCATCCTCCTCAGTCCCATTCCCTTTGGTAACTGTGTGTCCCTTCTTTGGTTCGCTGATGCTGCTACTGTCCTTTTCTTTCACTCCTTTTCTTTTTTCTGGTACTCCACAGGTGAGTGAAATCAGTTGACACTTGTCTTTCTCTGAGTGGCTTATTTCACTGAGCATGATACCCTCTACCTCCCTCCATGTTTTTTCACATGGTAGGACTGGTTTCTGCATATGGAAGAATAATATTCCACTGTTCATCCTCTGATAGACACTTACCTTGGCTGTTGTGGATAGTGCTGTGATAGTCATACGGGTGCACAGGTCTTTTTTCAACTGGGCTGCTGTATTCTAGTGTTTCTTTCTGTATGTCTGGATGTATGAATGTATTTTGTTACTTCATTTCTCAATTATGTATCTGTTACTTATTTATTTATTTATCGTTAGTCTACATCTACGTGAGTCACATGTAGTTTACTAAACTGCCCCCCACAATGAGATGCCCCCGGATACCTCATTGCAGTCACTGTCCATGAGCATAGTAAGATGCTGTAGAATCCCTTGTTGTCTTCTCTGTGTTGTACGTCGCTCCCCGAGCCCCCCTTCCGCTTTATACATGCCACAGGTAATGTGCACATTCTCCCCACCTCCCCCTGACTTACTCCTCCGTTCCCACCTGTCCACCTCCATCCCTTTCCCTTTATTAACTGTGAGTCCACTGTTGTGGTGCCATTTTTCTTCTTCGGATTTCTCTTGGTTCCCCTCCTGCACAGGCGATTGAAATCATTTGATATTTCTGTTTCTTCACCTGCCTGCCTTATTACCCTGAGTATGATGCCCTCTCACACCATCCGTGTTTCTTCAAATGGTGGGATTTGTTTTCCTATGTCTGAATAGTATTCCATTGTTCATCTACTGATGGACACTGAGCTTGGCTATTGAGAATAGTGCTGTGGTAATCATAGGGATGCACGTGTCGCTTTTAAACTGTGGGCGGCATAGTCTCCATTCATTCATCTATTTATTCATTTATTTATTTATTATGAATCTACAATTATGTGGATAACATCATGTTTAGTAGACTCACCCCATCACCAATGTAGGAATGGTTAAGGGACTAGGAAGGCTGGTTGTGAAGGACGATTGCAGACTGGTAAGGGGGCATTATGATTAGCTCACATTATGTGGGTGGAAATTCTGTAGGGAAGGCAGTATAGTTCAGAGAATTCAAGCAGTGATTCTGTAGCATCTTACTATGCTGGTGAACAGTGAGTGTAATGGGGTCTGGGGGGCGACTTGATGATCTGGGCAGTCTAGTAACCTTGATGTTCCTTATGTAATTGTAGATTGGTTATTGTGAATAGTGCTGCCATAAATTTAGGGGTGCAGATGTCTTTCTAGAACTGGGCTGCTGCGTTCTTTATGTATGTATGTTTGTATGTATGTATGTGTGTATGTATGTATTCATCCATCCATGCATGCATTCATTCATTCATTCATTCATTATCTGTCTACCTATCTATCTGTGTATCTTTCTGTCATTAATGCCCTATTAGATGAGTAACATTATGTTTACTAGACTCCTCCCATCACGCACGTGCCCCCAGATACCCCATTGCAGTCACTGTCCATGAGCATAGTACGATACTGTAGAATCCCTACTCGTGTTTTTGTGTGTTTTGCCGCCCTGCCTGTGACAGCCCTCCCACCTTATATATTCTTATTCTAATGTGTCCTTACTTCCCCCCTCCCTAATCCCTCCATTCCCACCCATTCACCTCAGTCTCTTTCCCTCTGTTAACTTTTAGTCCATTCTTGGGTATTCTGAGACTGCTGCTGTTTTCTTCTTCAGTTTTTTGTTTGTTCTGAGACTGTAATGATGAGTGATATCGTTATACATATATATATATATATATATGTAGGTAAGTAACTCTAATTTTGGTAAAATGATGCAGCTCCCCATGGCTGGGCATTGCCCCCTCCCCCGTGGGTGGTGTTTGTAAGCGCAGCACTGTTGCCTGGAGATTCCAGGATGTCACAGTGGTGCCTATGTCCTAGAGACATAATGTGTATGCTGAGAGGAGCAGTTGTGGTTAAGGTGAGGTGGACACTGACCAACTTGACATCATCTGGGTAAATGGAATTCAGAGCCAAGGTACTGTGTGTTCCTTTTCATTTTGTTGTCACTACTTCACAGTTACATGAACAACATTATGGTTCCTAGACTACCCCCACTGTCAAGTCCCCACCACGTAGCCCGTAAGAGTCGCTGCACAAGAGCCCAGGAATATGTTGTAGAAGTGCTGCTGATCATCGTTATGTTATACGGACCTACCTCAGCGTGCTGCCGGGCCACACCCTGTGTGCCACTCATAATGCCCCATTTTCCCTCTCTCCCCCCCTCCTAACCCATCCTCCTCAGTCCCATTCCCTTTGGTAACTGTGTGTCCCTTCTTTGGTTCGCTGATGCTGCTACTGTCCTTTTCTTTCACTCCTTTTCTTTTTTCTGGTACTCCACAGGTGAGTGAAATCAGTTGACACTTGTCTTTCTCTGAGTGGCTTATTTCACTGAGCATGATACCCTCTACCTCCCTCCATGTTTTTTCACATGGTAGGACTGGTTTCTGCATATGGAAGAATAATATTCCACTGTTCATCCTCTGATAGACACTTACCTTGGCTGTTGTGGATAGTGCTGTGTTAGTCATACGGGTGCACAGGTCTTTTTTAAACTGGGCTGCTGTATTCTAGTGTTTCTTTCTGTATGTCTGGATGTATGAATGTATTTTGTTACTTCATTTCTCAATTATGTATCTGTTACTTATTTATTTATTTATCGTTAGTCTACATCTACGTGAGTCACATGTAGTTTACTAAACTGCCCCCCACAATGAGATGCCCCCGGATACCTCATTGCAGTCACTGTCCATGAGCATAGTAAGATGCTGTAGAATCCCTTGTTGTCTTCTCTGTGTTGTACGTCGCTCCCCGAGCCCCCCTTCCGCTTTATACATGCCACAGGTAATGTGCACATTCTCCCCACCTCCCCCTGACTTACTCCTCCGTTCCCACCTGTCCACCTCCATCCCTTTCCCTTTATTAACTGTGAGTCCACTGTTGTGGTGCCATTTTTCTTCTTCGGATTTCTCTTGGTTCCCCTCCTGCACAGGCGATTGAAATCATTTGATATTTCTGTTTCTTCACCTGCCTGCCTTATTACCCTGAGTATGATGCCCTCTCACACCATCCGTGTTTCTTCAAATGGTGGGATTTGTTTTCCTATGTCTGAATAGTATTCCATTGTTCATCTACTGATGGACACTGAGCTTGGCTATTGAGAATAGTGCTGTGGTAATCATAGGGATGCACGTGTCGCTTTTAAACTGTGGGCGGCATAGTCTCCATTCATTCATCTATTTATTCATTTATTTATTTATTATGAATCTACAATTATGTGGATAACATCATGTTTAGTAGACTCACCCCATCACCAATGTAGGAATGGTTAAGGGACTAGGAAGGCTGGTTGTGAAGGACGATTGCAGACTGGTAAGGGGGCATTATGATTAGCTCACATTATGTGGGTGGAAATTCTGTAGGGAAGGCAGTATAGTTCAGAGAATTCAAGCAGTGATTCTGTAGCATCTTACTATGCTGGTGAACAGTGAGTGTAATGGGGTCTGGGGGGCGACTTGATGATCTGGGCAGTCTAGTAACCTTGATGTTCCTTATGTAATTGTAGATTGGTTATTGTGAATAGTGCTGCCATAAATTTAGGGGTGCAGATGTCTTTCTAGAACTGGGCTGCTGCGTTCTTTATGTATGTATGTTTGTATGTATGTATGTGTGTATGTATGTATTCATCCATCCATGCATGCATTCATTCATTCATTCATTCATTATCTGTCTACCTATCTATCTGTGTATCTTTCTGTCATTAATGCCCTATTAGATGAGTAACATTATGTTTACTAGACTCCTCCCATCACGCACGTGCCCCCAGATACCCCATTGCAGTCACTGTCCATGAGCATAGTACGATACTGTAGAATCCCTACTCGTGTTTTTGTGTGTTTTGCCGCCCTGCCTGTGACAGCCCTCCCACTTTATATATTCTTATTCTAATGTGTCCTTACTTCCCCCCTCCCTAATCCCTCCATTCCCACCCATTCACCTCAGTCTCTTTCCCTCTGTTAACTTTTAGTCCATTCTTGGGTATTCTGAGACTGCTGCTGTTTTCTTCTTCAGTTTTTTGTTTGTTCTGAGACTGTAATGATGAGTGATATCGTTATACATATATATATATATATATATATATGTAGGTAAGTAACTCTAATTTTGGTAAAATGATGCAGCTCCCCATGGCTGGGCATTGCCCCCTCCCCCGTGGGTGGTGTTTGTAAGCGCAGCACTGTTGCCTGGAGATTCCAGGATGTCACAGTGGTGCCTATGTCCTAGAGACATAATGTGTATGCTGAGAGGAGCAGTTGTGGTTAAGGTGAGGTGGACACTGACCAACTTGACATCATCTGGGTAAATGGAATTCAGAGCCAAGGTACTGTGTGTTCCTTTTCATTTTGTTGTCACTACTTCACAGTTACATGAACAACATTATGGTTCCTAGACTACCCCCACTGTCAAGTCCCCACCACGTAGCCCGTAAGAGTCGCTGCACAAGAGCCCAGGAATATGTTGTAGAAGTGCTGCTGATCATCGTTATGTTATACGGACCTACCTCAGCGTGCTGCCGGGCCACACCCTGTGTGCCACTCATAATGCCCCATTTTCCCTCTCTCCCCCCCTCCTAACCCATCCTCCTCAGTCCCATTCCCTTTGGTAACTGTGTGTCCCTTCTTTGGTTCGCTGATGCTGCTACTGTCCTTTTCTTTCACTCCTTTTCTTTTTTCTGGTACTCCACAGGTGAGTGAAATCAGTTGACACTTGTCTTTCTCTGAGTGGCTTATTTCACTGAGCATGATACCCTCTACCTCCCTCCATGTTTTTTCACATGGTAGGACTGGTTTCTGCATATGGAAGAATAATATTCCACTGTTCATCCTCTGATAGACACTTACCTTGGCTGTTGTGGATAGTGCTGTGATAGTCATACGGGTGCACAGGTCTTTTTTCAACTGGGCTGCTGTATTCTAGTGTTTCTTTCTGTATGTCTGGATGTATGAATGTATTTTGTTACTTCATTTCTCAATTATGTATCTGTTACTTATTTATTTATTTATCGTTAGTCTACATCTACGTGAGTCACATGTAGTTTACTAAACTGCCCCCCACAATGAGATGCCCCCGGATACCTCATTGCAGTCACTGTCCATGAGCATAGTAAGATGCTGTAGAATCCCTTGTTGTCTTCTCTGTGTTGTACGTCGCTCCCCGAGCCCCCCTTCCGCTTTATACATGCCACAGGTAATGTGCACATTCTCCCCACCTCCCCCTGACTTACTCCTCCGTTCCCACCTGTCCACCTCCATCCCTTTCCCTTTATTAACTGTGAGTCCACTGTTGTGGTGCCATTTTTCTTCTTCGGATTTCTCTTGGTTCCCCTCCTGCACAGGCGATTGAAATCATTTGATATTTCTGTTTCTTCACCTGCCTGCCTTATTACCCTGAGTATGATGCCCTCTCACACCATCCGTGTTTCTTCAAATGGTGGGATTTGTTTTCCTATGTCTGAATAATATTCCATTGTTCATCTACTGATGGACACTGAGCTTGGCTATTGAGAATAGTGCTGTGGTAATCATAGGGATGCACGTGTCGCTTTTAAACTGTGGGCGGCATAGTCTCCATTCATTCATCTATTTATTCATTTATTTATTTATTATGAATCTACAATTATGTGGATAACATCATGTTTAGTAGACTCACCCCATCACCAATGTAGGAATGGTTAAGGGACTAGGAAGGCTGGTTGTGAAGGACGATTGCAGACTGGTAAGGGGGCATTATGATTAGCTCACATTATGTGGGTGGAAATTCTGTAGGGAAGGCAGTATAGTTCAGAGAATTCAAGCAGTGATTCTGTAGCATCTTACTATGCTGGTGAACAGTGAGTGTAATGGGGTCTGGGGGGCGACTTGATGATCTGGGCAGTCTAGTAACCTTGATGTTCCTTATGTAATTGTAGATTGGTTATTGTGAATAGTGCTGCCATAAATTTAGGGGTGCAGATGTCTTTCTAGAACTGGGCTGCTGCGTTCTTTATGTATGTATGTTTGTATGTATGTATGTGTGTATGTATGTATTCATCCATCCATGCATGCATTCATTCATTCATTCATTCATTATCTGTCTACCTATCTATCTGTGTATCTTTCTGTCATTAATGCCCTATTAGATGAGTAACATTATGTTTACTAGACTCCTCCCATCACGCACGTGCCCCCAGATACCCCATTGCAGTCACTGTCCATGAGCATAGTACGATACTGTAGAATCCCTACTCGTGTTTTTGTGTGTTTTGCCGCCCTGCCTGTGACAGCCCTCCCACTTTATATATTCTTATTCTAATGTGTCCTTACTTCCCCCCTCCCTAATCCCTCCATTCCCACCCATTCACCTCAGTCTCTTTCCCTCTGTTAACTTTTAGTCCATTCTTGGGTATTCTGAGACTGCTGCTGTTTTCTTCTTCAGTTTTTTGTTTGTTCTGAGACTGTAATGATGAGTGATATCGTTATACATATATATATATATATATATATATGTAGGTAAGTAACTCTAATTTTGGTAAAATGATGCAGCTCCCCATGGCTGGGCATTGCCCCCTCCCCCGTGGGTGGTGTTTGTAAGCGCAGCACTGTTGCCTGGAGATTCCAGGATGTCACAGTGGTGCCTATGTCCTAGAGACATAATGTGTATGCTGAGAGGAGCAGTTGTGGTTAAGGTGAGGTGGACACTGACCAACTTGACATCATCTGGGTAAATGGAATTCAGAGCCAAGGTACTGTGTGTTCCTTTTCATTTTGTTGTCACTACTTCACAGTTACATGAACAACATTATGGTTCCTAGACTACCCCCACTGTCAAGTCCCCACCACGTAGCCCGTAAGAGTCGCTGCACAAGAGCCCAGGAATATGTTGTAGAAGTGCTGCTGATCATCGTTATGTTATACGGACCTACCTCAGCGTGCTGCCGGGCCACACCCTGTGTGCCACTCATAATGCCCCATTTTCCCTCTCTCCCCCCCTCCTAACCCATCCTCCTCAGTCCCATTCCCTTTGGTAACTGTGTGTCCCTTCTTTGGTTCGCTGATGCTGCTACTGTCCTTTTCTTTCACTCCTTTTCTTTTTTCTGGTACTCCACAGGTGAGTGAAATCAGTTGACACTTGTCTTTCTCTGAGTGGCTTATTTCACTGAGCATGATACCCTCTACCTCCCTCCATGTTTTTTCACATGGTAGGACTGGTTTCTGCATATGGAAGAATAATATTCCACTGTTCATCCTCTGATAGACACTTACCTTGGCTGTTGTGGATAGTGCTGTGATAGTCATACGGGTGCACAGGTCTTTTTTAAACTGGGCTGCTGTATTCTAGTGTTTCTTTCTGTATGTCTGGATGTATGAATGTATTTTGTTACTTCATTTCTCAATTATGTATCTGTTATTTATTTATTTATTTATCGTTAGTCTACATCTACGTGAGTCACATGTAGTTTACTAAACTGCCCCCCACAATGAGATGCCCCCGGATACCTCATTGCAGTCACTGTCCATGAGCATAGTAAGATGCTGTAGAATCCCTTGTTGTCTTCTCTGTGTTGTACGTCGCTCCCCGAGCCCCCCTTCCGCTTTATACATGCCACAGGTAATGTGCACATTCTCCCCACCTCCCCCTGACTTACTCCTCCGTTCCCACCTGTCCACCTCCATCCCTTTCCCTTTATTAACTGTGAGTCCACTGTTGTGGTGCCATTTTTCTTCTTCGGATTTCTCTTGGTTCCCCTCCTGCACAGGCGATTGAAATCATTTGATATTTCTGTTTCTTCACCTGCCTGCCTTATTACCCTGAGTATGATGCCCTCTCACACCATCCGTGTTTCTTCAAATGGTGGGATTTGTTTTCCTATGTCTGAATAGTATTCCATTGTTCATCTACTGATGGACACTGAGCTTGGCTATTGAGAATAGTGCTGTGGTAATCATAGGGATGCACGTGTCGCTTTTAAACTGTGGGCGGCATAGTCTCCATTCATTCATCTATTTATTCATTTATTTATTTATTATGAATCTACAATTATGTGGATAACATCATGTTTAGTAGACTCACCCCATCACCAATGTAGGAATGGTTAAGGGACTAGGAAGGCTGGTTGTGAAGGACGATTGCAGACTGGTAAGGGGGCATTATGATTAGCTCACATTATGTGGGTGGAAATTCTGTAGGGAAGGCAGTATAGTTCAGAGAATTCAAGCAGTGATTCTGTAGCATCTTACTATGCTGGTGAACAGTGAGTGTAATGGGGTCTGGGGGGCGACTTGATGATCTGGGCAGTCTAGTAACCTTGATGTTCCTTATGTAATTGTAGATTGGTTATTGTGAATAGTGCTGCCATAAATTTAGGGGTGCAGATGTCTTTCTAGAACTGGGCTGCTGCGTTCTTTATGTATGTATGTTTGTATGTATGTATGTGTGTATGTATGTATTCATCCATCCATGCATGCATTCATTCATTCATTCATTATCTGTCTACCTATCTATCTGTGTATCTTTCTGTCATTAATGCCCTATTAGATGAGTAACATTATGTTTACTAGACTCCTCCCATCACGCACGTGCCCCCAGATACCCCATTGCAGTCACTGTCCATGAGCATAGTACGATACTGTAGAATCCCTACTCGTGTTTTTGTGTGTTTTGCCGCCCTGCCTGTGACAGCCCTCCCACCTTATATATTCTTATTCTAATGTGTCCTTACTTCCCCCCTCCCTAATCCCTCCATTCCCACCCATTCACCTCAGTCTCTTTCCCTCTGTTAACTTTTAGTCCATTCTTGGGTATTCTGAGACTGCTGCTGTTTTCTTCTTCAGTTTTTTGTTTGTTCTGAGACTGTAATGATGAGTGATATCGTTATACATATATATATATATATATATGTAGGTAAGTAACTCTAATTTTGGTAAAATGATGCAGCTCCCCATGGCTGGGCATTGCCCCCTCCCCCGTGGGTGGTGTTTGTAAGCGCAGCACTGTTGCCTGGAGATTCCAGGATGTCACAGTGGTGCCTATGTCCTAGAGACATAATGTGTATGCTGAGAGGAGCAGTTGTGGTTAAGGTGAGGTGGACACTGACCAACTTGACATCATCTGGGTAAATGGAATTCAGAGCCAAGGTACTGTGTGTTCCTTTTCATTTTGTTGTCACTACTTCACAGTTACATGAACAACATTATGGTTCCTAGACTACCCCCACTGTCAAGTCCCCACCACGTAGCCCGTAAGAGTCGCTGCACAAGAGCCCAGGAATATGTTGTAGAAGTGCTGCTGATCATCGTTATGTTATACGGACCTACCTCAGCGTGCTGCCGGGCCACACCCTGTGTGCCACTCATAATGCCCCATTTTCCCTCTCTCCCCCCCTCCTAACCCATCCTCCTCAGTCCCATTCCCTTTGGTAACTGTGTGTCCCTTCTTTGGTTCGCTGATGCTGCTACTGTCCTTTTCTTTCACTCCTTTTCTTTTTTCTGGTACTCCACAGGTGAGTGAAATCAGTTGACACTTGTCTTTCTCTGAGTGGCTTATTTCACTGAGCATGATACCCTCTACCTCCCTCCATGTTTTTTCACATGGTAGGACTGGTTTCTGCATATGGAAGAATAATATTCCACTGTTCATCCTCTGATAGACACTTACCTTGGCTGTTGTGGATAGTGCTGTGATAGTCATACGGGTGCACAGGTCTTTTTTCAACTGGGCTGCTGTATTCTAGTGTTTCTTTCTGTATGTCTGGATGTATGAATGTATTTTGTTACTTCATTTCTCAATTATGTATCTGTTATTTATTTATTTATTTATCGTTAGTCTACATCTACGTGAGTCACATGTAGTTTACTAAACTGCCCCCCACAATGAGATGCCCCCGGATACCTCATTGCAGTCACTGTCCATGAGCATAGTAAGATGCTGTAGAATCCCTTGTTGTCTTCTCTGTGTTGTACGTCGCTCCCCGAGCCCCCCTTCCGCTTTATACATGCCACAGGTAATGTGCACATTCTCCCCACCTCCCCCTGACTTACTCCTCCGTTCCCACCTGTCCACCTCCATCCCTTTCCCTTTATTAACTGTGAGTCCACTGTTGTGGTGCCATTTTTCTTCTTCGGATTTCTCTTGGTTCCCCTCCTGCACAGGCGATTGAAATCATTTGATATTTCTGTTTCTTCACCTGCCTGCCTTATTACCCTGAGTATGATGCCCTCTCACACCATCCGTGTTTCTTCAAATGGTGGGATTTGTTTTCCTATGTCTGAATAGTATTCCATTGTTCATCTACTGATGGACACTGAGCTTGGCTATTGAGAATAGTGCTGTGGTAATCATAGGGATGCACGTGTCGCTTTTAAACTGTGGGCGGCATAGTCTCCATTCATTCATCTATTTATTCATTTATTTATTTATTATGAATCTACAATTATGTGGATAACATCATGTTTAGTAGACTCACCCCATCACCAATGTAGGAATGGTTAAGGGACTAGGAAGGCTGGTTGTGAAGGACGATTGCAGACTGGTAAGGGGGCATTATGATTAGCTCACATTATGTGGGTGGAAATTCTGTAGGGAAGGCAGTATAGTTCAGAGAATTCAAGCAGTGATTCTGTAGCATCTTACTATGCTGGTGAACAGTGAGTGTAATGGGGTCTGGGGGGCGACTTGATGATCTGGGCAGTCTAGTAACCTTGATGTTCCTTATGTAATTGTAGATTGGTTATTGTGAATAGTGCTGCCATAAATTTAGGGGTGCAGATGTCTTTCTAGAACTGGGCTGCTGCGTTCTTTATGTATGTATGTTTGTATGTATGTATGTGTGTATGTATGTATTCATCCATCCATGCATGCATTCATTCATTCATTCATTCATTATCTGTCTACCTATCTATCTGTGTATCTTTCTGTCATTAATGCCCTATTAGATGAGTAACATTATGTTTACTAGACTCCTCCCATCACGCACGTGCCCCCAGATACCCCATTGCAGTCACTGTCCATGAGCATAGTACGATACTGTAGAATCCCTACTCGTGTTTTTGTGTGTTTTGCCGCCCTGCCTGTGACAGCCCTCCCACTTTATATATTCTTATTCTAATGTGTCCTTACTTCCCCCCTCCCTAATCCCTCCATTCCCACCCATTCACCTCAGTCTCTTTCCCTCTGTTAACTTTTAGTCCATTCTTGGGTATTCTGAGACTGCTGCTGTTTTCTTCTTCAGTTTTTTGTTTGTTCTGAGACTGTAATGATGAGTGATATCGTTATACATATATATATATATATATATATATGTAGGTAAGTAACTCTAATTTTGGTAAAATGATGCAGCTCCCCATGGCTGGGCATTGCCCCCTCCCCCGTGGGTGGTGTTTGTAAGCGCAGCACTGTTGCCTGGAGATTCCAGGATGTCACAGTGGTGCCTATGTCCTAGAGACATAATGTGTATGCTGAGAGGAGCAGTTGTGGTTAAGGTGAGGTGGACACTGACCAACTTGACATCATCTGGGTAAATGGAATTCAGAGCCAAGGTACTGTGTGTTCCTTTTCATTTTGTTGTCACTACTTCACAGTTACATGAACAACATTATGGTTCCTAGACTACCCCCACTGTCAAGTCCCCACCACGTAGCCCGTAAGAGTCGCTGCACAAGAGCCCAGGAATATGTTGTAGAAGTGCTGCTGATCATCGTTATGTTATACGGACCTACCTCAGCGTGCTGCCGGGCCACACCCTGTGTGCCACTCATAATGCCCCATTTTCCCTCTCTCCCCCCCTCCTAACCCATCCTCCTCAGTCCCATTCCCTTTGGTAACTGTGTGTCCCTTCTTTGGTTCGCTGATGCTGCTACTGTCCTTTTCTTTCACTCCTTTTCTTTTTTCTGGTACTCCACAGGTGAGTGAAATCAGTTGACACTTGTCTTTCTCTGAGTGGCTTATTTCACTGAGCATGATACCCTCTACCTCCCTCCATGTTTTTTCACATGGTAGGACTGGTTTCTGCATATGGAAGAATAATATTCCACTGTTCATCCTCTGATAGACACTTACCTTGGCTGTTGTGGATAGTGCTGTGATAGTCATACGGGTGCACAGGTCTTTTTTCAACTGGGCTGCTGTATTCTAGTGTTTCTTTCTGTATGTCTGGATGTATGAATGTATTTTGTTACTTCATTTCTCAATTATGTATCTGTTACTTATTTATTTATTTATCGTTAGTCTACATCTACGTGAGTCACATGTAGTTTACTAAACTGCCCCCCACAATGAGATGCCCCCGGATACCTCATTGCAGTCACTGTCCATGAGCATAGTAAGATGCTGTAGAATCCCTTGTTGTCTTCTCTGTGTTGTACGTCGCTCCCCGAGCCCCCCTTCCGCTTTATACATGCCACAGGTAATGTGCACATTCTCCCCACCTCCCCCTGACTTACTCCTCCGTTCCCACCTGTCCACCTCCATCCCTTTCCCTTTATTAACTGTGAGTCCACTGTTGTGGTGCCATTTTTCTTCTTCGGATTTCTCTTGGTTCCCCTCCTGCACAGGCGATTGAAATCATTTGATATTTCTGTTTCTTCACCTGCCTGCCTTATTACCCTGAGTATGATGCCCTCTCACACCATCCGTGTTTCTTCAAATGGTGGGATTTGTTTTCCTATGTCTGAATAGTATTCCATTGTTCATCTACTGATGGACACTGAGCTTGGCTATTGAGAATAGTGCTGTGGTAATCATAGGGATGCACGTGTCGCTTTTAAACTGTGGGCGGCATAGTCTCCATTCATTCATCTATTTATTCATTTATTTATTTATTATGAATCTACAATTATGTGGATAACATCATGTTTAGTAGACTCACCCCATCACCAATGTAGGAATGGTTAAGGGACTAGGAAGGCTGGTTGTGAAGGACGATTGCAGACTGGTAAGGGGGCATTATGATTAGCTCACATTATGTGGGTGGAAATTCTGTAGGGAAGGCAGTATAGTTCAGAGAATTCAAGCAGTGATTCTGTAGCATCTTACTATGCTGGTGAACAGTGAGTGTAATGGGGTCTGGGGGGCGACTTGATGATCTGGGCAGTCTAGTAACCTTGATGTTCCTTATGTAATTGTAGATTGGTTATTGTGAATAGTGCTGCCATAAATTTAGGGGTGCAGATGTCTTTCTAGAACTGGGCTGCTGCGTTCTTTATGTATGTATGTTTGTATGTATGTATGTGTGTATGTATGTATTCATCCATCCATGCATGCATTCATTCATTCATTCATTCATTATCTGTCTACCTATCTATCTGTGTATCTTTCTGTCATTAATGCCCTATTAGATGAGTAACATTATGTTTACTAGACTCCTCCCATCACGCACGTGCCCCCAGATACCCCATTGCAGTCACTGTCCATGAGCATAGTACGATACTGTAGAATCCCTACTCGTGTTTTTGTGTGTTTTGCCGCCCTGCCTGTGACAGCCCTCCCACTTTATATATTCTTATTCTAATGTGTCCTTACTTCCCCCCTCCCTAATCCCTCCATTCCCACCCATTCACCTCAGTCTCTTTCCCTCTGTTAACTTTTAGTCCATTCTTGGGTATTCTGAGACTGCTGCTGTTTTCTTCTTCAGTTTTTTGTTTGTTCTGAGACTGTAATGATGAGTGATATCGTTATACATATATATATATATATATATATATGTAGGTAAGTAACTCTAATTTTGGTAAAATGATGCAGCTCCCCATGGCTGGGCATTGCCCCCTCCCCCGTGGGTGGTGTTTGTAAGCGCAGCACTGTTGCCTGGAGATTCCAGGATGTCACAGTGGTGCCTATGTCCTAGAGACATAATGTGTATGCTGAGAGGAGCAGTTGTGGTTAAGGTGAGGTGGACACTGACCAACTTGACATCATCTGGGTAAATGGAATTCAGAGCCAAGGTACTGTGTGTTCCTTTTCATTTTGTTGTCACTACTTCACAGTTACATGAACAACATTATGGTTCCTAGACTACCCCCACTGTCAAGTCCCCACCACGTAGCCCGTAAGAGTCGCTGCACAAGAGCCCAGGAATATGTTGTAGAAGTGCTGCTGATCATCGTTATGTTATACGGACCTACCTCAGCGTGCTGCCGGGCCACACCCTGTGTGCCACTCATAATGCCCCATTTTCCCTCTCTCCCCCCCTCCTAACCCATCCTCCTCAGTCCCATTCCCTTTGGTAACTGTGTGTCCCTTCTTTGGTTCGCTGATGCTGCTACTGTCCTTTTCTTTCACTCCTTTTCTTTTTTCTGGTACTCCACAGGTGAGTGAAATCAGTTGACACTTGTCTTTCTCTGAGTGGCTTATTTCACTGAGCATGATACCCTCTACCTCCCTCCATGTTTTTTCACATGGTAGGACTGGTTTCTGCATATGGAAGAATAATATTCCACTGTTCATCCTCTGATAGACACTTACCTTGGCTGTTGTGGATAGTGCTGTGATAGTCATACGGGTGCACAGGTCTTTTTTCAACTGGGCTGCTGTATTCTAGTGTTTCTTTCTGTATGTCTGGATGTATGAATGTATTTTGTTACTTCATTTCTCAATTATGTATCTGTTACTTATTTATTTATTTATCGTTAGTCTACATCTACGTGAGTCACATGTAGTTTACTAAACTGCCCCCCACAATGAGATGCCCCCGGATACCTCATTGCAGTCACTGTCCATGAGCATAGTAAGATGCTGTAGAATCCCTTGTTGTCTTCTCTGTGTTGTACGTCGCTCCCCGAGCCCCCCTTCCGCTTTATACATGCCACAGGTAATGTGCACATTCTCCCCACCTCCCCCTGACTTACTCCTCCGTTCCCACCTGTCCACCTCCATCCCTTTCCCTTTATTAACTGTGAGTCCACTGTTGTGGTGCCATTTTTCTTCTTCGGATTTCTCTTGGTTCCCCTCCTGCACAGGCGATTGAAATCATTTGATATTTCTGTTTCTTCACCTGCCTGCCTTATTACCCTGAGTATGATGCCCTCTCACACCATCCGTGTTTCTTCAAATGGTGGGATTTGTTTTCCTATGTCTGAATAGTATTCCATTGTTCATCTACTGATGGACACTGAGCTTGGCTATTGAGAATAGTGCTGTGGTAATCATAGGGATGCACGTGTCGCTTTTAAACTGTGGGCGGCATAGTCTCCATTCATTCATCTATTTATTCATTTATTTATTTATTATGAATCTACAATTATGTGGATAACATCATGTTTAGTAGACTCACCCCATCACCAATGTAGGAATGGTTAAGGGACTAGGAAGGCTGGTTGTGAAGGACGATTGCAGACTGGTAAGGGGGCATTATGATTAGCTCACATTATGTGGGTGGAAATTCTGTAGGGAAGGCAGTATAGTTCAGAGAATTCAAGCAGTGATTCTGTAGCATCTTACTATGCTGGTGAACAGTGAGTGTAATGGGGTCTGGGGGGCGACTTGATGATCTGGGCAGTCTAGTAACCTTGATGTTCCTTATGTAATTGTAGATTGGTTATTGTGAATAGTGCTGCCATAAATTTAGGGGTGCAGATGTCTTTCTAGAACTGGGCTGCTGCGTTCTTTATGTATGTATGTTTGTATGTATGTATGTGTGTATGTATGTATTCATCCATCCATGCATGCATTCATTCATTCATTCATTATCTGTCTACCTATCTATCTGTGTATCTTTCTGTCATTAATGCCCTATTAGATGAGTAACATTATGTTTACTAGACTCCTCCCATCACGCACGTGCCCCCAGATACCCCATTGCAGTCACTGTCCATGAGCATAGTACGATACTGTAGAATCCCTACTCGTGTTTTTGTGTGTTTTGCCGCCCTGCCTGTGACAGCCCTCCCACCTTATATATTCTTATTCTAATGTGTCCTTACTTCCCCCCTCCCTAATCCCTCCATTCCCACCCATTCACCTCAGTCTCTTTCCCTCTGTTAACTTTTAGTCCATTCTTGGGTATTCTGAGACTGCTGCTGTTTTCTTCTTCAGTTTTTTGTTTGTTCTGAGACTGTAATGATGAGTGATATCGTTATACATATATATATATATATATATATGTAGGTAAGTAACTCTAATTTTGGTAAAATGATGCAGCTCCCCATGGCTGGGCATTGCCCCCTCCCCCGTGGGTGGTGTTTGTAAGCGCAGCACTGTTGCCTGGAGATTCCAGGATGTCACAGTGGTGCCTATGTCCTAGAGACATAATGTGTATGCTGAGAGGAGCAGTTGTGGTTAAGGTGAGGTGGACACTGACCAACTTGACATCATCTGGGTAAATGGAATTCAGAGCCAAGGTACTGTGTGTTCCTTTTCATTTTGTTGTCACTACTTCACAGTCACATGAACAACATTATGGTTCCTAGACTACCCCCACTGTCAAGTCCCCACCACGTAGCCCGTAAGAGTCGCTGCACAAGAGCCCAGGAATATGTTGTAGAAGTGCTGCTGATCATCGTTATGTTATACGGACCTACCTCAGCGTGCTGCCGGGCCACACCCTGTGTGCCACTCATAATGCCCCATTTTCCCTCTCTCCCCCCCTCCTAACCCATCCTCCTCAGTCCCATTCCCTTTGGTAACTGTGTGTCCCTTCTTTGGTTCGCTGATGCTGCTACTGTCCTTTTCTTTCACTCCTTTTCTTTTTTCTGGTACTCCACAGGTGAGTGAAATCAGTTGACACTTGTCTTTCTCTGAGTGGCTTATTTCACTGAGCATGATACCCTCTACCTCCCTCCATGTTTTTTCACATGGTAGGACTGGTTTCTGCATATGGAAGAATAATATTCCACTGTTCATCCTCTGATAGACACTTACCTTGGCTGTTGTGGATAGTGCTGTGATAGTCATACGGGTGCACAGGTCTTTTTTCAACTGGGCTGCTGTATTCTAGTGTTTCTTTCTGTATGTCTGGATGTATGAATGTATTTTGTTACTTCATTTCTCAATTATGTATCTGTTATTTATTTATTTATTTATCGTTAGTCTACATCTACGTGAGTCACATGTAGTTTACTAAACTGCCCCCCACAATGAGATGCCCCCGGATACCTCATTGCAGTCACTGTCCATGAGCATAGTAAGATGCTGTAGAATCCCTTGTTGTCTTCTCTGTGTTGTACGTCGCTCCCCGAGCCCCCCTTCCGCTTTATACATGCCACAGGTAATGTGCACATTCTCCCCACCTCCCCCTGACTTACTCCTCCGTTCCCACCTGTCCACCTCCATCCCTTTCCCTTTATTAACTGTGAGTCCACTGTTGTGGTGCCATTTTTCTTCTTCGGATTTCTCTTGGTTCCCCTCCTGCACAGGCGATTGAAATCATTTGATATTTCTGTTTCTTCACCTGCCTGCCTTATTACCCTGAGTATGATGCCCTCTCACACCATCCGTGTTTCTTCAAATGGTGGGATTTGTTTTCCTATGTCTGAATAGTATTCCATTGTTCATCTACTGATGGACACTGAGCTTGGCTATTGAGAATAGTGCTGTGGTAATCATAGGGATGCACGTGTCGCTTTTAAACTGTGGGCGGCATAGTCTCCATTCATTCATCTATTTATTCATTTATTTATTTATTATGAATCTACAATTATGTGGATAACATCATGTTTAGTAGACTCACCCCATCACCAATGTAGGAATGGTTAAGGGACTAGGAAGGCTGGTTGTGAAGGACGATTGCAGACTGGTAAGGGGGCATTATGATTAGCTCACATTATGTGGGTGGAAATTCTGTAGGGAAGGCAGTATAGTTCAGAGAATTCAAGCAGTGATTCTGTAGCATCTTACTATGCTGGTGAACAGTGAGTGTAATGGGGTCTGGGGGGCGACTTGATGATCTGGGCAGTCTAGTAACCTTGATGTTCCTTATGTAATTGTAGATTGGTTATTGTGAATAGTGCTGCCATAAATTTAGGGGTGCAGATGTCTTTCTAGAACTGGGCTGCTGCGTTCTTTATGTATGTATGTTTGTATGTATGTATGTGTGTATGTATGTATTCATCCATCCATGCATGCATTCATTCATTCATTCATTCATTATCTGTCTACCTATCTATCTGTGTATCTTTCTGTCATTAATGCCCTATTAGATGAGTAACATTATGTTTACTAGACTCCTCCCATCACGCACGTGCCCCCAGATACCCCATTGCAGTCACTGTCCATGAGCATAGTACGATACTGTAGAATCCCTACTCGTGTTTTTGTGTGTTTTGCCGCCCTGCCTGTGACAGCCCTCCCACTTTATATATTCTTATTCTAATGTGTCCTTACTTCCCCCCTCCCTAATCCCTCCATTCCCACCCATTCACCTCAGTCTCTTTCCCTCTGTTAACTTTTAGTCCATTCTTGGGTATTCTGAGACTGCTGCTGTTTTCTTCTTCAGTTTTTTGTTTGTTCTGAGACTGTAATGATGAGTGATATCGTTATACATATATATATATATATATATATATGTAGGTAAGTAACTCTAATTTTGGTAAAATGATGCAGCTCCCCATGGCTGGGCATTGCCCCCTCCCCCGTGGGTGGTGTTTGTAAGCGCAGCACTGTTGCCTGGAGATTCCAGGATGTCACAGTGGTGCCTATGTCCTAGAGACATAATGTGTATGCTGAGAGGAGCAGTTGTGGTTAAGGTGAGGTGGACACTGACCAACTTGACATCATCTGGGTAAATGGAATTCAGAGCCAAGGTACTGTGTGTTCCTTTTCATTTTGTTGTCACTACTTCACAGTTACATGAACAACATTATGGTTCCTAGACTACCCCCACTGTCAAGTCCCCACCACGTAGCCCGTAAGAGTCGCTGCACAAGAGCCCAGGAATATGTTGTAGAAGTGCTGCTGATCATCGTTATGTTATACGGACCTACCTCAGCGTGCTGCCGGGCCACACCCTGTGTGCCACTCATAATGCCCCATTTTCCCTCTCTCCCCCCCTCCTAACCCATCCTCCTCAGTCCCATTCCCTTTGGTAACTGTGTGTCCCTTCTTTGGTTCGCTGATGCTGCTACTGTCCTTTTCTTTCACTCCTTTTCTTTTTTCTGGTACTCCACAGGTGAGTGAAATCAGTTGACACTTGTCTTTCTCTGAGTGGCTTATTTCACTGAGCATGATACCCTCTACCTCCCTCCATGTTTTTTCACATGGTAGGACTGGTTTCTGCATATGGAAGAATAATATTCCACTGTTCATCCTCTGATAGACACTTACCTTGGCTGTTGTGGATAGTGCTGTGATAGTCATACGGGTGCACAGGTCTTTTTTCAACTGGGCTGCTGTATTCTAGTGTTTCTTTCTGTATGTCTGGATGTATGAATGTATTTTGTTACTTCATTTCTCAATTATGTATCTGTTACTTATTTATTTATTTATCGTTAGTCTACATCTACGTGAGTCACATGTAGTTTACTAAACTGCCCCCCACAATGAGATGCCCCCGGATACCTCATTGCAGTCACTGTCCATGAGCATAGTAAGATGCTGTAGAATCCCTTGTTGTCTTCTCTGTGTTGTACGTCGCTCCCCGAGCCCCCCTTCCGCTTTATACATGCCACAGGTAATGTGCACATTCTCCCCACCTCCCCCTGACTTACTCCTCCGTTCCCACCTGTCCACCTCCATCCCTTTCCCTTTATTAACTGTGAGTCCACTGTTGTGGTGCCATTTTTCTTCTTCGGATTTCTCTTGGTTCCCCTCCTGCACAGGCGATTGAAATCATTTGATATTTCTGTTTCTTCACCTGCCTGCCTTATTACCCTGAGTATGATGCCCTCTCACACCATCCGTGTTTCTTCAAATGGTGGGATTTGTTTTCCTATGTCTGAATAGTATTCCATTGTTCATCTACTGATGGACACTGAGCTTGGCTATTGAGAATAGTGCTGTGGTAATCATAGGGATGCACGTGTCGCTTTTAAACTGTGGGCGGCATAGTCTCCATTCATTCATCTATTTATTCATTTATTTATTTATTATGAATCTACAATTATGTGGATAACATCATGTTTAGTAGACTCACCCCATCACCAATGTAGGAATGGTTAAGGGACTAGGAAGGCTGGTTGTGAAGGACGATTGCAGACTGGTAAGGGGGCATTATGATTAGCTCACATTATGTGGGTGGAAATTCTGTAGGAAGGCAGTATAGTTCAGAGAATTCAAGCAGTGATTCTGTAGCATCTTACTATGCTGGTGAACAGTGAGTGTAATGGGGTCTGGGGGGCGACTTGATGATCTGGGCAGTCTAGTAACCTTGATGTTCCTTATGTAATTGTAGATTGGTTATTGTGAATAGTGCTGCCATAAATTTAGGGGTGCAGATGTCTTTC
Source organism: Manis pentadactyla (assembly GCF_030020395.1). Lineage (NCBI taxonomy): Eukaryota > Metazoa > Chordata > Mammalia > Pholidota > Manidae > Manis > Manis pentadactyla. The sequence goes on along the minus strand of NC_080024.1, from coordinate 88,064,200 downwards.
TAGAACTGGGCTGCTGCGTTCTTTATGTATGTATGTTTGTATGTATGTATGTGTGTATGTATGTATTCATCCATCCATGCATGCATTCATTCATTCATTCATTCATTATCTGTCTACCTATCTATCTGTGTATCTTTCTGTCATTAATGCCCTATTAGATGAGTAACATTATGTTTACTAGACTCCTCCCATCACGCACGTGCCCCCAGATACCCCATTGCAGTCACTGTCCATGAGCATAGTACGATACTGTAGAATCCCTACTCGTGTTTTTGTGTGTTTTGCCGCCCTGCCTGTGACAGCCCTCCCACCTTATATATTCTTATTCTAATGTGTCCTTACTTCCCCCCTCCCTAATCCCTCCATTCCCACCCATTCACCTCAGTCTCTTTCCCTCTGTTAACTTTTAGTCCATTCTTGGGTATTCTGAGACTGCTGCTGTTTTCTTCTTCAGTTTTTTGTTTGTTCTGAGACTGTAATGATGAGTGATATCGTTATACATATATATATATATATATATGTAGGTAAGTAACTCTAATTTTGGTAAAATGATGCAGCTCCCCATGGCTGGGCATTGCCCCCTCCCCCGTGGGTGGTGTTTGTAAGCGCAGCACTGTTGCCTGGAGATTCCAGGATGTCACAGTGGTGCCTATGTCCTAGAGACATAATGTGTATGCTGAGAGGAGCAGTTGTGGTTAAGGTGAGGTGGACACTGACCAACTTGACATCATCTGGGTAAATGGAATTCAGAGCCAAGGTACTGTGTGTTCCTTTTCATTTTGTTGTCACTACTTCACAGTCACATGAACAACATTATGGTTCCTAGACTACCCCCACTGTCAAGTCCCCACCACGTAGCCCGTAAGAGTCGCTGCACAAGAGCCCAGGAATATGTTGTAGAAGTGCTGCTGATCATCGTTATGTTATACGGACCTACCTCAGCGTGCTGCCGGGCCACACCCTGTGTGCCACTCATAATGCCCCATTTTCCCTCTCTCCCCCCCTCCTAACCCATCCTCCTCAGTCCCATTCCCTTTGGTAACTGTGTGTCCCTTCTTTGGTTCGCTGATGCTGCTACTGTCCTTTTCTTTCACTCCTTTTCTTTTTTCTGGTACTCCACAGGTGAGTGAAATCAGTTGACACTTGTCTTTCTCTGAGTGGCTTATTTCACTGAGCATGATACCCTCTACCTCCCTCCATGTTTTTTCACATGGTAGGACTGGTTTCTGCATATGGAAGAATAATATTCCACTGTTCATCCTCTGATAGACACTTACCTTGGCTGTTGTGGATAGTGCTGTGATAGTCATACGGGTGCACAGGTCTTTTTTCAACTGGGCTGCTGTATTCTAGTGTTTCTTTCTGTATGTCTGGATGTATGAATGTATTTTGTTACTTCATTTCTCAATTATGTATCTGTTATTTATTTATTTATTTATCGTTAGTCTACATCTACGTGAGTCACATGTAGTTTACTAAACTGCCCCCCACAATGAGATGCCCCCGGATACCTCATTGCAGTCACTGTCCATGAGCATAGTAAGATGCTGTAGAATCCCTTGTTGTCTTCTCTGTGTTGTACGTCGCTCCCCGAGCCCCCCTTCCGCTTTATACATGCCACAGGTAATGTGCACATTCTCCCCACCTCCCCCTGACTTACTCCTCCGTTCCCACCTGTCCACCTCCATCCCTTTCCCTTTATTAACTGTGAGTCCACTGTTGTGGTGCCATTTTTCTTCTTCGGATTTCTCTTGGTTCCCCTCCTGCACAGGCGATTGAAATCATTTGATATTTCTGTTTCTTCACCTGCCTGCCTTATTACCCTGAGTATGATGCCCTCTCACACCATCCGTGTTTCTTCAAATGGTGGGATTTGTTTTCCTATGTCTGAATAGTATTCCATTGTTCATCTACTGATGGACACTGAGCTTGGCTATTGAGAATAGTGCTGTGGTAATCATAGGGATGCACGTGTCGCTTTTAAACTGTGGGCGGCATAGTCTCCATTCATTCATCTATTTATTCATTTATTTATTTATTATGAATCTACAATTATGTGGATAACATCATGTTTAGTAGACTCACCCCATCACCAATGTAGGAATGGTTAAGGGACTAGGAAGGCTGGTTGTGAAGGACGATTGCAGACTGGTAAGGGGGCATTATGATTAGCTCACATTATGTGGGTGGAAATTCTGTAGGGAAGGCAGTATAGTTCAGAGAATTCAAGCAGTGATTCTGTAGCATCTTACTATGCTGGTGAACAGTGAGTGTAATGGGGTCTGGGGGGCGACTTGATGATCTGGGCAGTCTAGTAACCTTGATGTTCCTTATGTAATTGTAGATTGGTTATTGTGAATAGTGCTGCCATAAATTTAGGGGTGCAGATGTCTTTCTAGAACTGGGCTGCTGCGTTCTTTATGTATGTATGTTTGTATGTATGTATGTGTGTATGTATGTATTCATCCATCCATGCATGCATTCATTCATTCATTCATTCATTATCTGTCTACCTATCTATCTGTGTATCTTTCTGTCATTAATGCCCTATTAGATGAGTAACATTATGTTTACTAGACTCCTCCCATCACGCACGTGCCCCCAGATACCCCATTGCAGTCACTGTCCATGAGCATAGTACGATACTGTAGAATCCCTACTCGTGTTTTTGTGTGTTTTGCCGCCCTGCCTGTGACAGCCCTCCCACTTTATATATTCTTATTCTAATGTGTCCTTACTTCCCCCCTCCCTAATCCCTCCATTCCCACCCATTCACCTCAGTCTCTTTCCCTCTGTTAACTTTTAGTCCATTCTTGGGTATTCTGAGACTGCTGCTGTTTTCTTCTTCAGTTTTTTGTTTGTTCTGAGACTGTAATGATGAGTGATATCGTTATACATATATATATATATATATATATATATGTAGGTAAGTAACTCTAATTTTGGTAAAATGATGCAGCTCCCCATGGCTGGGCATTGCCCCCTCCCCCGTGGGTGGTGTTTGTAAGCGCAGCACTGTTGCCTGGAGATTCCAGGATGTCACAGTGGTGCCTATGTCCTAGAGACATAATGTGTATGCTGAGAGGAGCAGTTGTGGTTAAGGTGAGGTGGACACTGACCAACTTGACATCATCTGGGTAAATGGAATTCAGAGCCAAGGTACTGTGTGTTCCTTTTCATTTTGTTGTCACTACTTCACAGTTACATGAACAACATTATGGTTCCTAGACTACCCCCACTGTCAAGTCCCCACCACGTAGCCCGTAAGAGTCGCTGCACAAGAGCCCAGGAATATGTTGTAGAAGTGCTGCTGATCATCGTTATGTTATACGGACCTACCTCAGCGTGCTGCCGGGCCACACCCTGTGTGCCACTCATAATGCCCCATTTTCCCTCTCTCCCCCTCTCCTAACCCATCCTCCTCAGTCCCATTCCCTTTGGTAACTGTGTGTCCCTTCTTTGGTTCGCTGATGCTGCTACTGTCCTTTTCTTTCACTCCTTTTCTTTTTTCTGGTACTCCACAGGTGAGTGAAATCAGTTGACACTTGTCTTTCTCTGAGTGGCTTATTTCACTGAGCATGATACCCTCTACCTCCCTCCATGTTTTTTCACATGGTAGGACTGGTTTCTGCATATGGAAGAATAATATTCCACTGTTCATCCTCTGATAGACACTTACCTTGGCTGTTGTGGATAGTGCTGTGATAGTCATACGGGTGCACAGGTCTTTTTTCAACTGGGCTGCTGTATTCTAGTGTTTCTTTCTGTATGTCTGGATGTATGAATGTATTTTGTTACTTCATTTCTCAATTATGTATCTGTTACTTATTTATTTATTTATCGTTAGTCTACATCTACGTGAGTCACATGTAGTTTACTAAACTGCCCCCCACAATGAGATGCCCCCGGATACCTCATTGCAGTCACTGTCCATGAGCATAGTAAGATGCTGTAGAATCCCTTGTTGTCTTCTCTGTGTTGTACGTCGCTCCCCGAGCCCCCCTTCCGCTTTATACATGCCACAGGTAATGTGCACATTCTCCCCACCTCCCCCTGACTTACTCCTCCGTTCCCACCTGTCCACCTCCATCCCTTTCCCTTTATTAACTGTGAGTCCACTGTTGTGGTGCCATTTTTCTTCTTCGGATTTCTCTTGGTTCCCCTCCTGCACAGGCGATTGAAATCATTTGATATTTCTGTTTCTTCACCTGCCTGCCTTATTACCCTGAGTATGATGCCCTCTCACACCATCCGTGTTTCTTCAAATGGTGGGATTTGTTTTCCTATGTCTGAATAGTATTCCATTGTTCATCTACTGATGGACACTGAGCTTGGCTATTGAGAATAGTGCTGTGGTAATCATAGGGATGCACGTGTCGCTTTTAAACTGTGGGCGGCATAGTCTCCATTCATTCATCTATTTATTCATTTATTTATTTATTATGAATCTACAATTATGTGGATAACATCATGTTTAGTAGACTCACCCCATCACCAATGTAGGAATGGTTAAGGGACTAGGAAGGCTGGTTGTGAAGGACGATTGCAGACTGGTAAGGGGGCATTATGATTAGCTCACATTATGTGGGTGGAAATTCTGTAGGGAAGGCAGTATAGTTCAGAGAATTCAAGCAGTGATTCTGTAGCATCTTACTATGCTGGTGAACAGTGAGTGTAATGGGGTCTGGGGGGCGACTTGATGATCTGGGCAGTCTAGTAACCTTGATGTTCCTTATGTAATTGTAGATTGGTTATTGTGAATAGTGCTGCCATAAATTTAGGGGTGCAGATGTCTTTCTAGAACTGGGCTGCTGCGTTCTTTATGTATGTATGTTTGTATGTATGTATGTGTGTATGTATGTATTCATCCATCCATGCATGCATTCATTCATTCATTCATTCATTATCTGTCTACCTATCTATCTGTGTATCTTTCTGTCATTAATGCCCTATTAGATGAGTAACATTATGTTTACTAGACTCCTCCCATCACGCACGTGCCCCCAGATACCCCATTGCAGTCACTGTCCATGAGCATAGTACGATACTGTAGAATCCCTACTCGTGTTTTTGTGTGTTTTGCCGCCCTGCCTGTGACAGCCCTCCCACCTTATATATTCTTATTCTAATGTGTCCTTACTTCCCCCCTCCCTAATCCCTCCATTCCCACCCATTCACCTCAGTCTCTTTCCCTCTGTTAACTTTTAGTCCATTCTTGGGTATTCTGAGACTGCTGCTGTTTTCTTCTTCAGTTTTTTGTTTGTTCTGTGACTGTAATGATGAGTGATATCGTTATACATATATATATATATATATATATATATGTAGGTAAGTAACTCTAATTTTGGTAAAATGATGCAGCTCCCCATGGCTGGGCATTGCCCCCTCCCCCTTGGGTGGTGTTTGTAAGCGCAGCACTGTTGCCTGGAGATTCCAGGATGTTACAGTGGTGCGTATGTCCTAGAGACATAATGTGTATGCTGAGAGGAGCAGTTGTGGTTAAGGTGAGGTGGACACTGACCAACTTGACATCATCTGGGTAAATGGAATTCAGAGCCAAGGTACTGTGTGTTCCTTTTCATTTTGTTGTCACTACTTCACAGTTACATGAACAACATTATGGTTCCTAGACTACCCCCACTGTCAAGTCCCCACCACGTAGCCCGTAAGAGTCGCTGCACAAGAGCCCAGGAATATGTTGTAGAAGTGCTGCTGATCATCGTTATGTTATACGGACCTACCTCAGCGTGCTGCCGGGCCACACCCTGTGTGCCACTCATAATGCCCCATTTTCCCTCTCTCCCCCCCTCCTAACCCATCCTCCTCAGTCCCATTCCCTTTGGTAACTGTGTGTCCCTTCTTTGGTTCGCTGATGCTGCTACTGTCCTTTTCTTTCACTCCTTTTCTTTTTTCTGGTACTCCACAGGTGAGTGAAATCAGTTGACACTTGTCTTTCTCTGCGTGGCTTGTTTCGCTGAGCATGATACCCTCTACCTCCCTCCATGTTGTTGCACATGGTAGGATTGGTTTATGCATATGGCATTATAATATTCCACTTTTCATCCTCTGATAGACACTTACCTTGGCTGTTGTGGATAGTGCTGTGATAGTCATACGGGTGCACAGGTCTTTTTTCAACTGGGCTGCTGTATTCTAGTGTTTCTTTCTGTATGTCTGGATGTATGAATGTATTTTGTTACTTCATTTCTCAATTATGTATCTGTTACTTATTTATTTATTTATCGTTAGTCTACATCTACGTGAGTCACATGTAGTTTACTAAACTGCCCCCCACAATGAGATGCCCCCGGATACCTCATTGCAGTCACTGTCCATGAGCATAGTAAGATGCTGTAGAATCCCTTGTTGTCTTCTCTGTGTTGTACGTCGCTCCCCGAGCCCCCCTTCCGCTTTATACATGCCACAGGTAATGTGCACATTCTCCCCACCTCCCCCTGACTTACTCCTCCGTTCCCACCTGTCCACCTCCATCCCTTTCCCTTTATTAACTGTGAGTCCACTGTTGTGGTGCCATTTTTCTTCTTCGGATTTCTCTTGGTTCCCCTCCTGCACAGGCGATTGAAATCATTTGATATTTCTGTTTCTTCACCTGCCTGCCTTATTACCCTGAGTATGATGCCCTCTCACACCATCCGTGTTACTTCAAATGGTGGGATTTGTTTTCCTATGTCTGAATAGTATTCCATTGTTCATCTACTGATGGACACTGAGCTTGGCTATTGAGAATAGTGCTGTGGTAATCATAGGGATGCACGTGTCGCTTTTAAACTGTGGGCGGCATAGTCTCCATTCATTCATCTATTTATTCATTTATTTATTTATTATGAATCTACAATTATGTGGATAACATCATGTTTAGTAGACTCACCCCATCACCAATGTAGGAATGGTTAAGGGACTAGGAAGGCTGGTTGTGAAGGACGATTGCAGACTGGTAAGGGGGCATTATGATTAGCTCACATTATGTGGGTGGAAATTCTGTAGGAAGGCAGTATAGTTCAGAGAATTCAAGCAGTGATTCTGTAGCATCTTACTATGCTGGTGAACAGTGAGTGTAATGGGGTCTGGGGGGCGACTTGATGATCTGGGCAGTCTAGTAACCTTGATGTTCCTTATGTAATTGTAGATTGGTTATTGTGAATAGTGCTGCCATAAATTTAGGGGTGCAGATGTCTTTCTAGAACTGGGCTGCTGCGTTCTTTATGTATGTATGTTTGTATGTATGTATGTGTGTATGTATGTATTCATCCATCCATGCATGCATTCATTCATTCATTCATTCATTATCTGTCTACCTATCTATCTGTGTATCTTTCTGTCATTAATGCCCTATTAGATGAGTAACATTATGTTTACTGGACTCCTCCCATCACGCACGTGCCCCCAGATACCCCATTGCAGTCACTGTCCATGAGCATAGTACGATACTGTAGAATCCCTACTCGTGTTTTTGTGTGTTTTGCCGCCCTGCCTGTGACAGCCCTCCCACCTTATATATTCTTATTCTAATGTGTCCTTACTTCCCCCCTCCCTAATCCCTCCATTCCCACCCATTCACCTCAGTCTCTTTCCCTCTGTTAACTTTTAGTCCATTCTTGGGTATTCTGAGACTGCTGCTGTTTTCTTCTTCAGTTTTTTGTTTGTTCTGTGACTGTAATGATGAGTGATATCGTTATACATATATATATATATATATATGTAGGTAAGTAACTCTAATTTTGGTAAAATGATGCAGCTCCCCATGGCTGGGCATTGCCCCCTCCCCCGTGGGTGGTGTTTGTAAGCGCAGCACTGTTGCCTGGAGATTCCAGGATGTCACAGTGGTGCCTATGTCCTAGAGACATAATGTGTATGCTGAGAGGAGCAGTTGTGGTTAAGGTGAGGTGGACACTGACCAACTTGACATCATCTGGGTAAATGGAATTCAGAGCCAAGGTACTGTGTGTTCCTTTTCATTTTGTTGTCACTACTTCACAGTTACATGAACAACATTATGGTTCCTAGACTACCCCCACTGTCAAGTCCCCACCACGTAGCCCGTAAGAGTCGCTGCACAAGAGCCCAGGAATATGTTGTAGAAGTGCTGCTGATCATCGTTATGTTATACGGACCTACCTCAGCGTGCTGCCGGGCCACACCCTGTGTGCCACTCATAATGCCCCATTTTCCCTCTCTCCCCCCCTCCTAACCCATCCTCCTCAGTCCCATTCCCTTTGGTAACTGTGTGTCCCTTCTTTGGTTCGCTGATGCTGCTACTGTCCTTTTCTTTCACTCCTTTTCTTTTTTCTGGTACTCCACAGGTGAGTGAAATCAGTTGACACTTGTCTTTCTCTGCGTGGCTTGTTTCGCTGAGCATGATACCCTCTACCTCCCTCCATGTTGTTGCACATGGTAGGATTGGTTTATGCATATGGCATTATAATATTCCACTTTTCATCCTCTGATAGACACTTACCTTGGCTGTTGTGGATAGTGCTGTGATAGTCATACGGGTGCACAGGTCTTTTTTCAACTGGGCTGCTGTATTCTAGTGTTTCTTTCTGTATGTCTGGATGTATGAATGTATTTTGTTACTTCATTTCTCAATTAGGTATCTGTTATTTATTTATTTATTTATCGTTAGTCTACATCTACGTGAGTCACATGTAGTTTACTAAACTGCCCCCCACAATGAGATGCCCCCGGATACCTCATTGCAGTCACTGTCCATGAGCATAGTAAGATGCTGTAGAATCCCTTGTTGTCTTCTCTGTGTTGTACGTCGCTCCCCGAGCCCCCCTTCCGCTTTATACATGCCACAGGTAATGTGCACATTCTCCCCACCTCCCCCTGACTTACTCCTCCGTTCCCACCTGTCCACCTCCATCCCTTTCCCTTTATTAACTGTGAGTCCACTGTTGTGGTGCCATTTTTCTTCTTCGGATTTCTCTTGGTTCCCCTCCTGCACAGGCGATTGAAATCATTTGATATTTCTGTTTCTTCACCTGCCTGCCTTATTACCCTGAGTATGATGCCCTCTCACACCATCCGTGTTTCTTCAAATGGTGGGATTTGTTTTCCTATGTCTGAATAGTATTCCATTGTTCATCTACTGATGGACACTGAGCTTGGCTATTGAGAATAGTGCTGTGGTAATCATAGGGATGTACGTGTCGCTTTTAAACTGTGGGCGGCATAGTCTCCATTCATTCATCTATTTATTCATTTATTTATTTATTATGAATCTACAATTATGTGGATAACATCATGTTTAGTAGACTCACCCCATCACCAATGTAGGAATGGTTAAGGGACTAGGAAGGCTGGTTGTGAAGGACGATTGCAGACTGGTAAGGGGGCATTATGATTAGCTCACATTATGTGGGTGGAAATTCTGTAGGGAAGGCAGTATAGTTCAGAGAATTCAAGCAGTGATTCTGTAGCATCTTACTATGCTGGTGAACAGTGAGTGTAATGGGGTCTGGGGGGCGACTTGATGATCTGGGCAGTCTAGTAACCTTGATGTTCCTTATGTAATTGTAGATTGGTTATTGTGAATAGTGCTGCCATAAATTTAGGGGTGCAGATGTCTTTCTAGAACTGGGCTGCTGCGTTCTTTATGTATGTATGTTTGTATGTATGTATGTGTGTATGTATGTATTCATCCATCCATGCATGCATTCATTCATTCATTCATTCATTATCTGTCTACCTATCTATCTGTGTATCTTTCTGTCATTAATGCCCTATTAGATGAGTAACATTATGTTTACTAGACTCCTCCCATCACGCACGTGCCCCCAGATACCCCATTGCAGTCACTGTCCATGAGCATAGTACGATACTGTAGAATCCCTACTCGTGTTTTTGTGTGTTTTGCCGCCCTGCCTGTGACACCCCTCCCACCTTATATATTCTTATTCTAATGTGTCCTTACTTCCCCCCTCCCTAATCCCTCCATTCCCACCCATTCACCTCAGTCTCTTTCCCTCTGTTAACTTTTAGTCCATTCTTGGGTATTCTGAGACTGCTGCTGTTTTCTTCTTCAGTTTTTTGTTTGTTCTGAGACTGTAATGATGAGTGATATCGTTATACATATATATATATATGTAGGTAAGTAACTCTAATTTTGGTAAAATGATGCAGCTCCCCATGGCTGGGCATTGCCCCCTCCCCCGTGGGTGGTGTTTGTAAGCGCAGCACTGTTGCCTGGAGATTCCAGGATGTCACAGTGGTGCCTATGTCCTAGAGACATAATGTGTATGCTGAGAGGAGCAGTTGTGGTTAAGGTGAGGTGGACACTGACCAACTTGACATCATCTGGGTAAATGGAATTCAGAGCCAAGGTACTGTGTGTTCCTTTTCATTTTGTTGTCACTACTTCACAGTTACATGAACAACATTATGGTTCCTAGACTACCCCCACTGTCAAGTCCCCACCACGTAGCCCGTAAGAGTCGCTGCACAAGAGCCCAGGAATATGTTGTAGAAGTGCTGCTGATCATCGTTATGTTATACGGACCTACCTCAGCGTGCTGCCGGGCCACACCCTGTGTGCCACTCATAATGCCCCATTTTCCCTCTCTCCCCCCCTCCTAACCCATCCTCCTCAGTCCCATTCCCTTTGGTAACTGTGTGTCCCTTCTTTGGTTCGCTGATGCTGCTACTGTCCTTTTCTTTCACTCCTTTTCTTTTTTCTGGTACTCCACAGGTGAGTGAAATCAGTTGACACTTGTCTTTCTCTGAGTGGCTTATTTCACTGAGCATGATACCCTCTACCTCCCTCCATGTTTTTGCACATGGTAGGACTGGTTTCTTCATATGGAAGAATAATATTCCACTGTTCATCCTCTGATAGACACTTACCTTGGCTGTTGTGGATAGTGCTGTGATAGTCATACGGGTGCACAGGTCTTTTTTAAACTGGGCTGCTGTATTCTAGTGTTTCTTTCTGTATGTCTGGATGTATGAATGTATTTTGTTACTTCATTTCTCAATTATGTATCTGTTATTTATTTATTTATTTATCGTTAGTCTACATCTACGTGAGTCACATGTAGTTTACTAAACTGCCCCCCACAATGAGATGCCCCCGGATACCTCATTGCAGTCACTGTCCATGAGCATAGTAAGATGCTGTAGAATCCCTTGTTGTCTTCTCTGTGTTGTACGTCGCTCCCCGAGCCCCCCTTCCGCTTTATACATGCCACAGGTAATGTGCACATTCTCCCCACCTCCCCCTGACTTACTCCTCCGTTCCCACCTGTCCACCTCCATCCCTTTCCCTTTATTAACTGTGAGTCCACTGTTGTGGTGCCATTTTTCTTCTTCGGATTTCTCTTGGTTCCCCTCCTGCACAGGCGATTGAAATCATTTGATATTTCTGTTTCTTCACCTGCCTGCCTTATTACCCTGAGTATGATGCCCTCTCACACCATCCGTGTTTCTTCAAATGGTGGGATTTGTTTTCCTATGTCTGAATAGTATTCCATTGTTCATCTACTGATGGACACTGAGCTTGGCTATTGAGAATAGTGCTGTGGTAATCATAGGGATGCACGTGTCGCTTTTAAACTGTGGGCGGCATAGTCTCCATTCATTCATCTATTTATTCATTTATTTATTTATTATGAATCTACAATTATGTGGATAACATCATGTTTAGTAGACTCACCCCATCACCAATGTAGGAATGGTTAAGGGACTAGGAAGGCTGGTTGTGAAGGACGATTGCAGACTGGTAAGGGGGCATTATGATTAGCTCACATTATGTGGGTGGAAATTCTGTAGGGAAGGCAGTATAGTTCAGAGAATTCAAGCAGTGATTCTGTAGCATCTTACTATGCTGGTGAACAGTGAGTGTAATGGGGTCTGGGGGGCGACTTGATGATCTGGGCAGTCTAGTAACCTTGATGTTCCTTATGTAATTGTAGATTGGTTATTGTGAATAGTGCTGCCATAAATTTAGGGGTGCAGATGTCTTTCTAGAACTGGGCTGCTGCGTTCTTTATGTATGTATGTTTGTATGTATGTATGTGTGTATGTATGTATTCATCCATCCATGCATGCATTCATTCATTCATTCATTCATTATCTGTCTACCTATCTATCTGTGTATCTTTCTGTCATTAATGCCCTATTAGATGAGTAACATTATGTTTACTAGACTCCTCCCATCACGCACGTGCCCCCAGATACCCCATTGCAGTCACTGTCCATGAGCATAGTACGATACTGTAGAATCCCTACTCGTGTTTTTGTGTGTTTTGCCGCCCTGCCTGTGACAGCCCTCCCACCTTATATATTCTTATTCTAATGTGTCCTTACTTCCCCCCTCCCTAATCCCTCCATTCCCACCCATTCACCTCAGTCTCTTTCCCTCTGTTAACTTTTAGTCCATTCTTGGGTATTCTGAGACTGCTGCTGTTTTCTTCTTCAGTTTTTTGTTTGTTCTGAGACTGTAATGATGAGTGATATCGTTATACATATATATATATATATATATATGTAGGTAAGTAACTCTAATTTTGGTAAAATGATGCAGCTCCCCATGGCTGGGCATTGCCCCCTCCCCCGTGGGTGGTGTTTGTAAGCGCAGCACTGTTGCCTGGAGATTCCAGGATGTCACAGTGGTGCCTATGTCCTAGAGACATAATGTGTATGCTGAGAGGAGCAGTTGTGGTTAAGGTGAGGTGGACACTGACCAACTTGACATCATCTGGGTAAATGGAATTCAGAGCCAAGGTACTGTGTGTTCCTTTTCATTTTGTTGTCACTACTTCACAGTTACATGAACAACATTATGGTTCCTAGACTACCCCCACTGTCAAGTCCCCACCACGTAGCCCGTAAGAGTCGCTGCACAAGAGCCCAGGAATATGTTGTAGAAGTGCTGCTGATCATCGTTATGTTATACGGACCTACCTCAGCGTGCTGCCGGGCCACACCCTGTGTGCCACTCATAATGCCCCATTTTCCCTCTCTCCCCCCCTCCTAACCCATCCTCCTCAGTCCCATTCCCTTTGGTAACTGTGTGTCCCTTCTTTGGTTCGCTGATGCTGCTACTGTCCTTTTCTTTCACTCCTTTTCTTTTTTCTGGTACTCCACAGGTGAGTGAAATCAGTTGACACTTGTCTTTCTCTGAGTGGCTTATTTCACTGAGCATGATACCCTCTACCTCCCTCCATGTTTTTTCACATGGTAGGACTGGTTTCTGCATATGGAAGAATAATATTCCACTGTTCATCCTCTGATAGACACTTACCTTGGCTGTTGTGGATAGTGCTGTGATAGTCATACGGGTGCACAGGTCTTTTTTCAACTGGGCTGCTGTATTCTAGTGTTTCTTTCTGTATGTCTGGATGTATGAATGTATTTTGTTACTTCATTTCTCAATTATGTATCTGTTACTTATTTATTTATTTATCGTTAGTCTACATCTACGTGAGTCACATGTAGTTTACTAAACTGCCCCCCACAATGAGATGCCCCCGGATACCTCATTGCAGTCACTGTCCATGAGCATAGTAAGATGCTGTAGAATCCCTTGTTGTCTTCTCTGTGTTGTACGTCGCTCCCCGAGCCCCCCTTCCGCTTTATACATGCCACAGGTAATGTGCACATTCTCCCCACCTCCCCCTGACTTACTCCTCCGTTCCCACCTGTCCACCTCCATCCCTTTCCCTTTATTAACTGTGAGTCCACTGTTGTGGTGCCATTTTTCTTCTTCGGATTTCTCTTGGTTCCCCTCCTGCACAGGCGATTGAAATCATTTGATATTTCTGTTTCTTCACCTGCCTGCCTTATTACCCTGAGTATGATGCCCTCTCACACCATCCGTGTTTCTTCAAATGGTGGGATTTGTTTTCCTATGTCTGAATAGTATTCCATTGTTCATCTACTGATGGACACTGAGCTTGGCTATTGAGAATAGTGCTGTGGTAATCATAGGGATGCACGTGTCGCTTTTAAACTGTGGGCGGCATAGTCTCCATTCATTCATCTATTTATTCATTTATTTATTTATTATGAATCTACAATTATGTGGATAACATCATGTTTAGTAGACTCACCCCATCACCAATGTAGGAATGGTTAAGGGACTAGGAAGGCTGGTTGTGAAGGACGATTGCAGACTGGTAAGGGGGCATTATGATTAGCTCACATTATGTGGGTGGAAATTCTGTAGGGAAGGCAGTATAGTTCAGAGAATTCAAGCAGTGATTCTGTAGCATCTTACTATGCTGGTGAACAGTGAGTGTAATGGGGTCTGGGGGGCGACTTGATGATCTGGGCAGTCTAGTAACCTTGATGTTCCTTATGTAATTGTAGATTGGTTATTGTGAATAGTGCTGCCATAAATTTAGGGGTGCAGATGTCTTTCTAGAACTGGGCTGCTGCGTTCTTTATGTATGTATGTTTGTATGTATGTATGTGTGTATGTATGTATTCATCCATCCATGCATGCATTCATTCATTCATTCATTCATTATCTGTCTACCTATCTATCTGTGTATCTTTCTGTCATTAATGCCCTATTAGATGAGTAACATTATGTTTACTAGACTCCTCCCATCACGCACGTGCCCCCAGATACCCCATTGCAGTCACTGTCCATGAGCATAGTACGATACTGTAGAATCCCTACTCGTGTTTTTGTGTGTTTTGCCGCCCTGCCTGTGACAGCCCTCCCACCTTATATATTCTTATTCTAATGTGTCCTTACTTCCCCCCTCCCTAATCCCTCCATTCCCACCCATTCACCTCAGTCTCTTTCCCTCTGTTAACTTTTAGTCCATTCTTGGGTATTCTGAGACTGCTGCTGTTTTCTTCTTCAGTTTTTTGTTTGTTCTGAGACTGTAATGATGAGTGATATCGTTATACATATATATATATATGTAGGTAAGTAACTCTAATTTTGGTAAAATGATGCAGCTCCCCATGGCTGGGCATTGCCCCCTCCCCCGTGGGTGGTGTTTGTAAGCGCAGCACTGTTGCCTGGAGATTCCAGGATGTCACAGTGGTGCCTATGTCCTAGAGACATAATGTGTATGCTGAGAGGAGCAGTTGTGGTTAAGGTGAGGTGGACACTGACCAACTTGACATCATCTGGGTAAATGGAATTCAGAGCCAAGGTACTGTGTGTTCCTTTTCATTTTGTTGTCACTACTTCACAGTTACATGAACAACATTATGGTTCCTAGACTACCCCCACTGTCAAGTCCCCACCACGTAGCCCGTAAGAGTCGCTGCACAAGAGCCCAGGAATATGTTGTAGAAGTGCTGCTGATCATCGTTATGTTATACGGACCTACCTCAGCGTGCTGCCGGGCCACACCCTGTGTGCCACTCATAATGCCCCATTTTCCCTCTCTCCCCCCCTCCTAACCCATCCTCCTCAGTCCCATTCCCTTTGGTAACTGTGTGTCCCTTCTTTGGTTCGCTGATGCTGCTACTGTCCTTTTCTTTCACTCCTTTTCTTTTTTCTGGTACTCCACAGGTGAGTGAAATCAGTTGACACTTGTCTTTCTCTGAGTGGCTTATTTCACTGAGCATGATACCCTCTACCTCCCTCCATGTTTTTGCACATGGTAGGACTGGTTTCTGCATATGGAAGAATAATATTCCACTGTTCATCCTCTGATAGACACTTACCTTGGCTGTTGTGGATAGTGCTGTGATAGTCATACGGGTGCACAGGTCTTTTTTCAACTGGGCTGCTGTATTCTAGTGTTTCTTTCTGTATGTCTGGATGTATGAATGTATTTTGTTACTTCATTTCTCAATTATGTATCTGTTACTTATTTATTTATTTATCGTTAGTCTACATCTACGTGAGTCACATGTAGTTTACTAAACTGCCCCCCACAATGAGATGCCCCCGGATACCTCATTGCAGTCACTGTCCATGAGCATAGTAAGATGCTGTAGAATCCCTTGTTGTCTTCTCTGTGTTGTACGTCGCTCCCCGAGCCCCCCTTCCGCTTTATACATGCCACAGGTAATGTGCACATTCTCCCCACCTCCCCCTGACTTACTCCTCCGTTCCCACCTGTCCACCTCCATCCCTTTCCCTTTATTAACTGTGAGTCCACTGTTGTGGTGCCATTTTTCTTCTTCGGATTTCTCTTGGTTCCCCTCCTGCACAGGCGATTGAAATCATTTGATATTTCTGTTTCTTCACCTGCCTGCCTTATTACCCTGAGTATGATGCCCTCTCACACCATCCGTGTTTCTTCAAATGGTGGGATTTGTTTTCCTATGTCTGAATAGTATTCCATTGTTCATCTACTGATGGACACTGAGCTTGGCTATTGAGAATAGTGCTGTGGTAATCATAGGGATGCACGTGTCGCTTTTAAACTGTGGGCGGCATAGTCTCCATTCATTCATCTATTTATTCATTTATTTATTTATTATGAATCTACAATTATGTGGATAACATCATGTTTAGTAGACTCACCCCATCACCAATGTAGGAATGGTTAAGGGACTAGGAAGGCTGGTTGTGAAGGACGATTGCAGACTGGTAAGGGGGCATTATGATTAGCTCACATTATGTGGGTGGAAATTCTGTAGGGAAGGCAGTATAGTTCAGAGAATTCAAGCAGTGATTCTGTAGCATCTTACTATGCTGGTGAACAGTGAGTGTAATGGGGTCTGGGGGGCGACTTGATGATCTGGGCAGTCTAGTAACCTTGATGTTCCTTATGTAATTGTAGATTGGTTATTGTGAATAGTGCTGCCATAAATTTAGGGGTGCAGATGTCTTTCTAGAACTGGGCTGCTGCGTTCTTTATGTATGTATGTTTGTATGTATGTATGTGTGTATGTATGTATTCATCCATCCATGCATGCATTCATTCATTCATTCATTCATTATCTGTCTACCTATCTATCTGTGTATCTTTCTGTCATTAATGCCCTATTAGATGAGTAACATTATGTTTACTAGACTCCTCCCATCACGCACGTGCCCCCAGATACCCCATTGCAGTCACTGTCCATGAGCATAGTACGATACTGTAGAATCCCTACTCGTGTTTTTGTGTGTTTTGCCGCCCTGCCTGTGACAGCCCTCCCACCTTATATATTCTTATTCTAATGTGTCCTTACTTCCCCCCTCCCTAATCCCTCCATTCCCACCCATTCACCTCAGTCTCTTTCCCTCTGTTAACTTTTAGTCCATTCTTGGGTATTCTGAGACTGCTGCTGTTTTCTTCTTCAGTTTTTTGTTTGTTCTGAGACTGTAATGATGAGTGATATCGTTATACATATATATATATATATATATATGTAGGTAAGTAACTCTAATTTTGGTAAAATGATGCAGCTCCCCATGGCTGGGCATTGCCCCCTCCCCCGTGGGTGGTGTTTGTAAGCGCAGCACTGTTGCCTGGAGATTCCAGGATGTCACAGTGGTGCCTATGTCCTAGAGACATAATGTGTATGCTGAGAGGAGCAGTTGTGGTTAAGGTGAGGTGGACACTGACCAACTTGACATCATCTGGGTAAATGGAATTCAGAGCCAAGGTACTGTGTGTTCCTTTTCATTTTGTTGTCACTACTTCACAGTTACATGAACAACATTATGGTTCCTAGACTACCCCCACTGTCAAGTCCCCACCACGTAGCCCGTAAGAGTCGCTGCACAAGAGCCCAGGAATATGTTGTAGAAGTGCTGCTGATCATCGTTATGTTATACGGACCTACCTCAGCGTGCCGCCGGGCCACACCCTGTGTGCCACTCATAATGCCCCATTTTCCCTCTCTCCCTTCCCTCCTAAGCCATCCTCCTCAGTCCCATTCCCTTTGGTAACTGTGAGTCCATTCTTGGGTTCGGTGCGGCTGCTGCTGTCCTTTTCTATCACTCCTTTTGTTTCTTCTGGTACTCCACGGGTGAGTGAAATCAGTTGACACTTGTCTTTCTCTGCGTGGCTTGTTTCGCTGAGCATGATACCCTCTACCTCCCTCCATGTTGTTGCACATGGTAGGATTGGTTTATGCATATGGAAGAATAATATTCCACTTTTCATCCTCTGATAGACACTTACCTTGGCTGTTGTGGATAGTGCTGTGATAGTCATACGGGTGCACAGGTCTTTTTTCAACTGGGCTGCTGTATTCTAGTGTTTCTTTCTGTATGTCTGGATGTATGAATGTATTTTGTTACTTCATTTCTCAATTATGTATCTGTTACTTATTTATTTATTTATCGTTAGTCTACATCTACGTGAGTCACATGTAGTTTACTAAACTGCCCCCCACAATGAGATGCCCCCGGATACCTCATTGCAGTCACTGTCCATGAGCATAGTAAGATGCTGTAGAATCCCTTGTTGTCTTCTCTGTGTTGTACGTCGCTCCCCGAGCCCCCCTTCCGCTTTATACATGCCACAGGTAATGTGCACATTCTCCCCACCTCCCCCTGACTTACTCCTCCGTTCCCACCTGTCCACCTCCATCCCTTTCCCTTTATTAACTGTGAGTCCACTGTTGTGGTGCCATTTTTCTTCTTCGGATTTCTCTTGGTTCCCCTCCTGCACAGGCGATTGAAATCATTTGATATTTCTGTTTCTTCACCTGCCTGCCTTATTACCCTGAGTATGATGCCCTCTCACACCATCCGTGTTTCTTCAAATGGTGGGATTTGTTTTCCTATGTCTGAATAGTATTCCATTGTTCATCTACTGATGGACACTGAGCTTGGCTATTGAGAATAGTGCTGTGGTAATCATAGGGATGCACGTGTCGCTTTTAAACTGTGGGCGGCATAGTCTCCATTCATTCATCTATTTATTCATTTATTTATTTATTATGAATCTACAATTATGTGGATAACATCATGTTTAGTAGACTCACCCCATCACCAATGTAGGAATGGTTAAGGGACTAGGAAGGCTGGTTGTGAAGGACGATTGCAGACTGGTAAGGGGGCATTATGATTAGCTCACATTATGTGGGTGGAAATTCTGTAGGGAAGGCAGTATAGTTCAGAGAATTCAAGCAGTGATTCTGTAGCATCTTACTATGCTGGTGAACAGTGAGTGTAATGGGGTCTGGGGGGCGACTTGATGATCTGGGCAGTCTAGTAACCTTGATGTTCCTTATGTAATTGTAGATTGGTTATTGTGAATAGTGCTGCCATAAATTTAGGGGTGCAGATGTCTTTCTAGAACTGGGCTGCTGCGTTCTTTATGTATGTATGTTTGTATGTATGTATGTGTGTATGTATGTATTCATCCATCCATGCATGCATTCATTCATTCATTCATTCATTATCTGTCTACCTATCTATCTGTGTATCTTTCTGTCATTAATGCCCTATTAGATGAGTAACATTATGTTTACTAGACTCCTCCCATCACGCACGTGCCCCCAGATACCCCATTGCAGTCACTGTCCATGAGCATAGTACGATACTGTAGAATCCCTACTCGTGTTTTTGTGTGTTTTGCCGCCCTGCCTGTGACAGCCCTCCCACCTTATATATTCTTATTCTAATGTGTCCTTACTTCCCCCCTCCCTAATCCCTCCATTCCCACCCATTCACCTCAGTCTCTTTCCCTCTGTTAACTTTTAGTCCATTCTTGGGTATTCTGAGACTGCTGCTGTTTTCTTCTTCAGTTTTTTGTTTGTTCTGAGACTGTAATGATGAGTGATATCGTTATACATATATATATATATGTAGGTAAGTAACTCTAATTTTGGTAAAATGATGCAGCTCCCCATGGCTGGGCATTGCCCCCTCCCCCGTGGGTGGTGTTTGTAAGCGCAGCACTGTTGCCTGGAGATTCCAGGATGTCACAGTGGTGCCTATGTCCTAGAGACATAATGTGTATGCTGAGAGGAGCAGTTGTGGTTAAGGTGAGGTGGACACTGACCAACTTGACATCATCTGGGTAAATGGAATTCAGAGCCAAGGTACTGTGTGTTCCTTTTCATTTTGTTGTCACTACTTCACAGTTACATGAACAACATTATGGTTCCTAGACTACCCCCACTGTCAAGTCCCCACCACGTAGCCCGTAAGAGTCGCTGCACAAGAGCCCAGGAATATGTTGTAGAAGTGCTGCTGATCATCGTTATGTTATACGGACCTACCTCAGCGTGCTGCCGGGCCACACCCTGTGTGCCACTCATAATGCCCCATTTTCCCTCTCTCCCCCCCTCCTAACCCATCCTCCTCAGTCCCATTCCCTTTGGTAACTGTGTGTCCCTTCTTTGGTTCGCTGATGCTGCTACTGTCCTTTTCTTTCACTCCTTTTCTTTTTTCTGGTACTCCACAGGTGAGTGAAATCAGTTGACACTTGTCTTTCTCTGAGTGGCTTATTTCACTGAGCATGATACCCTCTACCTCCCTCCATGTTTTTTCACATGGTAGGACTGGTTTCTGCATATGGAAGAATAATATTCCACTGTTCATCCTCTGATAGACACTTACCTTGGCTGTTGTGGATAGTGCTGTGATAGTCATACGGGTGCACAGGTCTTTTTTCAACTGGGCTGCTGTATTCTAGTGTTTCTTTCTGTATGTCTGGATGTATGAATGTATTTTGTTACTTCATTTCTCAATTATGTATCTGTTACTTATTTATTTATTTATCGTTAGTCTACATCTACGTGAGTCACATGTAGTTTACTAAACTGCCCCCCACAATGAGATGCCCCCGGATACCTCATTGCAGTCACTGTCCATGAGCATAGTAAGATGCTGTAGAATCCCTTGTTGTCTTCTCTGTGTTGTACGTCGCTCCCCGAGCCCCCCTTCCGCTTTATACATGCCACAGGTAATGTGCACATTCTCCCCACCTCCCCCTGACTTACTCCTCCGTTCCCACCTGTCCACCTCCATCCCTTTCCCTTTATTAACTGTGAGTCCACTGTTGTGGTGCCATTTTTCTTCTTCGGATTTCTCTTGGTTCCCCTCCTGCACAGGCGATTGAAATCATTTGATATTTCTGTTTCTTCACCTGCCTGCCTTATTACCCTGAGTATGATGCCCTCTCACACCATCCGTGTTTCTTCAAATGGTGGGATTTGTTTTCCTATGTCTGAATAGTATTCCATTGTTCATCTACTGATGGACACTGAGCTTGGCTATTGAGAATAGTGCTGTGGTAATCATAGGGATGCACGTGTCGCTTTTAAACTGTGGGCGGCATAGTCTCCATTCATTCATCTATTTATTCATTTATTTATTTATTATGAATCTACAATTATGTGGATAACATCATGTTTAGTAGACTCACCCCATCACCAATGTAGGAATGGTTAAGGGACTAGGAAGGCTGGTTGTGAAGGACGATTGCAGACTGGTAAGGGGGCATTATGATTAGCTCACATTATGTGGGTGGAAATTCTGTAGGGAAGGCAGTATAGTTCAGAGAATTCAAGCAGTGATTCTGTAGCATCTTACTATGCTGGTGAACAGTGAGTGTAATGGGGTCTGGGGGGCGACTTGATGATCTGGGCAGTCTAGTAACCTTGATGTTCCTTATGTAATTGTAGATTGGTTATTGTGAATAGTGCTGCCATAAATTTAGGGGTGCAGATGTCTTTCTAGAACTGGGCTGCTGCGTTCTTTATGTATGTATGTTTGTATGTATGTATGTGTGTATGTATGTATTCATCCATCCATGCATGCATTCATTCATTCATTCATTCATTATCTGTCTACCTATCTATCTGTGTATCTTTCTGTCATTAATGCCCTATTAGATGAGTAACATTATGTTTACTAGACTCCTCCCATCACGCACGTGCCCCCAGATACCCCATTGCAGTCACTGTCCATGAGCATAGTACGATACTGTAGAATCCCTACTCGTGTTTTTGTGTGTTTTGCCGCCCTGCCTGTGACAGCCCTCCCACCTTATATATTCTTATTCTAATGTGTCCTTACTTCCCCCCTCCCTAATCCCTCCATTCCCACCCATTCACCTCAGTCTCTTTCCCTCTGTTAACTTTTAGTCCATTCTTGGGTATTCTGAGACTGCTGCTGTTTTCTTCTTCAGTTTTTTGTTTGTTCTGAGACTGTAATGATGAGTGATATCGTTATACATATATATATATATATATATATGTAGGTAAGTAACTCTAATTTTGGTAAAATGATGCAGCTCCCCATGGCTGGGCATTGCCCCCTCCCCCGTGGGTGGTGTTTGTAAGCGCAGCACTGTTGCCTGGAGATTCCAGGATGTCACAGTGGTGCCTATGTCCTAGAGACATAATGTGTATGCTGAGAGGAGCAGTTGTGGTTAAGGTGAGGTGGACACTGACCAACTTGACATCATCTGGGTAAATGGAATTCAGAGCCAAGGTACTGTGTGTTCCTTTTCATTTTGTTGTCACTACTTCACAGTTACATGAACAACATTATGGTTCCTAGACTACCCCCACTGTCAAGTCCCCACCACGTAGCCCGTAAGAGTCGCTGCACAAGAGCCCAGGAATATGTTGTAGAAGTGCTGCTGATCATCGTTATGTTATACGGACCTACCTCAGCGTGCTGCCGGGCCACACCCTGTGTGCCACTCATAATGCCCCATTTTCCCTCTCTCCCCCCCTCCTAACCCATCCTCCTCAGTCCCATTCCCTTTGGTAACTGTGTGTCCCTTCTTTGGTTCGCTGATGCTGCTACTGTCCTTTTCTTTCACTCCTTTTCTTTTTTCTGGTACTCCACAGGTGAGTGAAATCAGTTGACACTTGTCTTTCTCTGAGTGGCTTATTTCACTGAGCATGATACCCTCTACCTCCCTCCATGTTTTTTCACATGGTAGGACTGGTTTCTGCATATGGAAGAATAATATTCCACTGTTCATCCTCTGATAGACACTTACCTTGGCTGTTGTGGATAGTGCTGTGATAGTCATACGGGTGCACAGGTCTTTTTTCAACTGGGCTGCTGTATTCTAGTGTTTCTTTCTGTATGTCTGGATGTATGAATGTATTTTGTTACTTCATTTCTCAATTATGTATCTGTTACTTATTTATTTATTTATCGTTAGTCTACATCTACGTGAGTCACATGTAGTTTACTAAACTGCCCCCCACAATGAGATGCCCCCGGATACCTCATTGCAGTCACTGTCCATGAGCATAGTAAGATGCTGTAGAATCCCTTGTTGTCTTCTCTGTGTTGTACGTCGCTCCCCGAGCCCCCCTTCCGCTTTATACATGCCACAGGTAATGTGCACATTCTCCCCACCTCCCCCTGACTTACTCCTCCGTTCCCACCTGTCCACCTCCATCCCTTTCCCTTTATTAACTGTGAGTCCACTGTTGTGGTGCCATTTTTCTTCTTCGGATTTCTCTTGGTTCCCCTCCTGCACAGGCGATTGAAATCATTTGATATTTCTGTTTCTTCACCTGCCTGCCTTATTACCCTGAGTATGATGCCCTCTCACACCATCCGTGTTTCTTCAAATGGTGGGATTTGTTTTCCTATGTCTGAATAGTATTCCATTGTTCATCTACTGATGGACACTGAGCTTGGCTATTGAGAATAGTGCTGTGGTAATCATAGGGATGCACGTGTCGCTTTTAAACTGTGGGCGGCATAGTCTCCATTCATTCATCTATTTATTCATTTATTTATTTATTATGAATCTACAATTATGTGGATAACATCATGTTTAGTAGACTCACCCCATCACCAATGTAGGAATGGTTAAGGGACTAGGAAGGCTGGTTGTGAAGGACGATTGCAGACTGGTAAGGGGGCATTATGATTAGCTCACATTATGTGGGTGGAAATTCTGTAGGGAAGGCAGTATAGTTCAGAGAATTCAAGCAGTGATTCTGTAGCATCTTACTATGCTGGTGAACAGTGAGTGTAATGGGGTCTGGGGGGCGACTTGATGATCTGGGCAGTCTAGTAACCTTGATGTTCCTTATGTAATTGTAGATTGGTTATTGTGAATAGTGCTGCCATAAATTTAGGGGTGCAGATGTCTTTCTAGAACTGGGCTGCTGCGTTCTTTATGTATGTATGTTTGTATGTATGTATGTGTGTATGTATGTATTCATCCATCCATGCATGCATTCATTCATTCATTCATTCATTATCTGTCTACCTATCTATCTGTGTATCTTTCTGTCATTAATGCCCTATTAGATGAGTAACATTATGTTTACTAGACTCCTCCCATCACGCACGTGCCCCCAGATACCCCATTGCAGTCACTGTCCATGAGCATAGTACGATACTGTAGAATCCCTACTCGTGTTTTTGTGTGTTTTGCCGCCCTGCCTGTGACAGCCCTCCCACCTTATATATTCTTATTCTAATGTGTCCTTACTTCCCCCCTCCCTAATCCCTCCATTCCCACCCATTCACCTCAGTCTCTTTCCCTCTGTTAACTTTTAGTCCATTCTTGGGTATTCTGAGACTGCTGCTGTTTTCTTCTTCAGTTTTTTGTTTGTTCTGAGACTGTAATGATGAGTGATATCGTTATACATATATATATATATATATATATATGTAGGTAAGTAACTCTAATTTTGGTAAAATGATGCAGCTCCCCATGGCTGGGCATTGCCCCCTCCCCCGTGGGTGGTGTTTGTAAGCGCAGCACTGTTGCCTGGAGATTCCAGGATGTCACAGTGGTGCCTATGTCCTAGAGACATAATGTGTATGCTGAGAGGAGCAGTTGTGGTTAAGGTGAGGTGGACACTGACCAACTTGACATCATCTGGGTAAATGGAATTCAGAGCCAAGGTACTGTGTGTTCCTTTTCATTTTGTTGTCACTACTTCACAGTTACATGAACAACATTATGGTTCCTAGACTACCCCCACTGTCAAGTCCCCACCACGTAGCCCGTAAGAGTCGCTGCACAAGAGCCCAGGAATATGTTGTAGAAGTGCTGCTGATCATCGTTATGTTATACGGACCTACCTCAGCGTGCTGCCGGGCCACACCCTGTGTGCCACTCATAATGCCCCATTTTCCCTCTCTCCCCCCCTCCTAACCCATCCTCCTCAGTCCCATTCCCTTTGGTAACTGTGTGTCCCTTCTTTGGTTCGCTGATGCTGCTACTGTCCTTTTCTTTCACTCCTTTTCTTTTTTCTGGTACTCCACAGGTGAGTGAAATCAGTTGACACTTGTCTTTCTCTGAGTGGCTTATTTCACTGAGCATGATACCCTCTACCTCCCTCCATGTTTTTTCACATGGTAGGACTGGTTTCTGCATATGGAAGAATAATATTCCACTGTTCATCCTCTGATAGACACTTACCTTGGCTGTTGTGGATAGTGCTGTGATAGTCATACGGGTGCACAGGTCTTTTTTCAACTGGGCTGCTGTATTCTAGTGTTTCTTTCTGTATGTCTGGATGTATGAATGTATTTTGTTACTTCATTTCTCAATTATGTATCTGTTACTTATTTATTTATTTATCGTTAGTCTACATCTACGTGAGTCACATGTAGTTTACTAAACTGCCCCCCACAATGAGATGCCCCCGGATACCTCATTGCAGTCACTGTCCATGAGCATAGTAAGATGCTGTAGAATCCCTTGTTGTCTTCTCTGTGTTGTACGTCGCTCCCCGAGCCCCCCTTCCGCTTTATACATGCCACAGGTAATGTGCACATTCTCCCCACCTCCCCCTGACTTACTCCTCCGTTCCCACCTGTCCACCTCCATCCCTTTCCCTTTATTAACTGTGAGTCCACTGTTGTGGTGCCATTTTTCTTCTTCGGATTTCTCTTGGTTCCCCTCCTGCACAGGCGATTGAAATCATTTGATATTTCTGTTTCTTCACCTGCCTGCCTTATTACCCTGAGTATGATGCCCTCTCACACCATCCGTGTTTCTTCAAATGGTGGGATTTGTTTTCCTATGTCTGAATAGTATTCCATTGTTCATCTACTGATGGACACTGAGCTTGGCTATTGAGAATAGTGCTGTGGTAATCATAGGGATGCACGTGTCGCTTTTAAACTGTGGGCGGCATAGTCTCCATTCATTCATCTATTTATTCATTTATTTATTTATTATGAATCTACAATTATGTGGATAACATCATGTTTAGTAGACTCACCCCATCACCAATGTAGGAATGGTTAAGGGACTAGGAAGGCTGGTTGTGAAGGACGATTGCAGACTGGTAAGGGGGCATTATGATTAGCTCACATTATGTGGGTGGAAATTCTGTAGGGAAGGCAGTATAGTTCAGAGAATTCAAGCAGTGATTCTGTAGCATCTTACTATGCTGGTGAACAGTGAGTGTAATGGGGTCTGGGGGGCGACTTGATGATCTGGGCAGTCTAGTAACCTTGATGTTCCTTATGTAATTGTAGATTGGTTATTGTGAATAGTGCTGCCATAAATTTAGGGGTGCAGATGTCTTTCTAGAACTGGGCTGCTGCGTTCTTTATGTATGTATGTTTGTATGTATGTATGTGTGTATGTATGTATTCATCCATCCATGCATGCATTCATTCATTCATTCATTCATTATCTGTCTACCTATCTATCTGTGTATCTTTCTGTCATTAATGCCCTATTAGATGAGTAACATTATGTTTACTAGACTCCTCCCATCACGCACGTGCCCCCAGATACCCCATTGCAGTCACTGTCCATGAGCATAGTACGATACTGTAGAATCCCTACTCGTGTTTTTGTGTGTTTTGCCGCCCTGCCTGTGACAGCCCTCCCACCTTATATATTCTTATTCTAATGTGTCCTTACTTCCCCCCTCCCTAATCCCTCCATTCCCACCCATTCACCTCAGTCTCTTTCCCTCTGTTAACTTTTAGTCCATTCTTGGGTATTCTGAGACTGCTGCTGTTTTCTTCTTCAGTTTTTTGTTTGTTCTGAGACTGTAATGATGAGTGATATCGTTATACATATATATATATATATATATATATGTAGGTAAGTAACTCTAATTTTGGTAAAATGATGCAGCTCCCCATGGCTGGGCATTGCCCCCTCCCCCGTGGGTGGTGTTTGTAAGCGCAGCACTGTTGCCTGGAGATTCCAGGATGTCACAGTGGTGCCTATGTCCTAGAGACATAATGTGTATGCTGAGAGGAGCAGTTGTGGTTAAGGTGAGGTGGACACTGACCAACTTGACATCATCTGGGTAAATGGAATTCAGAGCCAAGGTACTGTGTGTTCCTTTTCATTTTGTTGTCACTACTTCACAGTTACATGAACAACATTATGGTTCCTAGACTACCCCCACTGTCAAGTCCCCACCACGTAGCCCGTAAGAGTCGCTGCACAAGAGCCCAGGAATATGTTGTAGAAGTGCTGCTGATCATCGTTATGTTATACGGACCTACCTCAGCGTGCTGCCGGGCCACACCCTGTGTGCCACTCATAATGCACCATTTTCCCTCTCTCCCCCCCTCCTAACCCATCCTCCTCAGTCCCATTCCCTTTGGTAACTGTGTGTCCCTTCTTTGGTTCGCTGATGCTGCTACTGTCCTTTTCTTTCACTCCTTTTCTTTTTTCTGGTACTCCACAGGTGAGTGAAATCAGTTGACACTTGTCTTTCTCTGAGTGGCTTATTTCACTGAGCATGATACCCTCTACCTCCCTCCATGTTTTTTCACATGGTAGGACTGGTTTCTGCATATGGAAGAATAATATTCCACTGTTCATCCTCTGATAGACACTTACCTTGGCTGTTGTGGATAGTGCTGTGATAGTCATACGGGTGCACAGGTCTTTTTTCAACTGGGCTGCTGTATTCTAGTGTTTCTTTCTGTATGTCTGGATGTATGAATGTATTTTGTTACTTCATTTCTCAATTATGTATCTGTTATTTATTTATTTATTTATCGTTAGTCTACATCTACGTGAGTCACATGTAGTTTACTAAACTGCCCCCCACAATGAGATGCCCCCGGATACCTCATTGCAGTCACTGTCCATGAGCATAGTAAGATGCTGTAGAATCCCTTGTTGTCTTCTCTGTGTTGTACGTCGCTCCCCGAGCCCCCCTTCCGCTTTATACATGCCACAGGTAATGTGCACATTCTCCCCACCTCCCCCTGACTTACTCCTCCGTTCCCACCTGTCCACCTCCATCCCTTTCCCTTTATTAACTGTGAGTCCACTGTTGTGGTGCCATTTTTCTTCTTCGGATTTCTCTTGGTTCCCCTCCTGCACAGGCGATTGAAATCATTTGATATTTCTGTTTCTTCACCTGCCTGCCTTATTACCCTGAGTATGATGCCCTCTCACACCATCCGTGTTTCTTCAAATGGTGGGATTTGTTTTCCTATGTCTGAATAGTATTCCATTGTTCATCTACTGATGGACACTGAGCTTGGCTATTGAGAATAGTGCTGTGGTAATCATAGGGATGCACGTGTCGCTTTTAAACTGTGGGCGGCATAGTCTCCATTCATTCATCTATTTATTCATTTATTTATTTATTATGAATCTACAATTATGTGGATAACATCATGTTTAGTAGACTCACCCCATCACCAATGTAGGAATGGTTAAGGGACTAGGAAGGCTGGTTGTGAAGGACGATTGCAGACTGGTAAGGGGGCATTATGATTAGCTCACATTATGTGGGTGGAAATTCTGTAGGGAAGGCAGTATAGTTCAGAGAATTCAAGCAGTGATTCTGTAGCATCTTACTATGCTGGTGAACAGTGAGTGTAATGGGGTCTGGGGGGCGACTTGATGATCTGGGCAGTCTAGTAACCTTGATGTTCCTTATGTAATTGTAGATTGGTTATTGTGAATAGTGCTGCCATAAATTTAGGGGTGCAGATGTCTTTCTAGAACTGGGCTGCTGCGTTCTTTATGTATGTATGTTTGTATGTATGTATGTGTGTATGTATGTATTCATCCATCCATGCATGCATTCATTCATTCATTCATTCATTATCTGTCTACCTATCTATCTGTGTATCTTTCTGTCATTAATGCCCTATTAGATGAGTAACATTATGTTTACTAGACTCCTCCCATCACGCACGTGCCCCCAGATACCCCATTGCAGTCACTGTCCATGAGCATAGTACGATACTGTAGAATCCCTACTCGTGTTTTTGTGTGTTTTGCCGCCCTGCCTGTGACAGCCCTCCCACTTTATATATTCTTATTCTAATGTGTCCTTACTTCCCCCCTCCCTAATCCCTCCATTCCCACCCATTCACCTCAGTCTCTTTCCCTCTGTTAACTTTTAGTCCATTCTTGGGTATTCTGAGACTGCTGCTGTTTTCTTCTTCAGTTTTTTGTTTGTTCTGAGACTGTAATGATGAGTGATATCGTTATACATATATATATATATATATATATATGTAGGTAAGTAACTCTAATTTTGGTAAAATGATGCAGCTCCCCATGGCTGGGCATTGCCCCCTCCCCCGTGGGTGGTGTTTGTAAGCGCAGCACTGTTGCCTGGAGATTCCAGGATGTCACAGTGGTGCCTATGTCCTAGAGACATAATGTGTATGCTGAGAGGAGCAGTTGTGGTTAAGGTGAGGTGGACACTGACCAACTTGACATCATCTGGGTAAATGGAATTCAGAGCCAAGGTACTGTGTGTTCCTTTTCATTTTGTTGTCACTACTTCACAGTTACATGAACAACATTATGGTTCCTAGACTACCCCCACTGTCAAGTCCCCACCACGTAGCCCGTAAGAGTCGCTGCACAAGAGCCCAGGAATATGTTGTAGAAGTGCTGCTGATCATCGTTATGTTATACGGACCTACCTCAGCGTGCTGCCGGGCCACACCCTGTGTGCCACTCATAATGCCCCATTTTCCCTCTCTCCCCCCCTCCTAACCCATCCTCCTCAGTCCCATTCCCTTTGGTAACTGTGTGTCCCTTCTTTGGTTCGCTGATGCTGCTACTGTCCTTTTCTTTCACTCCTTTTCTTTTTTCTGGTACTCCACAGGTGAGTGAAATCAGTTGACACTTGTCTTTCTCTGAGTGGCTTATTTCACTGAGCATGATACCCTCTACCTCCCTCCATGTTTTTTCACATGGTAGGACTGGTTTCTGCATATGGAAGAATAATATTCCACTGTTCATCCTCTGATAGACACTTACCTTGGCTGTTGTGGATAGTGCTGTGATAGTCATACGGGTGCACAGGTCTTTTTTCAACTGGGCTGCTGTATTCTAGTGTTTCTTTCTGTATGTCTGGATGTATGAATGTATTTTGTTACTTCATTTCTCAATTATGTATCTGTTACTTATTTATTTATTTATCGTTAGTCTACATCTACGTGAGTCACATGTAGTTTACTAAACTGCCCCCCACAATGAGATGCCCCCGGATACCTCATTGCAGTCACTGTCCATGAGCATAGTAAGATGCTGTAGAATCCCTTGTTGTCTTCTCTGTGTTGTACGTCGCTCCCCGAGCCCCCCTTCCGCTTTATACATGCCACAGGTAATGTGCACATTCTCCCCACCTCCCCCTGACTTACTCCTCCGTTCCCACCTGTCCACCTCCATCCCTTTCCCTTTATTAACTGTGAGTCCACTGTTGTGGTGCCATTTTTCTTCTTCGGATTTCTCTTGGTTCCCCTCCTGCACAGGCGATTGAAATCATTTGATATTTCTGTTTCTTCACCTGCCTGCCTTATTACCCTGAGTATGATGCCCTCTCACACCATCCGTGTTTCTTCAAATGGTGGGATTTGTTTTCCTATGTCTGAATAGTATTCCATTGTTCATCTACTGATGGACACTGAGCTTGGCTATTGAGAATAGTGCTGTGGTAATCATAGGGATGCACGTGTCGCTTTTAAACTGTGGGCGGCATAGTCTCCATTCATTCATCTATTTATTCATTTATTTATTTATTATGAATCTACAATTATGTGGATAACATCATGTTTAGTAGACTCACCCCATCACCAATGTAGGAATGGTTAAGGGACTAGGAAGGCTGGTTGTGAAGGACGATTGCAGACTGGTAAGGGGGCATTATGATTAGCTCACATTATGTGGGTGGAAATTCTGTAGGGAAGGCAGTATAGTTCAGAGAATTCAAGCAGTGATTCTGTAGCATCTTACTATGCTGGTGAACAGTGAGTGTAATGGGGTCTGGGGGGCGACTTGATGATCTGGGCAGTCTAGTAACCTTGATGTTCCTTATGTAATTGTAGATTGGTTATTGTGAATAGTGCTGCCATAAATTTAGGGGTGCAGATGTCTTTCTAGAACTGGGCTGCTGCGTTCTTTATGTATGTATGTTTGTATGTATGTATGTGTGTATGTATGTATTCATCCATCCATGCATGCATTCATTCATTCATTCATTCATTATCTGTCTACCTATCTATCTGTGTATCTTTCTGTCATTAATGCCCTATTAGATGAGTAACATTATGTTTACTAGACTCCTCCCATCACGCACGTGCCCCCAGATACCCCATTGCAGTCACTGTCCATGAGCATAGTACGATACTGTAGAATCCCTACTCGTGTTTTTGTGTGTTTTGCCGCCCTGCCTGTGACAGCCCTCCCACTTTATATATTCTTATTCTAATGTGTCCTTACTTCCCCCCTCCCTAATCCCTCCATTCCCACCCATTCACCTCAGTCTCTTTCCCTCTGTTAACTTTTAGTCCATTCTTGGGTATTCTGAGACTGCTGCTGTTTTCTTCTTCAGTTTTTTGTTTGTTCTGAGACTGTAATGATGAGTGATATCGTTATACATATATATATATATATATATATATGTAGGTAAGTAACTCTAATTTTGGTAAAATGATGCAGCTCCCCATGGCTGGGCATTGCCCCCTCCCCCGTGGGTGGTGTTTGTAAGCGCAGCACTGTTGCCTGGAGATTCCAGGATGTCACAGTGGTGCCTATGTCCTAGAGACATAATGTGTATGCTGAGAGGAGCAGTTGTGGTTAAGGTGAGGTGGACACTGACCAACTTGACATCATCTGGGTAAATGGAATTCAGAGCCAAGGTACTGTGTGTTCCTTTTCATTTTGTTGTCACTACTTCACAGTTACATGAACAACATTATGGTTCCTAGACTACCCCCACTGTCAAGTCCCCACCACGTAGCCCGTAAGAGTCGCTGCACAAGAGCCCAGGAATATGTTGTAGAAGTGCTGCTGATCATCGTTATGTTATACGGACCTACCTCAGCGTGCTGCCGGGCCACACCCTGTGTGCCACTCATAATGCCCCATTTTCCCTCTCTCCCCCCCTCCTAACCCATCCTCCTCAGTCCCATTCCCTTTGGTAACTGTGTGTCCCTTCTTTGGTTCGCTGATGCTGCTACTGTCCTTTTCTTTCACTCCTTTTCTTTTTTCTGGTACTCCACAGGTGAGTGAAATCAGTTGACACTTGTCTTTCTCTGAGTGGCTTATTTCACTGAGCATGATACCCTCTACCTCCCTCCATGTTTTTTCACATGGTAGGACTGGTTTCTGCATATGGAAGAATAATATTCCACTGTTCATCCTCTGATAGACACTTACCTTGGCTGTTGTGGATAGTGCTGTGATAGTCATACGGGTGCACAGGTCTTTTTTCAACTGGGCTGCTGTATTCTAGTGTTTCTTTCTGTATGTCTGGATGTATGAATGTATTTTGTTACTTCATTTCTCAATTATGTATCTGTTACTTATTTATTTATTTATCGTTAGTCTACATCTACGTGAGTCACATGTAGTTTACTAAACTGCCCCCCACAATGAGATGCCCCCGGATACCTCATTGCAGTCACTGTCCATGAGCATAGTAAGATGCTGTAGAATCCCTTGTTGTCTTCTCTGTGTTGTACGTCGCTCCCCGAGCCCCCCTTCCGCTTTATACATGCCACAGGTAATGTGCACATTCTCCCCACCTCCCCCTGACTTACTCCTCCGTTCCCACCTGTCCACCTCCATCCCTTTCCCTTTATTAACTGTGAGTCCACTGTTGTGGTGCCATTTTTCTTCTTCGGATTTCTCTTGGTTCCCCTCCTGCACAGGCGATTGAAATCATTTGATATTTCTGTTTCTTCACCTGCCTGCCTTATTACCCTGAGTATGATGCCCTCTCACACCATCCGTGTTTCTTCAAATGGTGGGATTTGTTTTCCTATGTCTGAATAGTATTCCATTGTTCATCTACTGATGGACACTGAGCTTGGCTATTGAGAATAGTGCTGTGGTAATCATAGGGATGCACGTGTCGCTTTTAAACTGTGGGCGGCATAGTCTCCATTCATTCATCTATTTATTCATTTATTTATTTATTATGAATCTACAATTATGTGGATAACATCATGTTTAGTAGACTCACCCCATCACCAATGTAGGAATGGTTAAGGGACTAGGAAGGCTGGTTGTGAAGGACGATTGCAGACTGGTAAGGGGGCATTATGATTAGCTCACATTATGTGGGTGGAAATTCTGTAGGGAAGGCAGTATAGTTCAGAGAATTCAAGCAGTGATTCTGTAGCATCTTACTATGCTGGTGAACAGTGAGTGTAATGGGGTCTGGGGGGCGACTTGATGATCTGGGCAGTCTAGTAACCTTGATGTTCCTTATGTAATTGTAGATTGGTTATTGTGAATAGTGCTGCCATAAATTTAGGGGTGCAGATGTCTTTCTAGAACTGGGCTGCTGCGTTCTTTATGTATGTATGTTTGTATGTATGTATGTGTGTATGTATGTATTCATCCATCCATGCATGCATTCATTCATTCATTCATTCATTATCTGTCTACCTATCTATCTGTGTATCTTTCTGTCATTAATGCCCTATTAGATGAGTAACATTATGTTTACTAGACTCCTCCCATCACGCACGTGCCCCCAGATACCCCATTGCAGTCACTGTCCATGAGCATAGTACGATACTGTAGAATCCCTACTCGTGTTTTTGTGTGTTTTGCCGCCCTGCCTGTGACAGCCCTCCCACTTTATATATTCTTATTCTAATGTGTCCTTACTTCCCCCCTCCCTAATCCCTCCATTCCCACCCATTCACCTCAGTCTCTTTCCCTCTGTTAACTTTTAGTCCATTCTTGGGTATTCTGAGACTGCTGCTGTTTTCTTCTTCAGTTTTTTGTTTGTTCTGAGACTGTAATGATGAGTGATATCGTTATACATATATATATATATATATATATATATGTAGGTAAGTAACTCTAATTTTGGTAAAATGATGCAGCTCCCCATGGCTGGGCATTGCCCCCTCCCCCGTGGGTGGTGTTTGTAAGCGCAGCACTGTTGCCTGGAGATTCCAGGATGTCACAGTGGTGCCTATGTCCTAGAGACATAATGTGTATGCTGAGAGGAGCAGTTGTGGTTAAGGTGAGGTGGACACTGACCAACTTGACATCATCTGGGTAAATGGAATTCAGAGCCAAGGTACTGTGTGTTCCTTTTCATTTTGTTGTCACTACTTCACAGTTACATGAACAACATTATGGTTCCTAGACTACCCCCACTGTCAAGTCCCCACCACGTAGCCCGTAAGAGTCGCTGCACAAGAGCCCAGGAATATGTTGTAGAAGTGCTGCTGATCATCGTTATGTTATACGGACCTACCTCAGCGTGCTGCCGGGCCACACCCTGTGTGCCACTCATAATGCCCCATTTTCCCTCTCTCCCCCCCTCCTAACCCATCCTCCTCAGTCCCATTCCCTTTGGTAACTGTGTGTCCCTTCTTTGGTTCGCTGATGCTGCTACTGTCCTTTTCTTTCACTCCTTTTCTTTTTTCTGGTACTCCACAGGTGAGTGAAATCAGTTGACACTTGTCTTTCTCTGAGTGGCTTATTTCACTGAGCATGATACCCTCTACCTCCCTCCATGTTTTTTCACATGGTAGGACTGGTTTCTGCATATGGAAGAATAATATTCCACTGTTCATCCTCTGATAGACACTTACCTTGGCTGTTGTGGATAGTGCTGTGATAGTCATACGGGTGCACAGGTCTTTTTTCAACTGGGCTGCTGTATTCTAGTGTTTCTTTCTGTATGTCTGGATGTATGAATGTATTTTGTTACTTCATTTCTCAATTATGTATCTGTTACTTATTTATTTATTTATCGTTAGTCTACATCTACGTGAGTCACATGTAGTTTACTAAACTGCCCCCCACAATGAGATGCCCCCGGATACCTCATTGCAGTCACTGTCCATGAGCATAGTAAGATGCTGTAGAATCCCTTGTTGTCTTCTCTGTGTTGTACGTCGCTCCCCGAGCCCCCCTTCCGCTTTATACATGCCACAGGTAATGTGCACATTCTCCCCACCTCCCCCTGACTTACTCCTCCGTTCCCACCTGTCCACCTCCATCCCTTTCCCTTTATTAACTGTGAGTCCACTGTTGTGGTGCCATTTTTCTTCTTCGGATTTCTCTTGGTTCCCCTCCTGCACAGGCGATTGAAATCATTTGATATTTCTGTTTCTTCACCTGCCTGCCTTATTACCCTGAGTATGATGCCCTCTCACACCATCCGTGTTTCTTCAAATGGTGGGATTTGTTTTCCTATGTCTGAATAGTATTCCATTGTTCATCTACTGATGGACACTGAGCTTGGCTATTGAGAATAGTGCTGTGGTAATCATAGGGATGCACGTGTCGCTTTTAAACTGTGGGCGGCATAGTCTCCATTCATTCATCTATTTATTCATTTATTTATTTATTATGAATCTACAATTATGTGGATAACATCATGTTTAGTAGACTCACCCCATCACCAATGTAGGAATGGTTAAGGGACTAGGAAGGCTGGTTGTGAAGGACGATTGCAGACTGGTAAGGGGGCATTATGATTAGCTCACATTATGTGGGTGGAAATTCTGTAGGAAGGCAGTATAGTTCAGAGAATTCAAGCAGTGATTCTGTAGCATCTTACTATGCTGGTGAACAGTGAGTGTAATGGGGTCTGGGGGGCGACTTGATGATCTGGGCAGTCTAGTAACCTTGATGTTCCTTATGTAATTGTAGATTGGTTATTGTGAATAGTGCTGCCATAAATTTAGGGGTGCAGATGTCTTTCTAGAACTGGGCTGCTGCGTTCTTTATGTATGTATGTTTGTATGTATGTATGTGTGTATGTATGTATTCATCCATCCATGCATGCATTCATTCATTCATTCATTCATTATCTGTCTACCTATCTATCTGTGTATCTTTCTGTCATTAATGCCCTATTAGATGAGTAACATTATGTTTACTAGACTCCTCCCATCACGCACGTGCCCCCAGATACCCCATTGCAGTCACTGTCCATGAGCATAGTACGATACTGTAGAATCCCTACTCGTGTTTTTGTGTGTTTTGCCGCCCTGCCTGTGACAGCCCTCCCACCTTATATATTCTTATTCTAATGTGTCCTTACTTCCCCCCTCCCTAATCCCTCCATTCCCACCCATTCACCTCAGTCTCTTTCCCTCTGTTAACTTTTAGTCCATTCTTGGGTATTCTGAGACTGCTGCTGTTTTCTTCTTCAGTTTTTTGTTTGTTCTGAGACTGTAATGATGAGTGATATCGTTATACATATATATATATATATATATGTAGGTAAGTAACTCTAATTTTGGTAAAATGATGCAGCTCCCCATGGCTGGGCATTGCCCCCTCCCCCGTGGGTGGTGTTTGTAAGCGCAGCACTGTTGCCTGGAGATTCCAGGATGTCACAGTGGTGCCTATGTCCTAGAGACATAATGTGTATGCTGAGAGGAGCAGTTGTGGTTAAGGTGAGGTGGACACTGACCAACTTGACATCATCTGGGTAAATGGAATTCAGAGCCAAGGTACTGTGTGTTCCTTTTCATTTTGTTGTCACTACTTCACAGTCACATGAACAACATTATGGTTCCTAGACTACCCCCACTGTCAAGTCCCCACCACGTAGCCCGTAAGAGTCGCTGCACAAGAGCCCAGGAATATGTTGTAGAAGTGCTGCTGATCATCGTTATGTTATACGGACCTACCTCAGCGTGCTGCCGGGCCACACCCTGTGTGCCACTCATAATGCCCCATTTTCCCTCTCTCCCCCCCTCCTAACCCATCCTCCTCAGTCCCATTCCCTTTGGTAACTGTGTGTCCCTTCTTTGGTTCGCTGATGCTGCTACTGTCCTTTTCTTTCACTCCTTTTCTTTTTTCTGGTACTCCACAGGTGAGTGAAATCAGTTGACACTTGTCTTTCTCTGAGTGGCTTATTTCACTGAGCATGATACCCTCTACCTCCCTCCATGTTTTTTCACATGGTAGGACTGGTTTCTGCATATGGAAGAATAATATTCCACTGTTCATCCTCTGATAGACACTTACCTTGGCTGTTGTGGATAGTGCTGTGATAGTCATACGGGTGCACAGGTCTTTTTTCAACTGGGCTGCTGTATTCTAGTGTTTCTTTCTGTATGTCTGGATGTATGAATGTATTTTGTTACTTCATTTCTCAATTATGTATCTGTTATTTATTTATTTATTTATCGTTAGTCTACATCTACGTGAGTCACATGTAGTTTACTAAACTGCCCCCCACAATGAGATGCCCCCGGATACCTCATTGCAGTCACTGTCCATGAGCATAGTAAGATGCTGTAGAATCCCTTGTTGTCTTCTCTGTGTTGTACGTCGCTCCCCGAGCCCCCCTTCCGCTTTATACATGCCACAGGTAATGTGCACATTCTCCCCACCTCCCCCTGACTTACTCCTCCGTTCCCACCTGTCCACCTCCATCCCTTTCCCTTTATTAACTGTGAGTCCACTGTTGTGGTGCCATTTTTCTTCTTCGGATTTCTCTTGGTTCCCCTCCTGCACAGGCGATTGAAATCATTTGATATTTCTGTTTCTTCACCTGCCTGCCTTATTACCCTGAGTATGATGCCCTCTCACACCATCCGTGTTTCTTCAAATGGTGGGATTTGTTTTCCTATGTCTGAATAGTATTCCATTGTTCATCTACTGATGGACACTGAGCTTGGCTATTGAGAATAGTGCTGTGGTAATCATAGGGATGCACGTGTCGCTTTTAAACTGTGGGCGGCATAGTCTCCATTCATTCATCTATTTATTCATTTATTTATTTATTATGAATCTACAATTATGTGGATAACATCATGTTTAGTAGACTCACCCCATCACCAATGTAGGAATGGTTAAGGGACTAGGAAGGCTGGTTGTGAAGGACGATTGCAGACTGGTAAGGGGGCATTATGATTAGCTCACATTATGTGGGTGGAAATTCTGTAGGGAAGGCAGTATAGTTCAGAGAATTCAAGCAGTGATTCTGTAGCATCTTACTATGCTGGTGAACAGTGAGTGTAATGGGGTCTGGGGGGCGACTTGATGATCTGGGCAGTCTAGTAACCTTGATGTTCCTTATGTAATTGTAGATTGGTTATTGTGAATAGTGCTGCCATAAATTTAGGGGTGCAGATGTCTTTCTAGAACTGGGCTGCTGCGTTCTTTATGTATGTATGTTTGTATGTATGTATGTGTGTATGTATGTATTCATCCATCCATGCATGCATTCATTCATTCATTCATTCATTATCTGTCTACCTATCTATCTGTGTATCTTTCTGTCATTAATGCCCTATTAGATGAGTAACATTATGTTTACTAGACTCCTCCCATCACGCACGTGCCCCCAGATACCCCATTGCAGTCACTGTCCATGAGCATAGTACGATACTGTAGAATCCCTACTCGTGTTTTTGTGTGTTTTGCCGCCCTGCCTGTGACAGCCCTCCCACTTTATATATTCTTATTCTAATGTGTCCTTACTTCCCCCCTCCCTAATCCCTCCATTCCCACCCATTCACCTCAGTCTCTTTCCCTCTGTTAACTTTTAGTCCATTCTTGGGTATTCTGAGACTGCTGCTGTTTTCTTCTTCAGTTTTTTGTTTGTTCTGAGACTGTAATGATGAGTGATATCGTTATACATATATATATATATATATATATATGTAGGTAAGTAACTCTAATTTTGGTAAAATGATGCAGCTCCCCATGGCTGGGCATTGCCCCCTCCCCCGTGGGTGGTGTTTGTAAGCGCAGCACTGTTGCCTGGAGATTCCAGGATGTCACAGTGGTGCCTATGTCCTAGAGACATAATGTGTATGCTGAGAGGAGCAGTTGTGGTTAAGGTGAGGTGGACACTGACCAACTTGACATCATCTGGGTAAATGGAATTCAGAGCCAAGGTACTGTGTGTTCCTTTTCATTTTGTTGTCACTACTTCACAGTTACATGAACAACATTATGGTTCCTAGACTACCCCCACTGTCAAGTCCCCACCACGTAGCCCGTAAGAGTCGCTGCACAAGAGCCCAGGAATATGTTGTAGAAGTGCTGCTGATCATCGTTATGTTATACGGACCTACCTCAGCGTGCTGCCGGGCCACACCCTGTGTGCCACTCATAATGCCCCATTTTCCCTCTCTCCCCCCCTCCTAACCCATCCTCCTCAGTCCCATTCCCTTTGGTAACTGTGTGTCCCTTCTTTGGTTCGCTGATGCTGCTACTGTCCTTTTCTTTCACTCCTTTTCTTTTTTCTGGTACTCCACAGGTGAGTGAAATCAGTTGACACTTGTCTTTCTCTGAGTGGCTTATTTCACTGAGCATGATACCCTCTACCTCCCTCCATGTTTTTGCACATGGTAGGACTGGTTTCTGCATATGGAAGAATAATATTCCACTGTTCATCCTCTGATAGACACTTACCTTGGCTGTTGTGGATAGTGCTGTGATAGTCATACGGGTGCACAGGTCTTTTTTCAACTGGGCTGCTGTATTCTAGTGTTTCTTTCTGTATGTCTGGATGTATGAATGTATTTTGTTACTTCATTTCTCAATTATGTATCTGTTACTTATTTATTTATTTATCGTTAGTCTACATCTACGTGAGTCACATGTAGTTTACTAAACTGCCCCCCACAATGAGATGCCCCCGGATACCTCATTGCAGTCACTGTCCATGAGCATAGTAAGATGCTGTAGAATCCCTTGTTGTCTTCTCTGTGTTGTACGTCGCTCCCCGAGCCCCCCTTCCGCTTTATACATGCCACAGGTAATGTGCACATTCTCCCCACCTCCCCCTGACTTACTCCTCCGTTCCCACCTGTCCACCTCCATCCCTTTCCCTTTATTAACTGTGAGTCCACTGTTGTGGTGCCATTTTTCTTCTTCGGATTTCTCTTGGTTCCCCTCCTGCACAGGCGATTGAAATCATTTGATATTTCTGTTTCTTCACCTGCCTGCCTTATTACCCTGAGTATGATGCCCTCTCACACCATCCGTGTTTCTTCAAATGGTGGGATTTGTTTTCCTATGTCTGAATAGTATTCCATTGTTCATCTACTGATGGACACTGAGCTTGGCTATTGAGAATAGTGCTGTGGTAATCATAGGGATGCACGTGTCGCTTTTAAACTGTGGGCGGCATAGTCTCCATTCATTCATCTATTTATTCATTTATTTATTTATTATGAATCTACAATTATGTGGATAACATCATGTTTAGTAGACTCACCCCATCACCAATGTAGGAATGGTTAAGGGACTAGGAAGGCTGGTTGTGAAGGACGATTGCAGACTGGTAAGGGGGCATTATGATTAGCTCACATTATGTGGGTGGAAATTCTGTAGGGAAGGCAGTATAGTTCAGAGAATTCAAGCAGTGATTCTGTAGCATCTTACTATGCTGGTGAACAGTGAGTGTAATGGGGTCTGGGGGGCGACTTGATGATCTGGGCAGTCTAGTAACCTTGATGTTCCTTATGTAATTGTAGATTGGTTATTGTGAATAGTGCTGCCATAAATTTAGGGGTGCAGATGTCTTTCTAGAACTGGGCTGCTGCGTTCTTTATGTATGTATGTTTGTATGTATGTATGTGTGTATGTATGTATTCATCCATCCATGCATGCATTCATTCATTCATTCATTCATTATCTGTCTACCTATCTATCTGTGTATCTTTCTGTCATTAATGCCCTATTAGATGAGTAACATTATGTTTACTAGACTCCTCCCATCACGCACGTGCCCCCAGATACCCCATTGCAGTCACTGTCCATGAGCATAGTACGATACTGTAGAATCCCTACTCGTGTTTTTGTGTGTTTTGCCGCCCTGCCTGTGACAGCCCTCCCACCTTATATATTCTTATTCTAATGTGTCCTTACTTCCCCCCTCCCTAATCCCTCCATTCCCACCCATTCACCTCAGTCTCTTTCCCTCTGTTAACTTTTAGTCCATTCTTGGGTATTCTGAGACTGCTGCTGTTTTCTTCTTCAGTTTTTTGTTTGTTCTGTGACTGTAATGATGAGTGATATCGTTATACATATATATATATATATATATATATATATGTAGGTAAGTAACTCTAATTTTGGTAAAATGATGCAGCTCCCCATGGCTGGGCATTGCCCCCTCCCCCTTGGGTGGTGTTTGTAAGCGCAGCACTGTTGCCTGGAGATTCCAGGATGTTACAGTGGTGCGTATGTCCTAGAGACATAATGTGTATGCTGAGAGGAGCAGTTGTGGTTAAGGTGAGGTGGACACTGACCAACTTGACATCATCTGGGTAAATGGAATTCAGAGCCAAGGTACTGTGTGTTCCTTTTCATTTTGTTGTCACTACTTCACAGTTACATGAACAACATTATGGTTCCTAGACTACCCCCACTGTCAAGTCCCCACCACGTAGCCCGTAAGAGTCGCTGCACAAGAGCCCAGGAATATGTTGTAGAAGTGCTGCTCATCATCGTTATGTTATACGGACCTACCTCAGCGTGCTGCCGGGCCACACCCTGTGTGCCACTCATAATGCCCCATTTTCCCTCTCTCCCCCCCTCCTAACCCATCCTCCTCAGTCCCATTCCCTTTGGTAACTGTGTGTCCCTTCTTTGGTTCGCTGATGCTGCTACTGTCCTTTTCTTTCACTCCTTTTCTTTTTTCTGGTACTCCACAGGTGAGTGAAATCAGTTGACACTTGTCTTTCTCTGCGTGGCTTGTTTCGCTGAGCATGATACCCTCTACCTCCCTCCATGTTGTTGCACATGGTAGGATTGGTTTCTGCATATGGCATTATAATATTCCACTTTTCATCCTCTGATAGACACTTACCTTGGCTGTTGTGGATAGTGCTGTGATAGTCATACGGGTGCACAGGTCTTTTTTCAACTGGGCTGCTGTATTCTAGTGTTTCTTTCTGTATGTCTGGATGTATGAATGTATTTTGTTACTTCATTTCTCAATTATGTATCTGTTACTTATTTATTTATTTATCGTTAGTCTACATCTACGTGAGTCACATGTAGTTTACTAAACTGCCCCCCACAATGAGATGCCCCCGGATACCTCATTGCAGTCACTGTCCATGA
Organism: Manis pentadactyla; assembly: GCF_030020395.1. Classification (NCBI taxonomy): domain Eukaryota; kingdom Metazoa; phylum Chordata; class Mammalia; order Pholidota; family Manidae; genus Manis; species Manis pentadactyla. The sequence continues at coordinate 88,021,901 of NC_080024.1, read as the reverse complement.
GCATAGTAAGATGCTGTAGAATCCCTTGTTGTCTTCTCTGTGTTGTACGTCGCTCCCCGAGCCCCCCTTCCGCTTTATACATGCCACAGGTAATGTGCACATTCTCCCCACCTCCCCCTGACTTACTCCTCCGTTCCCACCTGTCCACCTCCATCCCTTTCCCTTTATTAACTGTGAGTCCACTGTTGTGGTGCCATTTTTCTTCTTCGGATTTCTCTTGGTTCCCCTCCTGCACAGGCGATTGAAATCATTTGATATTTCTGTTTCTTCACCTGCCTGCCTTATTACCCTGAGTATGATGCCCTCTCACACCATCCGTGTTACTTCAAATGGTGGGATTTGTTTTCCTATGTCTGAATAGTATTCCATTGTTCATCTACTGATGGACACTGAGCTTGGCTATTGAGAATAGTGCTGTGGTAATCATAGGGATGCACGTGTCGCTTTTAAACTGTGGGCGGCATAGTCTCCATTCATTCATCTATTTATTCATTTATTTATTTATTATGAATCTACAATTATGTGGATAACATCATGTTTAGTAGACTCACCCCATCACCAATGTAGGAATGGTTAAGGGACTAGGAAGGCTGGTTGTGAAGGACGATTGCAGACTGGTAAGGGGGCATTATGATTAGCTCACATTATGTGGGTGGAAATTCTGTAGGAAGGCAGTATAGTTCAGAGAATTCAAGCAGTGATTCTGTAGCATCTTACTATGCTGGTGAACAGTGAGTGTAATGGGGTCTGGGGGGCGACTTGATGATCTGGGCAGTCTAGTAACCTTGATGTTCCTTATGTAATTGTAGATTGGTTATTGTGAATAGTGCTGCCATAAATTTAGGGGTGCAGATGTCTTTCTAGAACTGGGCTGCTGCGTTCTTTATGTATGTATGTTTGTATGTATGTATGTGTGTATGTATGTATTCATCCATCCATGCATGCATTCATTCATTCATTCATTCATTATCTGTCTACCTATCTATCTGTGTATCTTTCTGTCATTAATGCCCTATTAGATGAGTAACATTATGTTTACTGGACTCCTCCCATCACGCACGTGCCCCCAGATACCCCATTGCAGTCACTGTCCATGAGCATAGTACGATACTGTAGAATCCCTACTCGTGTTTTTGTGTGTTTTGCCGCCCTGCCTGTGACAGCCCTCCCACCTTATATATTCTTATTCTAATGTGTCCTTACTTCCCCCCTCCCTAATCCCTCCATTCCCACCCATTCACCTCAGTCTCTTTCCCTCTGTTAACTTTTAGTCCATTCTTGGGTATTCTGAGACTGCTGCTGTTTTCTTCTTCAGTTTTTTGTTTGTTCTGTGACTGTAATGATGAGTGATATCGTTATACATATATATATATATATATATGTAGGTAAGTAACTCTAATTTTGGTAAAATGATGCAGCTCCCCATGGCTGGGCATTGCCCCCTCCCCCGTGGGTGGTGTTTGTAAGCGCAGCACTGTTGCCTGGAGATTCCAGGATGTCACAGTGGTGCGTATGTCCTAGAGACATAATGTGTATGCTGAGAGGAGCAGTTGTGGTTAAGGTGAGGTGGACACTGACCAACTTGACATCATCTGGGTAAATGGAATTCAGAGCCAAGGTACTGTGTGTTCCTTTTCATTTTGTTGTCACTACTTCACAGTTACATGAACAACATTATGGTTCCTAGACTACCCCCACTGTCAAGTCCCCACCACGTAGCCCGTAAGAGTCGCTGCACAAGAGCCCAGGAATATGTTGTAGAAGTGCTGCTGATCATCGTTATGTTATACGGACCTACCTCAGCGTGCTGCCGGGCCACACCCTGTGTGCCACTCATAATGCCCCATTTTCCCTCTCTCCCCCCCTCCTAACCCATCCTCCTCAGTCCCATTCCCTTTGGTAACTGTGTGTCCCTTCTTTGGTTCGCTGATGCTGCTACTGTCCTTTTCTTTCACTCCTTTTCTTTTTTCTGGTACTCCACAGGTGAGTGAAATCAGTTGACACTTGTCTTTCTCTGCGTGGCTTGTTTCGCTGAGCATGATACCCTCTACCTCCCTCCATGTTGTTGCACATGGTAGGATTGGTTTATGCATATGGCATTATAATATTCCACTTTTCATCCTCTGATAGACACTTACCTTGGCTGTTGTGGATAGTGCTGTGATAGTCATACGGGTGCACAGGTCTTTTTTCAACTGGGCTGCTGTATTCTAGTGTTTCTTTCTGTATGTCTGGATGTATGAATGTATTTTGTTACTTCATTTCTCAATTAGGTATCTGTTATTTATTTATTTATTTATCGTTAGTCTACATCTACGTGAGTCACATGTAGTTTACTAAACTGCCCCCCACAATGAGATGCCCCCGGATACCTCATTGCAGTCACTGTCCATGAGCATAGTAAGATGCTGTAGAATCCCTTGTTGTCTTCTCTGTGTTGTACGTCGCTCCCCGAGCCCCCCTTCCGCTTTATACATGCCACAGGTAATGTGCACATTCTCCCCACCTCCCCCTGACTTACTCCTCCGTTCCCACCTGTCCACCTCCATCCCTTTCCCTTTATTAACTGTGAGTCCACTGTTGTGGTGCCATTTTTCTTCTTCGGATTTCTCTTGGTTCCCCTCCTGCACAGGCGATTGAAATCATTTGATATTTCTGTTTCTTCACCTGCCTGCCTTATTACCCTGAGTATGATGCCCTCTCACACCATCCGTGTTTCTTCAAATGGTGGGATTTGTTTTCCTATGTCTGAATAGTATTCCATTGTTCATCTACTGATGGACACTGAGCTTGGCTATTGAGAATAGTGCTGTGGTAATCATAGGGATGTACGTGTCGCTTTTAAACTGTGGGCGGCATAGTCTCCATTCATTCATCTATTTATTCATTTATTTATTTATTATGAATCTACAATTATGTGGATAACATCATGTTTAGTAGACTCACCCCATCACCAATGTAGGAATGGTTAAGGGACTAGGAAGGCTGGTTGTGAAGGACGATTGCAGACTGGTAAGGGGGCATTATGATTAGCTCACATTATGTGGGTGGAAATTCTGTAGGGAAGGCAGTATAGTTCAGAGAATTCAAGCAGTGATTCTGTAGCATCTTACTATGCTGGTGAACAGTGAGTGTAATGGGGTCTGGGGGGCGACTTGATGATCTGGGCAGTCTAGTAACCTTGATGTTCCTTATGTAATTGTAGATTGGTTATTGTGAATAGTGCTGCCATAAATTTAGGGGTGCAGATGTCTTTCTAGAACTGGGCTGCTGCGTTCTTTATGTATGTATGTTTGTATGTATGTATGTGTGTATGTATGTATTCATCCATCCATGCATGCATTCATTCATTCATTCATTCATTATCTGTCTACCTATCTATCTGTGTATCTTTCTGTCATTAATGCCCTATTAGATGAGTAACATTATGTTTACTAGACTCCTCCCATCACGCACGTGCCCCCAGATACCCCATTGCAGTCACTGTCCATGAGCATAGTACGATACTGTAGAATCCCTACTCGTGTTTTTGTGTGTTTTGCCGCCCTGCCTGTGACACCCCTCCCACCTTATATATTCTTATTCTAATGTGTCCTTACTTCCCCCCTCCCTAATCCCTCCATTCCCACCCATTCACCTCAGTCTCTTTCCCTCTGTTAACTTTTAGTCCATTCTTGGGTATTCTGAGACTGCTGCTGTTTTCTTCTTCAGTTTTTTGTTTGTTCTGAGACTGTAATGATGAGTGATATCGTTATACATATATATATATATGTAGGTAAGTAACTCTAATTTTGGTAAAATGATGCAGCTCCCCATGGCTGGGCATTGCCCCCTCCCCCGTGGGTGGTGTTTGTAAGCGCAGCACTGTTGCCTGGAGATTCCAGGATGTCACAGTGGTGCCTATGTCCTAGAGACATAATGTGTATGCTGAGAGGAGCAGTTGTGGTTAAGGTGAGGTGGACACTGACCAACTTGACATCATCTGGGTAAATGGAATTCAGAGCCAAGGTACTGTGTGTTCCTTTTCATTTTGTTGTCACTACTTCACAGTTACATGAACAACATTATGGTTCCTAGACTACCCCCACTGTCAAGTCCCCACCACGTAGCCCGTAAGAGTCGCTGCACAAGAGCCCAGGAATATGTTGTAGAAGTGATGCTGATCATCGTTATGTTATACGGACCTACCTCAGCGTGCTGCCGGGCCACACCCTGTGTGCCACTCATAATGCCCCATTTTCCCTCTCTCCCCCCCTCCTAACCCATCCTCCTCAGTCCCATTCCCTTTGGTAACTGTGTGTCCCTTCTTTGGTTCGCTGATGCTGCTACTGTCCTTTTCTTTCACTCCTTTTCTTTTTTCTGGTACTCCACAGGTGAGTGAAATCAGTTGACACTTGTCTTTCTCTGAGTGGCTTATTTCACTGAGCATGATACCCTCTACCTCCCTCCATGTTTTTGCACATGGTAGGACTGGTTTCTTCATATGGAAGAATAATATTCCACTGTTCATCCTCTGATAGACACTTACCTTGGCTGTTGTGGATAGTGCTGTGATAGTCATACGGGTGCACAGGTCTTTTTTAAACTGGGCTGCTGTATTCTAGTGTTTCTTTCTGTATGTCTGGATGTATGAATGTATTTTGTTACTTCATTTCTCAATTATGTATCTGTTATTTATTTATTTATTTATCGTTAGTCTACATCTACGTGAGTCACATGTAGTTTACTAAACTGCCCCCCACAATGAGATGCCCCCGGATACCTCATTGCAGTCACTGTCCATGAGCATAGTAAGATGCTGTAGAATCCCTTGTTGTCTTCTCTGTGTTGTACGTCGCTCCCCGAGCCCCCCTTCCGCTTTATACATGCCACAGGTAATGTGCACATTCTCCCCACCTCCCCCTGACTTACTCCTCCGTTCCCACCTGTCCACCTCCATCCCTTTCCCTTTATTAACTGTGAGTCCACTGTTGTGGTGCCATTTTTCTTCTTCGGATTTCTCTTGGTTCCCCTCCTGCACAGGCGATTGAAATCATTTGATATTTCTGTTTCTTCACCTGCCTGCCTTATTACCCTGAGTATGATGCCCTCTCACACCATCCGTGTTTCTTCAAATGGTGGGATTTGTTTTCCTATGTCTGAATAGTATTCCATTGTTCATCTACTGATGGACACTGAGCTTGGCTATTGAGAATAGTGCTGTGGTAATCATAGGGATGCACGTGTCGCTTTTAAACTGTGGGCGGCATAGTCTCCATTCATTCATCTATTTATTCATTTATTTATTTATTATGAATCTACAATTATGTGGATAACATCATGTTTAGTAGACTCACCCCATCACCAATGTAGGAATGGTTAAGGGACTAGGAAGGCTGGTTGTGAAGGACGATTGCAGACTGGTAAGGGGGCATTATGATTAGCTCACATTATGTGGGTGGAAATTCTGTAGGGAAGGCAGTATAGTTCAGAGAATTCAAGCAGTGATTCTGTAGCATCTTACTATGCTGGTGAACAGTGAGTGTAATGGGGTCTGGGGGGCGACTTGATGATCTGGGCAGTCTAGTAACCTTGATGTTCCTTATGTAATTGTAGATTGGTTATTGTGAATAGTGCTGCCATAAATTTAGGGGTGCAGATGTCTTTCTAGAACTGGGCTGCTGCGTTCTTTATGTATGTATGTTTGTATGTATGTATGTGTGTATGTATGTATTCATCCATCCATGCATGCATTCATTCATTCATTCATTCATTATCTGTCTACCTATCTATCTGTGTATCTTTCTGTCATTAATGCCCTATTAGATGAGTAACATTATGTTTACTAGACTCCTCCCATCACGCACGTGCCCCCAGATACCCCATTGCAGTCACTGTCCATGAGCATAGTACGATACTGTAGAATCCCTACTCGTGTTTTTGTGTGTTTTGCCGCCCTGCCTGTGACAGCCCTCCCACCTTATATATTCTTATTCTAATGTGTCCTTACTTCCCCCCTCCCTAATCCCTCCATTCCCACCCATTCACCTCAGTCTCTTTCCCTCTGTTAACTTTTAGTCCATTCTTGGGTATTCTGAGACTGCTGCTGTTTTCTTCTTCAGTTTTTTGTTTGTTCTGAGACTGTAATGATGAGTGATATCGTTATACATATATATATATATATATATATGTAGGTAAGTAACTCTAATTTTGGTAAAATGATGCAGCTCCCCATGGCTGGGCATTGCCCCCTCCCCCGTGGGTGGTGTTTGTAAGCGCAGCACTGTTGCCTGGAGATTCCAGGATGTCACAGTGGTGCCTATGTCCTAGAGACATAATGTGTATGCTGAGAGGAGCAGTTGTGGTTAAGGTGAGGTGGACACTGACCAACTTGACATCATCTGGGTAAATGGAATTCAGAGCCAAGGTACTGTGTGTTCCTTTTCATTTTGTTGTCACTACTTCACAGTTACATGAACAACATTATGGTTCCTAGACTACCCCCACTGTCAAGTCCCCACCACGTAGCCCGTAAGAGTCGCTGCACAAGAGCCCAGGAATATGTTGTAGAAGTGCTGCTGATCATCGTTATGTTATACGGACCTACCTCAGCGTGCTGCCGGGCCACACCCTGTGTGCCACTCATAATGCCCCATTTTCCCTCTCTCCCCCCCTCCTAACCCATCCTCCTCAGTCCCATTCCCTTTGGTAACTGTGTGTCCCTTCTTTGGTTCGCTGATGCTGCTACTGTCCTTTTCTTTCACTCCTTTTCTTTTTTCTGGTACTCCACAGGTGAGTGAAATCAGTTGACACTTGTCTTTCTCTGCGTGGCTTGTTTCGCTGAGCATGATACCCTCTACCTCCCTCCATGTTGTTGCACATGGTAGGATTGGTTTATGCATATGGAAGAATAATATTCCACTTTTCATCCTCTGATAGACACTTACCTTGGCTGTTGTGGATAGTGCTGTGATAGTCATACGGGTGCACAGGTCTTTTTTCAACTGGGCTGCTGTATTCTAGTGTTTCTTTCTGTATGTCTGGATGTATGAATGTATTTTGTTACTTCATTTCTCAATTATGTATCTGTTACTTATTTATTTATTTATCGTTAGTCTACATCTACGTGAGTCACATGTAGTTTACTAAACTGCCCCCCACAATGAGATGCCCCCGGATACCTCATTGCAGTCACTGTCCATGAGCATAGTAAGATGCTGTAGAATCCCTTGTTGTCTTCTCTGTGTTGTACGTCGCTCCCCGAGCCCCCCTTCCGCTTTATACATGCCACAGGTAATGTGCACATTCTCCCCACCTCCCCCTGACTTACTCCTCCGTTCCCACCTGTCCACCTCCATCCCTTTCCCTTTATTAACTGTGAGTCCACTGTTGTGGTGCCATTTTTCTTCTTCGGATTTCTCTTGGTTCCCCTCCTGCACAGGCGATTGAAATCATTTGATATTTCTGTTTCTTCACCTGCCTGCCTTATTACCCTGAGTATGATGCCCTCTCACACCATCCGTGTTTCTTCAAATGGTGGGATTTGTTTTCCTATGTCTGAATAGTATTCCATTGTTCATCTACTGATGGACACTGAGCTTGGCTATTGAGAATAGTGCTGTGGTAATCATAGGGATGCACGTGTCGCTTTTAAACTGTGGGCGGCATAGTCTCCATTCATTCATCTATTTATTCATTTATTTATTTATTATGAATCTACAATTATGTGGATAACATCATGTTTAGTAGACTCACCCCATCACCAATGTAGGAATGGTTAAGGGACTAGGAAGGCTGGTTGTGAAGGACGATTGCAGACTGGTAAGGGGGCATTATGATTAGCTCACATTATGTGGGTGGAAATTCTGTAGGGAAGGCAGTATAGTTCAGAGAATTCAAGCAGTGATTCTGTAGCATCTTACTATGCTGGTGAACAGTGAGTGTAATGGGGTCTGGGGGGCGACTTGATGATCTGGGCAGTCTAGTAACCTTGATGTTCCTTATGTAATTGTAGATTGGTTATTGTGAATAGTGCTGCCATAAATTTAGGGGTGCAGATGTCTTTCTAGAACTGGGCTGCTGCGTTCTTTATGTATGTATGTTTGTATGTATGTATGTGTGTATGTATGTATTCATCCATCCATGCATGCATTCATTCATTCATTCATTCATTATCTGTCTACCTATCTATCTGTGTATCTTTCTGTCATTAATGCCCTATTAGATGAGTAACATTATGTTTACTAGACTCCTCCCATCACGCACGTGCCCCCAGATACCCCATTGCAGTCACTGTCCATGAGCATAGTACGATACTGTAGAATCCCTACTCGTGTTTTTGTGTGTTTTGCCGCCCTGCCTGTGACAGCCCTCCCACCTTATATATTCTTATTCTAATGTGTCCTTACTTCCCCCCTCCCTAATCCCTCCATTCCCACCCATTCACCTCAGTCTCTTTCCCTCTGTTAACTTTTAGTCCATTCTTGGGTATTCTGAGACTGCTGCTGTTTTCTTCTTCAGTTTTTTGTTTGTTCTGAGACTGTAATGATGAGTGATATCGTTATACATATATATATATATGTAGGTAAGTAACTCTAATTTTGGTAAAATGATGCAGCTCCCCATGGCTGGGCATTGCCCCCTCCCCCGTGGGTGGTGTTTGTAAGCGCAGCACTGTTGCCTGGAGATTCCAGGATGTCACAGTGGTGCCTATGTCCTAGAGACATAATGTGTATGCTGAGAGGAGCAGTTGTGGTTAAGGTGAGGTGGACACTGACCAACTTGACATCATCTGGGTAAATGGAATTCAGAGCCAAGGTACTGTGTGTTCCTTTTCATTTTGTTGTCACTACTTCACAGTTACATGAACAACATTATGGTTCCTAGACTACCCCCACTGTCAAGTCCCCACCACGTAGCCCGTAAGAGTCGCTGCACAAGAGCCCAGGAATATGTTGTAGAAGTGCTGCTGATCATCGTTATGTTATACGGACCTACCTCAGCGTGCTGCCGGGCCACACCCTGTGTGCCACTCATAATGCCCCATTTTCCCTCTCTCCCCCCCTCCTAACCCATCCTCCTCAGTCCCATTCCCTTTGGTAACTGTGTGTCCCTTCTTTGGTTCGCTGATGCTGCTACTGTCCTTTTCTTTCACTCCTTTTCTTTTTTCTGGTACTCCACAGGTGAGTGAAATCAGTTGACACTTGTCTTTCTCTGAGTGGCTTATTTCACTGAGCATGATACCCTCTACCTCCCTCCATGTTTTTTCACATGGTAGGACTGGTTTCTGCATATGGAAGAATAATATTCCACTGTTCATCCTCTGATAGACACTTACCTTGGCTGTTGTGGATAGTGCTGTGATAGTCATACGGGTGCACAGGTCTTTTTTCAACTGGGCTGCTGTATTCTAGTGTTTCTTTCTGTATGTCTGGATGTATGAATGTATTTTGTTACTTCATTTCTCAATTATGTATCTGTTACTTATTTATTTATTTATCGTTAGTCTACATCTACGTGAGTCACATGTAGTTTACTAAACTGCCCCCCACAATGAGATGCCCCCGGATACCTCATTGCAGTCACTGTCCATGAGCATAGTAAGATGCTGTAGAATCCCTTGTTGTCTTCTCTGTGTTGTACGTCGCTCCCCGAGCCCCCCTTCCGCTTTATACATGCCACAGGTAATGTGCACATTCTCCCCACCTCCCCCTGACTTACTCCTCCGTTCCCACCTGTCCACCTCCATCCCTTTCCCTTTATTAACTGTGAGTCCACTGTTGTGGTGCCATTTTTCTTCTTCGGATTTCTCTTGGTTCCCCTCCTGCACAGGCGATTGAAATCATTTGATATTTCTGTTTCTTCACCTGCCTGCCTTATTACCCTGAGTATGATGCCCTCTCACACCATCCGTGTTTCTTCAAATGGTGGGATTTGTTTTCCTATGTCTGAATAGTATTCCATTGTTCATCTACTGATGGACACTGAGCTTGGCTATTGAGAATAGTGCTGTGGTAATCATAGGGATGCACGTGTCGCTTTTAAACTGTGGGCGGCATAGTCTCCATTCATTCATCTATTTATTCATTTATTTATTTATTATGAATCTACAATTATGTGGATAACATCATGTTTAGTAGACTCACCCCATCACCAATGTAGGAATGGTTAAGGGACTAGGAAGGCTGGTTGTGAAGGACGATTGCAGACTGGTAAGGGGGCATTATGATTAGCTCACATTATGTGGGTGGAAATTCTGTAGGGAAGGCAGTATAGTTCAGAGAATTCAAGCAGTGATTCTGTAGCATCTTACTATGCTGGTGAACAGTGAGTGTAATGGGGTCTGGGGGGCGACTTGATGATCTGGGCAGTCTAGTAACCTTGATGTTCCTTATGTAATTGTAGATTGGTTATTGTGAATAGTGCTGCCATAAATTTAGGGGTGCAGATGTCTTTCTAGAACTGGGCTGCTGCGTTCTTTATGTATGTATGTTTGTATGTATGTATGTGTGTATGTATGTATTCATCCATCCATGCATGCATTCATTCATTCATTCATTCATTATCTGTCTACCTATCTATCTGTGTATCTTTCTGTCATTAATGCCCTATTAGATGAGTAACATTATGTTTACTAGACTCCTCCCATCACGCACGTGCCCCCAGATACCCCATTGCAGTCACTGTCCATGAGCATAGTACGATACTGTAGAATCCCTACTCGTGTTTTTGTGTGTTTTGCCGCCCTGCCTGTGACAGCCCTCCCACCTTATATATTCTTATTCTAATGTGTCCTTACTTCCCCCCTCCCTAATCCCTCCATTCCCACCCATTCACCTCAGTCTCTTTCCCTCTGTTAACTTTTAGTCCATTCTTGGGTATTCTGAGACTGCTGCTGTTTTCTTCTTCAGTTTTTTGTTTGTTCTGAGACTGTAATGATGAGTGATATCGTTATACATATATATATATATATATATATGTAGGTAAGTAACTCTAATTTTGGTAAAATGATGCAGCTCCCCATGGCTGGGCATTGCCCCCTCCCCCGTGGGTGGTGTTTGTAAGCGCAGCACTGTTGCCTGGAGATTCCAGGATGTCACAGTGGTGCCTATGTCCTAGAGACATAATGTGTATGCTGAGAGGAGCAGTTGTGGTTAAGGTGAGGTGGACACTGACCAACTTGACATCATCTGGGTAAATGGAATTCAGAGCCAAGGTACTGTGTGTTCCTTTTCATTTTGTTGTCACTACTTCACAGTTACATGAACAACATTATGGTTCCTAGACTACCCCCACTGTCAAGTCCCCACCACGTAGCCCGTAAGAGTCGCTGCACAAGAGCCCAGGAATATGTTGTAGAAGTGCTGCTGATCATCGTTATGTTATACGGACCTACCTCAGCGTGCTGCCGGGCCACACCCTGTGTGCCACTCATAATGCCCCATTTTCCCTCTCTCCCCCCCTCCTAACCCATCCTCCTCAGTCCCATTCCCTTTGGTAACTGTGTGTCCCTTCTTTGGTTCGCTGATGCTGCTACTGTCCTTTTCTTTCACTCCTTTTCTTTTTTCTGGTACTCCACAGGTGAGTGAAATCAGTTGACACTTGTCTTTCTCTGAGTGGCTTATTTCACTGAGCATGATACCCTCTACCTCCCTCCATGTTTTTTCACATGGTAGGACTGGTTTCTGCATATGGAAGAATAATATTCCACTGTTCATCCTCTGATAGACACTTACCTTGGCTGTTGTGGATAGTGCTGTGATAGTCATACGGGTGCACAGGTCTTTTTTCAACTGGGCTGCTGTATTCTAGTGTTTCTTTCTGTATGTCTGGATGTATGAATGTATTTTGTTACTTCATTTCTCAATTATGTATCTGTTACTTATTTATTTATTTATCGTTAGTCTACATCTACGTGAGTCACATGTAGTTTACTAAACTGCCCCCCACAATGAGATGCCCCCGGATACCTCATTGCAGTCACTGTCCATGAGCATAGTAAGATGCTGTAGAATCCCTTGTTGTCTTCTCTGTGTTGTACGTCGCTCCCCGAGCCCCCCTTCCGCTTTATACATGCCACAGGTAATGTGCACATTCTCCCCACCTCCCCCTGACTTACTCCTCCGTTCCCACCTGTCCACCTCCATCCCTTTCCCTTTATTAACTGTGAGTCCACTGTTGTGGTGCCATTTTTCTTCTTCGGATTTCTCTTGGTTCCCCTCCTGCACAGGCGATTGAAATCATTTGATATTTCTGTTTCTTCACCTGCCTGCCTTATTACCCTGAGTATGATGCCCTCTCACACCATCCGTGTTTCTTCAAATGGTGGGATTTGTTTTCCTATGTCTGAATAGTATTCCATTGTTCATCTACTGATGGACACTGAGCTTGGCTATTGAGAATAGTGCTGTGGTAATCATAGGGATGCACGTGTCGCTTTTAAACTGTGGGCGGCATAGTCTCCATTCATTCATCTATTTATTCATTTATTTATTTATTATGAATCTACAATTATGTGGATAACATCATGTTTAGTAGACTCACCCCATCACCAATGTAGGAATGGTTAAGGGACTAGGAAGGCTGGTTGTGAAGGACGATTGCAGACTGGTAAGGGGGCATTATGATTAGCTCACATTATGTGGGTGGAAATTCTGTAGGGAAGGCAGTATAGTTCAGAGAATTCAAGCAGTGATTCTGTAGCATCTTACTATGCTGGTGAACAGTGAGTGTAATGGGGTCTGGGGGGCGACTTGATGATCTGGGCAGTCTAGTAACCTTGATGTTCCTTATGTAATTGTAGATTGGTTATTGTGAATAGTGCTGCCATAAATTTAGGGGTGCAGATGTCTTTCTAGAACTGGGCTGCTGCGTTCTTTATGTATGTATGTTTGTATGTATGTATGTGTGTATGTATGTATTCATCCATCCATGCATGCATTCATTCATTCATTCATTCATTATCTGTCTACCTATCTATCTGTGTATCTTTCTGTCATTAATGCCCTATTAGATGAGTAACATTATGTTTACTAGACTCCTCCCATCACGCACGTGCCCCCAGATACCCCATTGCAGTCACTGTCCATGAGCATAGTACGATACTGTAGAATCCCTACTCGTGTTTTTGTGTGTTTTGCCGCCCTGCCTGTGACAGCCCTCCCACCTTATATATTCTTATTCTAATGTGTCCTTACTTCCCCCCTCCCTAATCCCTCCATTCCCACCCATTCACCTCAGTCTCTTTCCCTCTGTTAACTTTTAGTCCATTCTTGGGTATTCTGAGACTGCTGCTGTTTTCTTCTTCAGTTTTTTGTTTGTTCTGAGACTGTAATGATGAGTGATATCGTTATACATATATATATATATATATATATGTAGGTAAGTAACTCTAATTTTGGTAAAATGATGCAGCTCCCCATGGCTGGGCATTGCCCCCTCCCCCGTGGGTGGTGTTTGTAAGCGCAGCACTGTTGCCTGGAGATTCCAGGATGTCACAGTGGTGCCTATGTCCTAGAGACATAATGTGTATGCTGAGAGGAGCAGTTGTGGTTAAGGTGAGGTGGACACTGACCAACTTGACATCATCTGGGTAAATGGAATTCAGAGCCAAGGTACTGTGTGTTCCTTTTCATTTTGTTGTCACTACTTCACAGTTACATGAACAACATTATGGTTCCTAGACTACCCCCACTGTCAAGTCCCCACCACGTAGCCCGTAAGAGTCGCTGCACAAGAGCCCAGGAATATGTTGTAGAAGTGCTGCTGATCATCGTTATGTTATACGGACCTACCTCAGCGTGCTGCCGGGCCACACCCTGTGTGCCACTCATAATGCCCCATTTTCCCTCTCTCCCCCCCTCCTAACCCATCCTCCTCAGTCCCATTCCCTTTGGTAACTGTGTGTCCCTTCTTTGGTTCGCTGATGCTGCTACTGTCCTTTTCTTTCACTCCTTTTCTTTTTTCTGGTACTCCACAGGTGAGTGAAATCAGTTGACACTTGTCTTTCTCTGAGTGGCTTATTTCACTGAGCATGATACCCTCTACCTCCCTCCATGTTTTTTCACATGGTAGGACTGGTTTCTGCATATGGAAGAATAATATTCCACTGTTCATCCTCTGATAGACACTTACCTTGGCTGTTGTGGATAGTGCTGTGATAGTCATACGGGTGCACAGGTCTTTTTTCAACTGGGCTGCTGTATTCTAGTGTTTCTTTCTGTATGTCTGGATGTATGAATGTATTTTGTTACTTCATTTCTCAATTATGTATCTGTTATTTATTTATTTATTTATCGTTAGTCTACATCTACGTGAGTCACATGTAGTTTACTAAACTGCCCCCCACAATGAGATGCCCCCGGATACCTCATTGCAGTCACTGTCCATGAGCATAGTAAGATGCTGTAGAATCCCTTGTTGTCTTCTCTGTGTTGTACGTCGCTCCCCGAGCCCCCCTTCCGCTTTATACATGCCACAGGTAATGTGCACATTCTCCCCACCTCCCCCTGACTTACTCCTCCGTTCCCACCTGTCCACCTCCATCCCTTTCCCTTTATTAACTGTGAGTCCACTGTTGTGGTGCCATTTTTCTTCTTCGGATTTCTCTTGGTTCCCCTCCTGCACAGGCGATTGAAATCATTTGATATTTCTGTTTCTTCACCTGCCTGCCTTATTACCCTGAGTATGATGCCCTCTCACACCATCCGTGTTTCTTCAAATGGTGGGATTTGTTTTCCTATGTCTGAATAGTATTCCATTGTTCATCTACTGATGGACACTGAGCTTGGCTATTGAGAATAGTGCTGTGGTAATCATAGGGATGCACGTGTCGCTTTTAAACTGTGGGCGGCATAGTCTCCATTCATTCATCTATTTATTCATTTATTTATTTATTATGAATCTACAATTATGTGGATAACATCATGTTTAGTAGACTCACCCCATCACCAATGTAGGAATGGTTAAGGGACTAGGAAGGCTGGTTGTGAAGGACGATTGCAGACTGGTAAGGGGGCATTATGATTAGCTCACATTATGTGGGTGGAAATTCTGTAGGGAAGGCAGTATAGTTCAGAGAATTCAAGCAGTGATTCTGTAGCATCTTACTATGCTGGTGAACAGTGAGTGTAATGGGGTCTGGGGGGCGACTTGATGATCTGGGCAGTCTAGTAACCTTGATGTTCCTTATGTAATTGTAGATTGGTTATTGTGAATAGTGCTGCCATAAATTTAGGGGTGCAGATGTCTTTCTAGAACTGGGCTGCTGCGTTCTTTATGTATGTATGTTTGTATGTATGTATGTGTGTATGTATGTATTCATCCATCCATGCATGCATTCATTCATTCATTCATTCATTATCTGTCTACCTATCTATCTGTGTATCTTTCTGTCATTAATGCCCTATTAGATGAGTAACATTATGTTTACTAGACTCCTCCCATCACGCACGTGCCCCCAGATACCCCATTGCAGTCACTGTCCATGAGCATAGTACGATACTGTAGAATCCCTACTCGTGTTTTTGTGTGTTTTGCCGCCCTGCCTGTGACAGCCCTCCCACTTTATATATTCTTATTCTAATGTGTCCTTACTTCCCCCCTCCCTAATCCCTCCATTCCCACCCATTCACCTCAGTCTCTTTCCCTCTGTTAACTTTTAGTCCATTCTTGGGTATTCTGAGACTGCTGCTGTTTTCTTCTTCAGTTTTTTGTTTGTTCTGAGACTGTAATGATGAGTGATATCGTTATACATATATATATATATATATATATATATGTAGGTAAGTAACTCTAATTTTGGTAAAATGATGCAGCTCCCCATGGCTGGGCATTGCCCCCTCCCCCGTGGGTGGTGTTTGTAAGCGCAGCACTGTTGCCTGGAGATTCCAGGATGTCACAGTGGTGCCTATGTCCTAGAGACATAATGTGTATGCTGAGAGGAGCAGTTGTGGTTAAGGTGAGGTGGACACTGACCAACTTGACATCATCTGGGTAAATGGAATTCAGAGCCAAGGTACTGTGTGTTCCTTTTCATTTTGTTGTCACTACTTCACAGTTACATGAACAACATTATGGTTCCTAGACTACCCCCACTGTCAAGTCCCCACCACGTAGCCCGTAAGAGTCGCTGCACAAGAGCCCAGGAATATGTTGTAGAAGTGCTGCTGATCATCGTTATGTTATACGGACCTACCTCAGCGTGCTGCCGGGCCACACCCTGTGTGCCACTCATAATGCCCCATTTTCCCTCTCTCCCCCCCTCCTAACCCATCCTCCTCAGTCCCATTCCCTTTGGTAACTGTGTGTCCCTTCTTTGGTTCGCTGATGCTGCTACTGTCCTTTTCTTTCACTCCTTTTCTTTTTTCTGGTACTCCACAGGTGAGTGAAATCAGTTGACACTTGTCTTTCTCTGAGTGGCTTATTTCACTGAGCATGATACCCTCTACCTCCCTCCATGTTTTTTCACATGGTAGGACTGGTTTCTGCATATGGAAGAATAATATTCCACTGTTCATCCTCTGATAGACACTTACCTTGGCTGTTGTGGATAGTGCTGTGATAGTCATACGGGTGCACAGGTCTTTTTTCAACTGGGCTGCTGTATTCTAGTGTTTCTTTCTGTATGTCTGGATGTATGAATGTATTTTGTTACTTCATTTCTCAATTATGTATCTGTTACTTATTTATTTATTTATCGTTAGTCTACATCTACGTGAGTCACATGTAGTTTACTAAACTGCCCCCCACAATGAGATGCCCCCGGATACCTCATTGCAGTCACTGTCCATGAGCATAGTAAGATGCTGTAGAATCCCTTGTTGTCTTCTCTGTGTTGTACGTCGCTCCCCGAGCCCCCCTTCCGCTTTATACATGCCACAGGTAATGTGCACATTCTCCCCACCTCCCCCTGACTTACTCCTCCGTTCCCACCTGTCCACCTCCATCCCTTTCCCTTTATTAACTGTGAGTCCACTGTTGTGGTGCCATTTTTCTTCTTCGGATTTCTCTTGGTTCCCCTCCTGCACAGGCGATTGAAATCATTTGATATTTCTGTTTCTTCACCTGCCTGCCTTATTACCCTGAGTATGATGCCCTCTCACACCATCCGTGTTTCTTCAAATGGTGGGATTTGTTTTCCTATGTCTGAATAGTATTCCATTGTTCATCTACTGATGGACACTGAGCTTGGCTATTGAGAATAGTGCTGTGGTAATCATAGGGATGCACGTGTCGCTTTTAAACTGTGGGCGGCATAGTCTCCATTCATTCATCTATTTATTCATTTATTTATTTATTATGAATCTACAATTATGTGGATAACATCATGTTTAGTAGACTCACCCCATCACCAATGTAGGAATGGTTAAGGGACTAGGAAGGCTGGTTGTGAAGGACGATTGCAGACTGGTAAGGGGGCATTATGATTAGCTCACATTATGTGGGTGGAAATTCTGTAGGGAAGGCAGTATAGTTCAGAGAATTCAAGCAGTGATTCTGTAGCATCTTACTATGCTGGTGAACAGTGAGTGTAATGGGGTCTGGGGGGCGACTTGATGATCTGGGCAGTCTAGTAACCTTGATGTTCCTTATGTAATTGTAGATTGGTTATTGTGAATAGTGCTGCCATAAATTTAGGGGTGCAGATGTCTTTCTAGAACTGGGCTGCTGCGTTCTTTATGTATGTATGTTTGTATGTATGTATGTGTGTATGTATGTATTCATCCATCCATGCATGCATTCATTCATTCATTCATTCATTATCTGTCTACCTATCTATCTGTGTATCTTTCTGTCATTAATGCCCTATTAGATGAGTAACATTATGTTTACTAGACTCCTCCCATCACGCACGTGCCCCCAGATACCCCATTGCAGTCACTGTCCATGAGCATAGTACGATACTGTAGAATCCCTACTCGTGTTTTTGTGTGTTTTGCCGCCCTGCCTGTGACAGCCCTCCCACTTTATATATTCTTATTCTAATGTGTCCTTACTTCCCCCCTCCCTAATCCCTCCATTCCCACCCATTCACCTCAGTCTCTTTCCCTCTGTTAACTTTTAGTCCATTCTTGGGTATTCTGAGACTGCTGCTGTTTTCTTCTTCAGTTTTTTGTTTGTTCTGAGACTGTAATGATGAGTGATATCGTTATACATATATATATATATATATATGTAGGTAAGTAACTCTAATTTTGGTAAAATGATGCAGCTCCCCATGGCTGGGCATTGCCCCCTCCCCCGTGGGTGGTGTTTGTAAGCGCAGCACTGTTGCCTGGAGATTCCAGGATGTCACAGTGGTGCCTATGTCCTAGAGACATAATGTGTATGCTGAGAGGAGCAGTTGTGGTTAAGGTGAGGTGGACACTGACCAACTTGACATCATCTGGGTAAATGGAATTCAGAGCCAAGGTACTGTGTGTTCCTTTTCATTTTGTTGTCACTACTTCACAGTTACATGAACAACATTATGGTTCCTAGACTACCCCCACTGTCAAGTCCCCACCACGTAGCCCGTAAGAGTCGCTGCACAAGAGCCCAGGAATATGTTGTAGAAGTGCTGCTGATCATCGTTATGTTATACGGACCTACCTCAGCGTGCTGCCGGGCCACACCCTGTGTGCCACTCATAATGCCCCATTTTCCCTCTCTCCCCCCCTCCTAACCCATCCTCCTCAGTCCCATTCCCTTTGGTAACTGTGTGTCCCTTCTTTGGTTCGCTGATGCTGCTACTGTCCTTTTCTTTCACTCCTTTTCTTTTTTCTGGTACTCCACAGGTGAGTGAAATCAGTTGACACTTGTCTTTCTCTGAGTGGCTTATTTCACTGAGCATGATACCCTCTACCTCCCTCCATGTTTTTTCACATGGTAGGACTGGTTTCTGCATATGGAAGAATAATATTCCACTGTTCATCCTCTGATAGACACTTACCTTGGCTGTTGTGGATAGTGCTGTGATAGTCATACGGGTGCACAGGTCTTTTTTCAACTGGGCTGCTGTATTCTAGTGTTTCTTTCTGTATGTCTGGATGTATGAATGTATTTTGTTACTTCATTTCTCAATTATGTATCTGTTATTTATTTATTTATTTATCGTTAGTCTACATCTACGTGAGTCACATGTAGTTTACTAAACTGCCCCCCACAATGAGATGCCCCCGGATACCTCATTGCAGTCACTGTCCATGAGCATAGTAAGATGCTGTAGAATCCCTTGTTGTCTTCTCTGTGTTGTACGTCGCTCCCCGAGCCCCCCTTCCGCTTTATACATGCCACAGGTAATGTGCACATTCTCCCCACCTCCCCCTGACTTACTCCTCCGTTCCCACCTGTCCACCTCCATCCCTTTCCCTTTATTAACTGTGAGTCCACTGTTGTGGTGCCATTTTTCTTCTTCGGATTTCTCTTGGTTCCCCTCCTGCACAGGCGATTGAAATCATTTGATATTTCTGTTTCTTCACCTGCCTGCCTTATTACCCTGAGTATGATGCCCTCTCACACCATCCGTGTTTCTTCAAATGGTGGGATTTGTTTTCCTATGTCTGAATAGTATTCCATTGTTCATCTACTGATGGACACTGAGCTTGGCTATTGAGAATAGTGCTGTGGTAATCATAGGGATGCACGTGTCGCTTTTAAACTGTGGGCGGCATAGTCTCCATTCATTCATCTATTTATTCATTTATTTATTTATTATGAATCTACAATTATGTGGATAACATCATGTTTAGTAGACTCACCCCATCACCAATGTAGGAATGGTTAAGGGACTAGGAAGGCTGGTTGTGAAGGACGATTGCAGACTGGTAAGGGGGCATTATGATTAGCTCACATTATGTGGGTGGAAATTCTGTAGGGAAGGCAGTATAGTTCAGAGAATTCAAGCAGTGATTCTGTAGCATCTTACTATGCTGGTGAACAGTGAGTGTAATGGGGTCTGGGGGGCGACTTGATGATCTGGGCAGTCTAGTAACCTTGATGTTCCTTATGTAATTGTAGATTGGTTATTGTGAATAGTGCTGCCATAAATTTAGGGGTGCAGATGTCTTTCTAGAACTGGGCTGCTGCGTTCTTTATGTATGTATGTTTGTATGTATGTATGTGTGTATGTATGTATTCATCCATCCATGCATGCATTCATTCATTCATTCATTCATTATCTGTCTACCTATCTATCTGTGTATCTTTCTGTCATTAATGCCCTATTAGATGAGTAACATTATGTTTACTAGACTCCTCCCATCACGCACGTGCCCCCAGATACCCCATTGCAGTCACTGTCCATGAGCATAGTACGATACTGTAGAATCCCTACTCGTGTTTTTGTGTGTTTTGCCGCCCTGCCTGTGACAGCCCTCCCACCTTATATATTCTTATTCTAATGTGTCCTTACTTCCCCCCTCCCTAATCCCTCCATTCCCACCCATTCACCTCAGTCTCTTTCCCTCTGTTAACTTTTAGTCCATTCTTGGGTATTCTGAGACTGCTGCTGTTTTCTTCTTCAGTTTTTTGTTTGTTCTGAGACTGTAATGATGAGTGATATCGTTATACATATATATATATATATATATATATATGTAGGTAAGTAACTCTAATTTTGGTAAAATGATGCAGCTCCCCATGGCTGGGCATTGCCCCCTCCCCCGTGGGTGGTGTTTGTAA
The DNA here is from genome assembly GCF_030020395.1 of Manis pentadactyla. Classification (NCBI taxonomy): domain Eukaryota; kingdom Metazoa; phylum Chordata; class Mammalia; order Pholidota; family Manidae; genus Manis; species Manis pentadactyla. Next base: position 88,001,261 of record NC_080024.1, on the reverse strand, counting down.
GCGCAGCACTGTTGCCTGGAGATTCCAGGATGTCACAGTGGTGCCTATGTCCTAGAGACATAATGTGTATGCTGAGAGGAGCAGTTGTGGTTAAGGTGAGGTGGACACTGACCAACTTGACATCATCTGGGTAAATGGAATTCAGAGCCAAGGTACTGTGTGTTCCTTTTCATTTTGTTGTCACTACTTCACAGTTACATGAACAACATTATGGTTCCTAGACTACCCCCACTGTCAAGTCCCCACCACGTAGCCCGTAAGAGTCGCTGCACAAGAGCCCAGGAATATGTTGTAGAAGTGCTGCTGATCATCGTTATGTTATACGGACCTACCTCAGCGTGCTGCCGGGCCACACCCTGTGTGCCACTCATAATGCCCCATTTTCCCTCTCTCCCCCCCTCCTAACCCATCCTCCTCAGTCCCATTCCCTTTGGTAACTGTGTGTCCCTTCTTTGGTTCGCTGATGCTGCTACTGTCCTTTTCTTTCACTCCTTTTCTTTTTTCTGGTACTCCACAGGTGAGTGAAATCAGTTGACACTTGTCTTTCTCTGAGTGGCTTATTTCACTGAGCATGATACCCTCTACCTCCCTCCATGTTTTTTCACATGGTAGGACTGGTTTCTGCATATGGAAGAATAATATTCCACTGTTCATCCTCTGATAGACACTTACCTTGGCTGTTGTGGATAGTGCTGTGATAGTCATACGGGTGCACAGGTCTTTTTTCAACTGGGCTGCTGTATTCTAGTGTTTCTTTCTGTATGTCTGGATGTATGAATGTATTTTGTTACTTCATTTCTCAATTATGTATCTGTTATTTATTTATTTATTTATCGTTAGTCTACATCTACGTGAGTCACATGTAGTTTACTAAACTGCCCCCCACAATGAGATGCCCCCGGATACCTCATTGCAGTCACTGTCCATGAGCATAGTAAGATGCTGTAGAATCCCTTGTTGTCTTCTCTGTGTTGTACGTCGCTCCCCGAGCCCCCCTTCCGCTTTATACATGCCACAGGTAATGTGCACATTCTCCCCACCTCCCCCTGACTTACTCCTCCGTTCCCACCTGTCCACCTCCATCCCTTTCCCTTTATTAACTGTGAGTCCACTGTTGTGGTGCCATTTTTCTTCTTCGGATTTCTCTTGGTTCCCCTCCTGCACAGGCGATTGAAATCATTTGATATTTCTGTTTCTTCACCTGCCTGCCTTATTACCCTGAGTATGATGCCCTCTCACACCATCCGTGTTTCTTCAAATGGTGGGATTTGTTTTCCTATGTCTGAATAGTATTCCATTGTTCATCTACTGATGGACACTGAGCTTGGCTATTGAGAATAGTGCTGTGGTAATCATAGGGATGCACGTGTCGCTTTTAAACTGTGGGCGGCATAGTCTCCATTCATTCATCTATTTATTCATTTATTTATTTATTATGAATCTACAATTATGTGGATAACATCATGTTTAGTAGACTCACCCCATCACCAATGTAGGAATGGTTAAGGGACTAGGAAGGCTGGTTGTGAAGGACGATTGCAGACTGGTAAGGGGGCATTATGATTAGCTCACATTATGTGGGTGGAAATTCTGTAGGGAAGGCAGTATAGTTCAGAGAATTCAAGCAGTGATTCTGTAGCATCTTACTATGCTGGTGAACAGTGAGTGTAATGGGGTCTGGGGGGCGACTTGATGATCTGGGCAGTCTAGTAACCTTGATGTTCCTTATGTAATTGTAGATTGGTTATTGTGAATAGTGCTGCCATAAATTTAGGGGTGCAGATGTCTTTCTAGAACTGGGCTGCTGCGTTCTTTATGTATGTATGTTTGTATGTATGTATGTGTGTATGTATGTATTCATCCATCCATGCATGCATTCATTCATTCATTATCTGTCTACCTATCTATCTGTGTATCTTTCTGTCATTAATGCCCTATTAGATGAGTAACATTATGTTTACTAGACTCCTCCCATCACGCACGTGCCCCCAGATACCCCATTGCAGTCACTGTCCATGAGCATAGTACGATACTGTAGAATCCCTACTCGTGTTTTTGTGTGTTTTGCCGCCCTGCCTGTGACAGCCCTCCCACCTTATATATTCTTATTCTAATGTGTCCTTACTTCCCCCCTCCCTAATCCCTCCATTCCCACCCATTCACCTCAGTCTCTTTCCCTCTGTTAACTTTTAGTCCATTCTTGGGTATTCTGAGACTGCTGCTGTTTTCTTCTTCAGTTTTTTGTTTGTTCTGAGACTGTAATGATGAGTGATATCGTTATACATATATATATATATATATATATATATGTAGGTAAGTAACTCTAATTTTGGTAAAATGATGCAGCTCCCCATGGCTGGGCATTGCCCCCTCCCCCGTGGGTGGTGTTTGTAAGCGCAGCACTGTTGCCTGGAGATTCCAGGATGTCACAGTGGTGCCTATGTCCTAGAGACATAATGTGTATGCTGAGAGGAGCAGTTGTGGTTAAGGTGAGGTGGACACTGACCAACTTGACATCATCTGGGTAAATGGAATTCAGAGCCAAGGTACTGTGTGTTCCTTTTCATTTTGTTGTCACTACTTCACAGTTACATGAACAACATTATGGTTCCTAGACTACCCCCACTGTCAAGTCCCCACCACGTAGCCCGTAAGAGTCGCTGCACAAGAGCCCAGGAATATGTTGTAGAAGTGCTGCTGATCATCGTTATGTTATACGGACCTACCTCAGCGTGCTGCCGGGCCACACCCTGTGTGCCACTCATAATGCCCCATTTTCCCTCTCTCCCCCCCTCCTAACCCATCCTCCTCAGTCCCATTCCCTTTGGTAACTGTGTGTCCCTTCTTTGGTTCGCTGATGCTGCTACTGTCCTTTTCTTTCACTCCTTTTCTTTTTTCTGGTACTCCACAGGTGAGTGAAATCAGTTGACACTTGTCTTTCTCTGAGTGGCTTATTTCACTGAGCATGATACCCTCTACCTCCCTCCATGTTTTTTCACATGGTAGGACTGGTTTCTGCATATGGAAGAATAATATTCCACTGTTCATCCTCTGATAGACACTTACCTTGGCTGTTGTGGATAGTGCTGTGATAGTCATACGGGTGCACAGGTCTTTTTTCAACTGGGCTGCTGTATTCTAGTGTTTCTTTCTGTATGTCTGGATGTATGAATGTATTTTGTTACTTCATTTCTCAATTATGTATCTGTTACTTATTTATTTATTTATCGTTAGTCTACATCTACGTGAGTCACATGTAGTTTACTAAACTGCCCCCCACAATGAGATGCCCCCGGATACCTCATTGCAGTCACTGTCCATGAGCATAGTAAGATGCTGTAGAATCCCTTGTTGTCTTCTCTGTGTTGTACGTCGCTCCCCGAGCCCCCCTTCCGCTTTATACATGCCACAGGTAATGTGCACATTCTCCCCACCTCCCCCTGACTTACTCCTCCGTTCCCACCTGTCCACCTCCATCCCTTTCCCTTTATTAACTGTGAGTCCACTGTTGTGGTGCCATTTTTCTTCTTCGGATTTCTCTTGGTTCCCCTCCTGCACAGGCGATTGAAATCATTTGATATTTCTGTTTCTTCACCTGCCTGCCTTATTACCCTGAGTATGATGCCCTCTCACACCATCCGTGTTTCTTCAAATGGTGGGATTTGTTTTCCTATGTCTGAATAGTATTCCATTGTTCATCTACTGATGGACACTGAGCTTGGCTATTGAGAATAGTGCTGTGGTAATCATAGGGATGCACGTGTCGCTTTTAAACTGTGGGCGGCATAGTCTCCATTCATTCATCTATTTATTCATTTATTTATTTATTATGAATCTACAATTATGTGGATAACATCATGTTTAGTAGACTCACCCCATCACCAATGTAGGAATGGTTAAGGGACTAGGAAGGCTGGTTGTGAAGGACGATTGCAGACTGGTAAGGGGGCATTATGATTAGCTCACATTATGTGGGTGGAAATTCTGTAGGGAAGGCAGTATAGTTCAGAGATTTCAAGCAGTGATTCTGTAGCATCTTACTATGCTGGTGAACAGTGAGTGTAATGGGGTCTGGGGGGCGACTTGATGATCTGGGCAGTCTAGTAACCTTGATGTTCCTTATGTAATTGTAGATTGGTTATTGTGAATAGTGCTGCCATAAATTTAGGGGTGCAGATGTCTTTCTAGAACTGGGCTGCTGCGTTCTTTATGTATGTATGTTTGTATGTATGTATGTGTGTATGTATGTATTCATCCATCCATGCATGCATTCATTCATTCATTCATTATCTGTCTACCTATCTATCTGTGTATCTTTCTGTCATTAATGCCCTATTAGATGAGTAACATTATGTTTACTAGACTCCTCCCATCACGCACGTGCCCCCAGATACCCCATTGCAGTCACTGTCCATGAGCATAGTACGATACTGTAGAATCCCTACTCGTGTTTTTGTGTGTTTTGCCGCCCTGCCTGTGACAGCCCTCCCACCTTATATATTCTTATTCTAATGTGTCCTTACTTCCCCCCTCCCTAATCCCTCCATTCCCACCCATTCACCTCAGTCTCTTTCCCTCTGTTAACTTTTAGTCCATTCTTGGGTATTCTGAGACTGCTGCTGTTTTCTTCTTCAGTTTTTTGTTTGTTCTGAGACTGTAATGATGAGTGATATCGTTATACATATATATATATATATATATATGTAGGTAAGTAACTCTAATTTTGGTAAAATGATGCAGCTCCCCATGGCTGGGCATTGCCCCCTCCCCCGTGGGTGGTGTTTGTAAGCGCAGCACTGTTGCCTGGAGATTCCAGGATGTCACAGTGGTGCCTATGTCCTAGAGACATAATGTGTATGCTGAGAGGAGCAGTTGTGGTTAAGGTGAGGTGGACACTGACCAACTTGACATCATCTGGGTAAATGGAATTCAGAGCCAAGGTACTGTGTGTTCCTTTTCATTTTGTTGTCACTACTTCACAGTTACATGAACAACATTATGGTTCCTAGACTACCCCCACTGTCAAGTCCCCACCACGTAGCCCGTAAGAGTCGCTGCACAAGAGCCCAGGAATATGTTGTAGAAGTGCTGCTGATCATCGTTATGTTATACGGACCTACCTCAGCGTGCTGCCGGGCCACACCCTGTGTGCCACTCATAATGCCCCATTTTCCCTCTCTCCCCCCCTCCTAACCCATCCTCCTCAGTCCCATTCCCTTTGGTAACTGTGTGTCCCTTCTTTGGTTCGCTGATGCTGCTACTGTCCTTTTCTTTCACTCCTTTTCTTTTTTCTGGTACTCCACAGGTGAGTGAAATCAGTTGACACTTGTCTTTCTCTGCGTGGCTTGTTTCGCTGAGCATGATACCCTCTACCTCCCTCCATGTTGTTGCACATGGTAGGATTGGTTTCTGCATATGGCATTATAATATTCCACTTTTCATCCTCTGATAGACACTTACCTTGGCTGTTGTGGATAGTGCTGTGATAGTCATACGGGTGCACAGGTCTTTTTTCAACTGGGCTGCTGTATTCTAGTGTTTCTTTCTGTATGTCTGGATGTATGAATGTATTTTGTTACTTCATTTCTCAATTATGTATCTGTTACTTATTTATTTATTTATCGTTAGTCTACATCTACGTGAGTCACATGTAGTTTACTAAACTGCCCCCCACAATGAGATGCCCCCGGATACCTCATTGCAGTCACTGTCCATGAGCATAGTAAGATGCTGTAGAATCCCTTGTTGTCTTCTCTGTGTTGTACGTCGCTCCCCGAGCCCCCCTTCCGCTTTATACATGCCACAGGTAATGTGCACATTCTCCCCACCTCCCCCTGACTTACTCCTCCGTTCCCACCTGTCCACCTCCATCCCTTTCCCTTTATTAACTGTGAGTCCACTGTTGTGGTGCCATTTTTCTTCTTCGGATTTCTCTTGGTTCCCCTCCTGCACAGGCGATTGAAATCATTTGATATTTCTGTTTCTTCACCTGCCTGCCTTATTACCCTGAGTATGATGCCCTCTCACACCATCCGTGTTTCTTCAAATGGTGGGATTTGTTTTCCTATGTCTGAATAGTATTCCATTGTTCATCTACTGATGGACACTGAGCTTGGCTATTGAGAATAGTGCTGTGGTAATCATAGGGATGCACGTGTCGCTTTTAAACTGTGGGCGGCATAGTCTCCATTCATTCATCTATTTATTCATTTATTTATTTATTATGAATCTACAATTATGTGGATAACATCATGTTTAGTAGACTCACCCCATCACCAATGTAGGAATGGTTAAGGGACTAGGAAGGCTGGTTGTGAAGGACGATTGCAGACTGGTAAGGGGGCATTATGATTAGCTCACATTATGTGGGTGGAAATTCTGTAGGGAAGGCAATATAGTTCAGAGAATTCAAGCAGTGATTCTGTAGCATCTTACTATGCTGGTGAACAGTGAGTGTAATGGGGTCTGGGGGGCGACTTGATGATCTGGGCAGTCTAGTAACCTTGATGTTCCTTATGTAATTGTAGATTGGTTATTGTGAATAGTGCTGCCATAAATTTAGGGGTGCAGATGTCTTTCTAGAACTGGGCTGCTGCGTTCTTTATGTATGTATGTTTGTATGTATGTATGTGTGTATGTATGTATTCATCCATCCATGCATGCATTCATTCATTCATTCATTCATTATCTGTCTACCTATCTATCTGTGTATCTTTCTGTCATTAATGCCCTATTAGATGAGTAACATTATGTTTACTAGACTCCTCCCATCACGCACGTGCCCCCAGATACCCCATTGCAGTCACTGTCCATGAGCATAGTACGATACTGTAGAATCCCTACTCGTGTTTTTGTGTGTTTTGCCGCCCTGCCTGTGACAGCCCTCCCACCTTATATATTCTTATTCTAATGTGTCCTTACTTCCCCCCTCCCTAATCCCTCCATTCCCACCCATTCACCTCAGTCTCTTTCCCTCTGTTAACTTTTAGTCCATTCTTGGGTATTCTGAGACTGCTGCTGTTTTCTTCTTCAGTTTTTTGTTTGTTCTGAGACTGTAATGATGAGTGATATCGTTATACATATATATATATATGTAGGTAAGTAACTCTAATTTTGGTAAAATGATGCAGCTCCCCATGGCTGGGCATTGCCCCCTCCCCCGTGGGTGGTGTTTGTAAGCGCAGCACTGTTGCCTGGAGATTCCAGGATGTCACAGTGGTGCCTATGTCCTAGAGACATAATGTGTATGCTGAGAGGAGCAGTTGTGGTTAAGGTGAGGTGGACACTGACCAACTTGACATCATCTGGGTAAATGGAATTCAGAGCCAAGGTACTGTGTGTTCCTTTTCATTTTGTTGTCACTACTTCACAGTTACATGAACAACATTATGGTTCCTAGACTACCCCCACTGTCAAGTCCCCACCACGTAGCCCGTAAGAGTCGCTGCACAAGAGCCCAGGAATATGTTGTAGAAGTGCTGCTGATCATCGTTATGTTTTACGGACCTACCTCAGCGTGCTGCCGGGCCACACCCTGTGTGCCACTCATAATGCCCCATTTTCCCTCTCTCCCCCCCTCCTAACCCATCCTCCTCAGTCCCATTCCCTTTGGTAACTGTGTGTCCCTTCTTTGGTTCGCTGATGCTGCTACTGTCCTTTTCTTTCACTCCTTTTCTTTTTTCTGGTACTCCACAGGTGAGTGAAATCAGTTGACACTTGTCTTTCTCTGCGTGTCTTGTTTCGCTGAGCATGATACCCTCTACCTCCCTCCATGTTGTTGCACATGGTAGGATTGGTTTATGCATATGGCATTATAATATTCCACTTTTCATCCTCTGATAGACACTTACCTTGGCTGTTGTGGATAGTGCTGTGATAGTCATACGGGTGCACAGGTCTTTTTTCAACTGGGCTGCTGTATTCTAGTGTTTCTTTCTGTATGTCTGGATGTATGAATGTATTTTGTTACTTCATTTCTCAATTATGTATCTGTTATTTATTTATTTATTTATCGTTAGTCTACATCTACGTGAGTCACATGTAGTTTACTAAACTGCCCCCCACAATGAGATGCCCCCGGATACCTCATTGCAGTCACTGTCCATGAGCATAGTAAGATGCTGTAGAATCCCTTGTTGTCTTCTCTGTGTTGTACGTCGCTCCCCGAGCCCCCCTTCCGCTTTATACATGCCACAGGTAATGTGCACATTCTCCCCACCTCCCCCTGACTTACTCCTCCGTTCCCACCTGTCCACCTCCATCCCTTTCCCTTTATTAACTGTGAGTCCACTGTTGTGGTGCCATTTTTCTTCTTCGGATTTCTCTTGGTTCCCCTCCTGCACAGGCGATTGAAATCATTTGATATTTCTGTTTCTTCACCTGCCTGCCTTATTACCCTGAGTATGATGCCCTCTCACACCATCCGTGTTACTTCAAATGGTGGGATTTGTTTTCCTATGTCTGAATAGTATTCCATTGTTCATCTACTGATGGACACTGAGCTTGGCTATTGAGAATAGTGCTGTGGTAATCATAGGGATGCACGTGTCGCTTTTAAACTGTGGGCGGCATAGTCTCCATTCATTCATCTATTTATTCATTTATTTATTTATTATGAATCTACAATTATGTGGATAACATCATGTTTAGTAGACTCACCCCATCACCAATGTAGGAATGGTTAAGGGACTAGGAAGGCTGGTTGTGAAGGACGATTGCAGACTGGTAAGGGGGCATTATGATTAGCTCACATTATGTGGGTGGAAATTCTGTAGGGAAGGCAGTATAGTTCAGAGAATTCAAGCAGTGATTCTGTAGCATCTTACTATGCTGGTGAACAGTGAGTGTAATGGGGTCTGGGGGGCGACTTGATGATCTGGGCAGTCTAGTAACCTTGATGTTCCTTATGTAATTGTAGATTGGTTATTGTGAATAGTGCTGCCATAAATTTAGGGGTGCAGATGTCTTTCTAGAACTGGGCTGCTGCGTTCTTTATGTATGTATGTTTGTATGTATGTATGTGTGTATGTATGTATTCATCCATCCATGCATGCATTCATTCATTCATTCATTCATTCATTATCTGTCTACCTATCTATCTGTGTATCTTTCTGTCATTAATGCCCTATTAGATGAGTAACATTATGTTTACTAGACTCCTCCCATCACGCACGTGCCCCCAGATACCCCATTGCAGTCACTGTCCATGAGCATAGTACGATACTGTAGAATCCCTACTCGTGTTTTTGTGTGTTTTGCCGCCCTGCCTGTGACAGCCCTCCCACTTTATATATTCTTATTCTAATGTGTCCTTACTTCCCCCCTCCCTAATCCCTCCATTCCCACCCATTCACCTCAGTCTCTTTCCCTCTGTTAACTTTTAGTCCATTCTTGGGTATTCTGAGACTGCTGCTGTTTTCTTCTTCAGTTTTTTGTTTGTTCTGAGACTGTAATGATGAGTGATATCGTTATACATATATATATATATATATATATGTAGGTAAGTAACTCTAATTTTGGTAAACTGATGCAGCTCCCCATGGCTGGGCATTGCCCCCTCCCCCGTGGGTGGTGTTTGTAAGCGCAGCACTGTTGCCTGGAGATTCCAGGATGTCACAGTGGTGCCTATGTCCTAGAGACATAATGTGTATGCTGAGAGGAGCAGTTGTGGTTAAGGTGAGGTGGACACTGACCAACTTGACATCATCTGGGTAAATGGAATTCAGAGCCAAGGTACTGTGTGTTCCTTTTCATTTTGTTGTCACTACTTCACAGTTACATGAACAACATTATGGTTCCTAGACTACCCCCACTGTCAAGTCCCCACCACGTAGCCTGTAAGAGTCGCTGCACAAGAGCCCAGGAATATGTTGTAGAAGTGCTGCTGATCATCGTTATGTTATACGGACCTACCTCAGCGTGCTGCCGGGCCACACCCTGTGTGCCACTCATAATGCCCCATTTTCCCTCTCTCCCCCCCTCCTAACCCATCCTCCTCAGTCCCATTCCCTTTGGTAACTGTGTGTCCCTTCTTTGGTTCGCTGATGCTGCTACTGTCCTTTTCTTTCACTCCTTTTCTTTTTTCTGGTACTCCACAGGTGAGTGAAATCAGTTGACACTTGTCTTTCTCTGAGTGGCTTATTTCACTGAGCATGATACCCTCTACATCCCTCCATGTTTTTGCACATGGTAGGACTGGTTTCTTCATATGGAAGAATAATATTCCACTGTTCATCCTCTGATAGACACTTACCTTGGCTGTTGTGGATAGTGCTGTGATAGTCATACGGGTGCACAGGTCTTTTTTCAACTGGGCTGCTGTATTCTAGTGTTTCTTTCTGTATGTCTGGATGTATGAATGTATTTTGTTACTTCATTTCTCAATTATGTATCTGTTACTTATTTATTTATTTATCGTTAGTCTACATCTACGTGAGTCACATGTAGTTTACTAAACTGCCCCCCACAATGAGATGCCCCCGGATACCTCATTGCAGTCACTGTCCATGAGCATAGTAAGATGCTGTAGAATCCCTTGTTGTCTTCTCTGTGTTGTACGTCGCTCCCCGAGCCCCCCTTCCGCTTTATACATGCCACAGGTAATGTGCACATTCTCCCCACCTCCCCCTGACTTACTCCTCCGTTCCCACCTGTCCACCTCCATCCCTTTCCCTTTATTAACTGTGAGTCCACTGTTGTGGTGCCATTTTTCTTCTTCGGATTTCTCTTGGTTCCCCTCCTGCACAGGCGATTGAAATCATTTGATATTTCTGTTTCTTCACCTGCCTGCCTTATTACCCTGAGTATGATGCCCTCTCACACCATCCGTGTTTCTTCAAATGGTGGGATTTGTTTTCCTATGTCTGAATAGTATTCCATTGTTCATCTACTGATGGACACTGAGCTTGGCTATTGAGAATAGTGCTGTGGTAATCATAGGGATGCACGTGTCGCTTTTAAACTGTGGGCGGCATAGTCTCCATTCATTCATCTATTTATTCATTTATTTATTTATTATGAATCTACAATTATGTGGATAACATCATGTTTAGTAGACTCACCCCATCACCAATGTAGGAATGGTTAAGGGACTAGGAAGGCTGGTTGTGAAGGACGATTGCAGACTGGTAAGGGGGCATTATGATTAGCTCACATTATGTGGGTGGAAATTCTGTAGGGAAGGCAGTATAGTTCAGAGAATTCAAGCAGTGATTCTGTAGCATCTTACTATGCTGGTGAACAGTGAGTGTAATGGGGTCTGGGGGGCGACTTGATGATCTGGGCAGTCTAGTAACCTTGATGTTCCTTATGTAATTGTAGATTGGTTATTGTGAATAGTGCTGCCATAAATTTAGGGGTGCAGATGTCTTTCTAGAACTGGGCTGCTGCGTTCTTTATGTATGTATGTTTGTATGTATGTATGTGTGTATGTATGTATTCATCCATCCATGCATGCATTCATTCATTCATTCATTCATTATCTGTCTACCTATCTATCTGTGTATCTTTCTGTCATTAATGCCCTATTAGATGAGTAACATTATGTTTACTAGACTCCTCCCATCACGCACGTGCCCCCAGATACCCCATTGCAGTCACTGTCCATGAGCATAGTACGATACTGTAGAATCCCTACTCGTGTTTTTGTGTGTTTTGCCGCCCTGCCTGTGACAGCCCTCCCACCTTATATATTCTTATTCTAATGTGTCCTTACTTCCCCCCTCCCTAATCCCTCCATTCCCACCCATTCACCTCAGTCTCTTTCCCTCTGTTAACTTTTAGTCCATTCTTGGGTATTCTGAGACTGCTGCTGTTTTCTTCTTCAGTTTTTTGTTTGTTCTGAGACTGTAATGATGAGTGATATCGTTATACATATATATATATATATATATGTAGGTAAGTAACTCTAATTTTGGTAAAATGATGCAGCTCCCCATGGCTGGGCATTGCCCCCTCCCCCGTGGGTGGTGTTTGTAAGCGCAGCACTGTTGCCTGGAGATTCCAGGATGTCACAGTGGTGCCTATGTCCTAGAGACATAATGTGTATGCTGAGAGGAGCAGTTGTGGTTAAGGTGAGGTGGACACTGACCAACTTGACATCATCTGGGTAAATGGAATTCAGAGCCAAGGTACTGTGTGTTCCTTTTCATTTTGTTGTCACTACTTCACAGTTACATGAACAACATTATGGTTCCTAGACTACCCCCACTGTCAAGTCCCCACCACGTAGCCCGTAAGAGTCGCTGCACAAGAGCCCAGGAATATGTTGTAGAAGTGCTGCTGATCATCGTTATGTTATACGGACCTACCTCAGCGTGCTGCCGGGCCACACCCTGTGTGCCACTCATAATGCCCCATTTTCCCTCTCTCCCCCCCTCCTAACCCATCCTCCTCAGTCCCATTCCCTTTGGTAACTGTGTGTCCCTTCTTTGGTTCGCTGATGCTGCTACTGTCCTTTTCTTTCACTCCTTTTCTTTTTTCTGGTACTCCACAGGTGAGTGAAATCAGTTGACACTTGTCTTTCTCTGAGTGGCTTATTTCACTGAGCATGATACCCTCTACCTCCCTCCATGTTTTTTCACATGGTAGGACTGGTTTCTGCATATGGAAGAATAATATTCCACTGTTCATCCTCTGATAGACACTTACCTTGGCTGTTGTGGATAGTGCTGTGATAGTCATACGGGTGCACAGGTCTTTTTTCAACTGGGCTGCTGTATTCTAGTGTTTCTTTCTGTATGTCTGGATGTATGAATGTATTTTGTTACTTCATTTCTCAATTATGTATCTGTTACTTATTTATTTATTTATCGTTAGTCTACATCTACGTGAGTCACATGTAGTTTACTAAACTGCCCCCCACAATGAGATGCCCCCGGATACCTCATTGCAGTCACTGTCCATGAGCATAGTAAGATGCTGTAGAATCCCTTGTTGTCTTCTCTGTGTTGTACGTCGCTCCCCGAGCCCCCCTTCCGCTTTATACATGCCACAGGTAATGTGCACATTCTCCCCACCTCCCCCTGACTTACTCCTCCGTTCCCACCTGTCCACCTCCATCCCTTTCCCTTTATTAACTGTGAGTCCACTGTTGTGGTGCCATTTTTCTTCTTCGGATTTCTCTTGGTTCCCCTCCTGCACAGGCGATTGAAATCATTTGATATTTCTGTTTCTTCACCTGCCTGCCTTATTACCCTGAGTATGATGCCCTCTCACACCATCCGTGTTTCTTCAAATGGTGGGATTTGTTTTCCTATGTCTGAATAGTATTCCATTGTTCATCTACTGATGGACACTGAGCTTGGCTATTGAGAATAGTGCTGTGGTAATCATAGGGATGCACGTGTCGCTTTTAAACTGTGGGCGGCATAGTCTCCATTCATTCATCTATTTATTCATTTATTTATTTATTATGAATCTACAATTATGTGGATAACATCATGTTTAGTAGACTCACCCCATCACCAATGTAGGAATGGTTAAGGGACTAGGAAGGCTGGTTGTGAAGGACGATTGCAGACTGGTAAGGGGGCATTATGATTAGCTCACATTATGTGGGTGGAAATTCTGTAGGGAAGGCAGTATAGTTCAGAGAATTCAAGCAGTGATTCTGTAGCATCTTACTATGCTGGTGAACAGTGAGTGTAATGGGGTCTGGGGGGCGACTTGATGATCTGGGCAGTCTAGTAACCTTGATGTTCCTTATGTAATTGTAGATTGGTTATTGTGAATAGTGCTGCCATAAATTTAGGGGTGCAGATGTCTTTCTAGAACTGGGCTGCTGCGTTCTTTATGTATGTATGTTTGTATGTATGTATGTGTGTATGTATGTATTCATCCATCCATGCATGCATTCATTCATTCATTCATTCATTATCTGTCTACCTATCTATCTGTGTATCTTTCTGTCATTAATGCCCTATTAGATGAGTAACATTATGTTTACTAGACTCCTCCCATCACGCACGTGCCCCCAGATACCCCATTGCAGTCACTGTCCATGAGCATAGTACGATACTGTAGAATCCCTACTCGTGTTTTTGTGTGTTTTGCCGCCCTGCCTGTGACAGCCCTCCCACTTTATATATTCTTATTCTAATGTGTCCTTACTTCCCCCCTCCCTAATCCCTCCATTCCCACCCATTCACCTCAGTCTCTTTCCCTCTGTTAACTTTTAGTCCATTCTTGGGTATTCTGAGACTGCTGCTGTTTTCTTCTTCAGTTTTTTGTTTGTTCTGAGACTGTAATGATGAGTGATATCGTTATACATATATATATATATATATATATATATGTAGGTAAGTAACTCTAATTTTGGTAAAATGATGCAGCTCCCCATGGCTGGGCATTGCCCCCTCCCCCGTGGGTGGTGTTTGTAAGCGCAGCACTGTTGCCTGGAGATTCCAGGATGTCACAGTGGTGCCTATGTCCTAGAGACATAATGTGTATGCTGAGAGGAGCAGTTGTGGTTAAGGTGAGGTGGACACTGACCAACTTGACATCATCTGGGTAAATGGAATTCAGAGCCAAGGTACTGTGTGTTCCTTTTCATTTTGTTGTCACTACTTCACAGTTACATGAACAACATTATGGTTCCTAGACTACCCCCACTGTCAAGTCCCCACCACGTAGCCCGTAAGAGTCGCTGCACAAGAGCCCAGGAATATGTTGTAGAAGTGCTGCTGATCATCGTTATGTTATACGGACCTACCTCAGCGTGCTGCCGGGCCACACCCTGTGTGCCACTCATAATGACCCATTTTCCCTCTCTCCCCCCCTCCTAACCCATCCTCCTCAGTCCCATTCCCTTTGGTAACTGTGTGTCCCTTCTTTGGTTCGCTGATGCTGCTACTGTCCTTTTCTTTCACTCCTTTTCTTTTTTCTGGTACTCCACAGGTGAGTGAAATCAGTTGACACTTGTCTTTCTCTGCGTGGCTTGTTTCGCTGAGCATGATACCCTCTACCTCCCTCCATGTTGTTGCACATGGTAGGATTGGTTTCTGCATATGGCATTATAATATTCCACTTTTCATCCTCTGATAGACACTTACCTTGGCTGTTGTGGATAGTGCTGTGATAGTCATACGGGTGCACAGGTCTTTTTTAAACTGGGCTGCTGTATTCTAGTGTTTCTTTCTGTATGTCTGGATGTATGAATGTATTTTGTTACTTCATTTCTCAATTATGTATCTGTTACTTATTTATTTATTTATCGTTAGTCTACATCTACGTGAGTCACATGTAGTTTACTAAACTGCCCCCCACAATGAGATGCCCCCGGATACCTCATTGCAGTCACTGTCCATGAGCATAGTAAGATGCTGTAGAATCCCTTGTTGTCTTCTCTGTGTTGTACGTCGCTCCCCGAGCCCCCCTTCCGCTTTATACATGCCACAGGTAATGTGCACATTCTCCCCACCTCCCCCTGACTTACTCCTCCGTTCCCACCTGTCCACCTCCATCCCTTTCCCTTTATTAACTGTGAGTCCACTGTTGTGGTGCCATTTTTCTTCTTCGGATTTCTCTTGGTTCCCCTCCTGCACAGGCGATTGAAATCATTTGATATTTCTGTTTCTTCACCTGCCTGCCTTATTACCCTGAGTATGATGCCCTCTCACACCATCCGTGTTTCTTCAAATGGTGGGATTTGTTTTCCTATGTCTGAATAGTATTCCATTGTTCATCTACTGATGGACACTGAGCTTGGCTATTGAGAATAGTGCTGTGGTAATCATAGGGATGCACGTGTCGCTTTTAAACTGTGGGCGGCATAGTCTCCATTCATTCATCTATTTATTCATTTATTTATTTATTATGAATCTACAATTATGTGGATAACATCATGTTTAGTAGACTCACCCCATCACCAATGTAGGAATGGTTAAGGGACTAGGAAGGCTGGTTGTGAAGGACGATTGCAGACTGGTAAGGGGGCATTATGATTAGCTCACATTATGTGGGTGGAAATTCTGTAGGGAAGGCAGTATAGTTCAGAGAATTCAAGCAGTGATTCTGTAGCATCTTACTATGCTGGTGAACAGTGAGTGTAATGGGGTCTGGGGGGCGACTTGATGATCTGGGCAGTCTAGTAACCTTGATGTTCCTTATGTAATTGTAGATTGGTTATTGTGAATAGTGCTGCCATAAATTTAGGGGTGCAGATGTCTTTCTAGAACTGGGCTGCTGCGTTCTTTATGTATGTATGTTTGTATGTATGTATGTGTGTATGTATGTATTCATCCATCCATGCATGCATTCATTCATTCATTCATTCATTATCTGTCTACCTATCTATCTGTGTATCTTTCTGTCATTAATGCCCTATTAGATGAGTAACATTATGTTTACTAGACTCCTCCCATCACGCACGTGCCCCCAGATACCCCATTGCAGTCACTGTCCATGAGCATAGTACGATACTGTAGAATCCCTACTCGTGTTTTTGTGTGTTTTGCCGCCCTGCCTGTGACAGCCCTCCCACCTTATATATTCTTATTCTAATGTGTCCTTACTTCCCCCCTCCCTAATCCCTCCATTCCCACCCATTCACCTCAGTCTCTTTCCCTCTGTTAACTTTTAGTCCATTCTTGGGTATTCTGAGACTGCTGCTGTTTTCTTCTTCAGTTTTTTGTTTGTTCTGAGACTGTAATGATGAGTGATATCGTTATACATATATATATATATGTAGGTAAGTAACTCTAATTTTGGTAAAATGATGCAGCTCCCCATGGCTGGGCATTGCCCCCTCCCCCGTGGGTGGTGTTTGTAAGCGCAGCACTGTTGCCTGGAGATTCCAGGATGTCACAGTGGTGCCTATGTCCTAGAGACATAATGTGTATGCTGAGAGGAGCAGTTGTGGTTAAGGTGAGGTGGACACTGACCAACTTGACATCATCTGGGTAAATGGAATTCAGAGCCAAGGTACTGTGTGTTCCTTTTCATTTTGTTGTCACTACTTCACAGTTACATGAACAACATTATGGTTCCTAGACTACCCCCACTGTCAAGTCCCCACCACGTAGCCCGTAAGAGTCGCTGCACAAGAGCCCAGGAATATGTTGTAGAAGTGCTGCTGATCATCGTTATGTTATACGGACCTACCTCAGCGTGCTGCCGGGCCACACCCTGTGTGCCACTCATAATGACCCATTTTCCCTCTCTCCCCCCCTCCTAACCCATCCTCCTCAGTCCCATTCCCTTTGGTAACTGTGTGTCCCTTCTTTGGTTCGCTGATGCTGCTACTGTCCTTTTCTTTCACTCCTTTTCTTTTTTCTGGTACTCCACAGGTGAGTGAAATCAGTTGACACTTGTCTTTCTCTGCGTGGCTTGTTTCGCTGAGCATGATACCCTCTACCTCCCTCCATGTTGTTGCACATGGTAGGATTGGTTTCTGCATATGGCATTATAATATTCCACTTTTCATCCTCTGATAGACACTTACCTTGGCTGTTGTGGATAGTGCTGTGATAGTCATACGGGTGCACAGGTCTTTTTTAAACTGGGCTGCTGTATTCTAGTGTTTCTTTCTGTATGTCTGGATGTATGAATGTATTTTGTTACTTCATTTCTCAATTATGTATCTGTTACTTATTTATTTATTTATCGTTAGTCTACATCTACGTGAGTCACATGTAGTTTACTAAACTGCCCCCCACAATGAGATGCCCCCGGATACCTCATTGCAGTCACTGTCCATGAGCATAGTAAGATGCTGTAGAATCCCTTGTTGTCTTCTCTGTGTTGTACGTCGCTCCCCGAGCCCCCCTTCCGCTTTATACATGCCACAGGTAATGTGCACATTCTCCCCACCTCCCCCTGACTTACTCCTCCGTTCCCACCTGTCCACCTCCATCCCTTTCCCTTTATTAACTGTGAGTCCACTGTTGTGGTGCCATTTTTCTTCTTCGGATTTCTCTTGGTTCCCCTCCTGCACAGGCGATTGAAATCATTTGATATTTCTGTTTCTTCACCTGCCTGCCTTATTACCCTGAGTATGATGCCCTCTCACACCATCCGTGTTTCTTCAAATGGTGGGATTTGTTTTCCTATGTCTGAATAGTATTCCATTGTTCATCTACTGATGGACACTGAGCTTGGCTATTGAGAATAGTGCTGTGGTAATCATAGGGATGCACGTGTCGCTTTTAAACTGTGGGCGGCATAGTCTCCATTCATTCATCTATTTATTCATTTATTTATTTATTATGAATCTACAATTATGTGGATAACATCATGTTTAGTAGACTCACCCCATCACCAATGTAGGAATGGTTAAGGGACTAGGAAGGCTGGTTGTGAAGGACGATTGCAGACTGGTAAGGGGGCATTATGATTAGCTCACATTATGTGGGTGGAAATTCTGTAGGGAAGGCAGTATAGTTCAGAGAATTCAAGCAGTGATTCTGTAGCATCTTACTATGCTGGTGAACAGTGAGTGTAATGGGGTCTGGGGGGCGACTTGATGATCTGGGCAGTCTAGTAACCTTGATGTTCCTTATGTAATTGTAGATTGGTTATTGTGAATAGTGCTGCCATAAATTTAGGGGTGCAGATGTCTTTCTAGAACTGGGCTGCTGCGTTCTTTATGTATGTATGTTTGTATGTATGTATGTGTGTATGTATGTATTCATCCATCCATGCATGCATTCATTCATTCATTCATTCATTATCTGTCTACCTATCTATCTGTGTATCTTTCTGTCATTAATGCCCTATTAGATGAGTAACATTATGTTTACTAGACTCCTCCCATCACGCACGTGCCCCCAGATACCCCATTGCAGTCACTGTCCATGAGCATAGTACGATACTGTAGAATCCCTACTCGTGTTTTTGTGTGTTTTGCCGCCCTGCCTGTGACAGCCCTCCCACCTTATATATTCTTATTCTAATGTGTCCTTACTTCCCCCCTCCCTAATCCCTCCATTCCCACCCATTCACCTCAGTCTCTTTCCCTCTGTTAACTTTTAGTCCATTCTTGGGTATTCTGAGACTGCTGCTGTTTTCTTCTTCAGTTTTTTGTTTGTTCTGAGACTGTAATGATGAGTGATATCGTTATACATATATATATATATATATATGTAGGTAAGTAACTCTAATTTTGGTAAAATGATGCAGCTCCCCATGGCTGGGCATTGCCCCCTCCCCCGTGGGTGGTGTTTGTAAGCGCAGCACTGTTGCCTGGAGATTCCAGGATGTCACAGTGGTGCCTATGTCCTAGAGACATAATGTGTATGCTGAGAGGAGCAGTTGTGGTTAAGGTGAGGTGGACACTGACCAACTTGACATCATCTGGGTAAATGGAATTCAGAGCCAAGGTACTGTGTGTTCCTTTTCATTTTGTTGTCACTACTTCACAGTTACATGAACAACATTATGGTTCCTAGACTACCCCCACTGTCAAGTCCCCACCACGTAGCCCGTAAGAGTCGCTGCACAAGAGCCCAGGAATATGTTGTAGAAGTGCTGCTGATCATCGTTATGTTATACGGACCTACCTCAGCGTGCTGCCGGGCCACACCCTGTGTGCCACTCATAATGCCCCATTTTCCCTCTCTCCCCCCCTCCTAACCCATCCTCCTCAGTCCCATTCCCTTTGGTAACTGTGTGTCCCTTCTTTGGTTCGCTGATGCTGCTACTGTCCTTTTCTTTCACTCCTTTTCTTTTTTCTGGTACTCCACAGGTGAGTGAAATCAGTTGACACTTGTCTTTCTCTGCGTGGCTTGTTTCGCTGAGCATGATACCCTCTACCTCCCTCCATGTTGTTGCACATGGTAGGATTGGTTTCTGCATATGGCATTATAATATTCCACTTTTCATCCTCTGATAGACACTTACCTTGGCTGTTGTGGATAGTGCTGTGATAGTCATACGGGTGCACAGGTCTTTTTTCAACTGGGCTGCTGTATTCTAGTGTTTCTTTCTGTATGTCTGGATGTATGAATGTATTTTGTTACTTCATTTCTCAATTATGTATCTGTTACTTATTTATTTATTTATCGTTAGTCTACATCTACGTGAGTCACATGTAGTTTACTAAACTGCCCCCCACAATGAGATGCCCCCGGATACCTCATTGCAGTCACTGTCCATGAGCATAGTAAGATGCTGTAGAATCCCTTGTTGTCTTCTCTGTGTTGTACGTCGCTCCCCGAGCCCCCCTTCCGCTTTATACATGCCACAGGTAATGTGCACATTCTCCCCACCTCCCCCTGACTTACTCCTCCGTTCCCACCTGTCCACCTCCATCCCTTTCCCTTTATTAACTGTGAGTCCACTGTTGTGGTGCCATTTTTCTTCTTCGGATTTCTCTTGGTTCCCCTCCTGCACAGGCGATTGAAATCATTTGATATTTCTGTTTCTTCACCTGCCTGCCTTATTACCCTGAGTATGATGCCCTCTCACACCATCCGTGTTTCTTCAAATGGTGGGATTTGTTTTCCTATGTCTGAATAGTATTCCATTGTTCATCTACTGATGGACACTGAGCTTGGCTATTGAGAATAGTGCTGTGGTAATCATAGGGATGCACGTGTCGCTTTTAAACTGTGGGCGGCATAGTCTCCATTCATTCATCTATTTATTCATTTATTTATTTATTATGAATCTACAATTATGTGGATAACATCATGTTTAGTAGACTCACCCCATCACCAATGTAGGAATGGTTAAGGGACTAGGAAGGCTGGTTGTGAAGGACGATTGCAGACTGGTAAGGGGGCATTATGATTAGCTCACATTATGTGGGTGGAAATTCTGTAGGGAAGGCAGTATAGTTCAGAGAATTCAAGCAGTGATTCTGTAGCATCTTACTATGCTGGTGAACAGTGAGTGTAATGGGGTCTGGGGGGCGACTTGATGATCTGGGCAGTCTAGTAACCTTGATGTTCCTTATGTAATTGTAGATTGGTTATTGTGAATAG
Source organism: Manis pentadactyla (assembly GCF_030020395.1). Lineage (NCBI taxonomy): Eukaryota > Metazoa > Chordata > Mammalia > Pholidota > Manidae > Manis > Manis pentadactyla. Next base: position 87,980,340 of record NC_080024.1, on the reverse strand, counting down.
TGCTGCCATAAATTTAGGGGTGCAGATGTCTTTCTAGAACTGGGCTGCTGCGTTCTTTATGTATGTATGTTTGTATGTATGTATGTGTGTATGTATGTATTCATCCATCCATGCATGCATTCATTCATTCATTCATTCATTATCTGTCTACCTATCTATCTGTGTATCTTTCTGTCATTAATGCCCTATTAGATGAGTAACATTATGTTTACTAGACTCCTCCCATCACGCACGTGCCCCCAGATACCCCATTGCAGTCACTGTCCATGAGCATAGTACGATACTGTAGAATCCCTACTCGTGTTTTTGTGTGTTTTGCCGCCCTGCCTGTGACAGCCCTCCCACTTTATATATTCTTATTCTAATGTGTCCTTACTTCCCCCCTCCCTAATCCCTCCATTCCCACCCATTCACCTCAGTCTCTTTCCCTCTGTTAACTTTTAGTCCATTCTTGGGTATTCTGAGACTGCTGCTGTTTTCTTCTTCAGTTTTTTGTTTGTTCTGAGACTGTAATGATGAGTGATATCGTTATACATATATATATATATATATATATATATATGTAGGTAAGTAACTCTAATTTTGGTAAAATGATGCAGCTCCCCATGGCTGGGCATTGCCCCCTCCCCCGTGGGTGGTGTTTGTAAGCGCAGCACTGTTGCCTGGAGATTCCAGGATGTCACAGTGGTGCCTATGTCCTAGAGACATAATGTGTATGCTGAGAGGAGCAGTTGTGGTTAAGGTGAGGTGGACACTGACCAACTTGACATCATCTGGGTAAATGGAATTCAGAGCCAAGGTACTGTGTGTTCCTTTTCATTTTGTTGTCACTACTTCACAGTTACATGAACAACATTATGGTTCCTAGACTACCCCCACTGTCAAGTCCCCACCACGTAGCCCGTAAGAGTCGCTGCACAAGAGCCCAGGAATATGTTGTAGAAGTGCTGCTGATCATCGTTATGTTATACGGACCTACCTCAGCGTGCTGCCGGGCCACACCCTGTGTGCCACTCATAATGCCCCATTTTCCCTCTCTCCCCCCCTTCTAACCCATCCTCCTCAGTCCCATTCCCTTTGGTAACTGTGTGTCCCTTCTTTGGTTCGCTGATGCTGCTACTGTCCTTTTCTTTCACTCCTTTTCTTTTTTCTGGTACTCCACAGGTGAGTGAAATCAGTTGACACTTGTCTTTCTCTGCGTGTCTTGTTTCGCTGAGCATGATACCCTCTACCTCCCTCCATGTTGTTGCACATGGTAGGATTGGTTTATGCATATGGCATTATAATATTCCACTTTTCATCCTCTGATAGACACTTACCTTGGCTGTTGTGGATAGTGCTGTGATAGTCATACGGGTGCACAGGTCTTTTTTCAACTGGGCTGCTGTATTCTAGTGTTTCTTTCTGTATGTCTGGATGTATGAATGTATTTTGTTACTTCATTTCTCAATTATGTATCTGTTATTTATTTATTTATTTATCGTTAGTCTACATCTACGTGAGTCACATGTAGTTTACTAAACTGCCCCCCACAATGAGATGCCCCCGGATACCTCATTGCAGTCACTGTCCATGAGCATAGTAAGATGCTGTAGAATCCCTTGTTGTCTTCTCTGTGTTGTACGTCGCTCCCCGAGCCCCCCTTCCGCTTTATACATGCCACAGGTAATGTGCACATTCTCCCCACCTCCCCCTGACTTACTCCTCCATTCCCACCTGTCCACCTCCATCCCTTTCCCTTTATTAACTGTGAGTCCACTGTTGTGGTGCCATTTTTCTTCTTCGGATTTCTCTTGGTTCCCCTCCTGCACAGGCGATTGAAATCATTTGATATTTCTGTTTCTTCACCTGCCTGCCTTATTACCCTGAGTATGATGCCCTCTCACACCATCCATGTTACTTCAAATGGTGGGATTTGTTTTCCTATGTCTGAATAGTATTCCATTGTTCTTCTACTGATGGACACTGAGCTTGGCTATTGAGAATAGTGCTGTGGTAATCATAGGGATGCACGTGTCGCTTTTAAACTGTGGGCGGCATAGTCTCCATTCATTCATCTATTTATTCATTTATTTATTTATTATGAATCTACAATTATGTGGATAACATCATGTTTAGTAGACTCACCCCATCACCAATGTAGGAATGGTTAAGGGACTAGGAAGGCTGGTTGTGAAGGACGATTGCAGACTGGTAAGGGGGCATTATGATTAGCTCACATTATGTGGGTGGAAATTCTGTAGGGAAGGCAGTATAGTTCAGAGAATTCAAGCAGTGATTCTGTAGCATCTTACTATGCTGGTGAACAGTGAGTGTAATGGGGTCTGGGGGGCGACTTGATGATCTGGGCAGTCTAGTAACCTTGATGTTCCTTATGTAATTGTAGATTGGTTATTGTGAATAGTGCTGCCATAAATTTAGGGGTGCAGATGTCTTTCTAGAACTGGGCTGCTGCGTTCTTTATGTATGTATGTTTGTATGTATGTATGTGTGTATGTATGTATTCATCCATCCATGCATGCATTCATTCATTCATTCATTCATTCATTATCTGTCTACCTATCTATCTGTGTATCTTTCTGTCATTAATGCCCTATTAGATGAGTAACATTATGTTTACTAGACTCCTCCCATCACGCACGTGCCCCCAGATACCCCATTGCAGTCACTGTCCATGAGCATAGTACGATACTGTAGAATCCCTACTCGTGTTTTTGTGTGTTTTGCCGCCCTGCCTGTGACAGCCCTCCCACTTTATATATTCTTATTCTAATGTGTCCTTACTTCCCCCCTCCCTAATCCCTCCATTCCCACCCATTCACCTCAGTCTCTTTCCCTCTGTTAACTTTTAGTCCATTCTTGGGTATTCTGAGACTGCTGCTGTTTTCTTCTTCAGTTTTTTGTTTGTTCTGAGACTGTAATGATGAGTGATATCGTTATACATATATATATATATATATATATGTAGGTAAGTAACTCTAATTTTGGTAAAATGATGCAGCTCCCCATGGCTGGGCATTGCCCCCTCCCCCGTGGGTGGTGTTTGTAAGCGCAGCACTGTTGCCTGGAGATTCCAGGATGTCACAGTGGTGCCTATGTCCTAGAGACATAATGTGTATGCTGAGAGGAGCAGTTGTGGTTAAGGTGAGGTGGACACTGACCAACTTGACATCATCTGGGTAAATGGAATTCAGAGCCAAGGTACTGTGTGTTCCTTTTCATTTTGTTGTCACTACTTCACAGTTACATGAACAACATTATGGTTCCTAGACTACCCCCACTGTCAAGTCCCCACCACGTAGCCTGTAAGAGTCGCTGCACAAGAGCCCAGGAATATGTTGTAGAAGTGCTGCTGATCATCGTTATGTTATACGGACCTACCTCAGCGTGCTGCCGGGCCACACCCTGTGTGCCACTCATAATGCCCCATTTTCCCTCTCTCCCCCCCTCCTAACCCATCCTCCTCAGTCCCATTCCCTTTGGTAACTGTGTGTCCCTTCTTTGGTTCGCTGATGCTGCTACTGTCCTTTTCTTTCACTCCTTTTCTTTTTTCTGGTACTCCACAGGTGAGTGAAATCAGTTGACACTTGTCTTTCTCTGAGTGGCTTATTTCACTGAGCATGATACCCTCTACATCCCTCCATGTTTTTGCACATGGTAGGACTGGTTTCTTCATATGGAAGAATAATATTCCACTGTTCATCCTCTGATAGACACTTACCTTGGCTGTTGTGGATAGTGCTGTGATAGTCATACGGGTGCACAGGTCTTTTTTCAACTGGGCTGCTGTATTCTAGTGTTTCTTTCTGTATGTCTGGATGTATGAATGTATTTTGTTACTTCATTTCTCAATTATGTATCTGTTATTTATTTATTTATTTATCGTTAGTCTACATCTACGTGAGTCACATGTAGTTTACTAAACTGCCCCCCACAATGAGATGCCCCCGGATACCTCATTGCAGTCACTGTCCATGAGCATAGTAAGATGCTGTAGAATCCCTTGTTGTCTTCTCTGTGTTGTACGTCGCTCCCCGAGCCCCCCTTCCGCTTTATACATGCCACAGGTAATGTGCACATTCTCCCCACCTCCCCCTGACTTACTCCTCCGTTCCCACCTGTCCACCTCCATCCCTTTCCCTTTATTAACTGTGAGTCCACTGTTGTGGTGCCATTTTTCTTCTTCGGATTTCTCTTGGTTCCCCTCCTGCACAGGCGATTGAAATCATTTGATATTTCTGTTTCTTCACCTGCCTGCCTTATTACCCTGAGTATGATGCCCTCTCACACCATCCGTGTTTCTTCAAATGGTGGGATTTGTTTTCCTATGTCTGAATAGTATTCCATTGTTCATCTACTGATGGACACTGAGCTTGGCTATTGAGAATAGTGCTGTGGTAATCATAGGGATGCACGTGTCGCTTTTAAACTGTGGGCGGCATAGTCTCCATTCATTCATCTATTTATTCATTTATTTATTTATTATGAATCTACAATTATGTGGATAACATCATGTTTAGTAGACTCACCCCATCACCAATGTAGGAATGGTTAAGGGACTAGGAAGGCTGGTTGTGAAGGACGATTGCAGACTGGTAAGGGGGCATTATGATTAGCTCACATTATGTGGGTGGAAATTCTGTAGGGAAGGCAGTATAGTTCAGAGAATTCAAGCAGTGATTCTGTAGCATCTTACTATGCTGGTGAACAGTGAGTGTAATGGGGTCTGGGGGGCGACTTGATGATCTGGGCAGTCTAGTAACCTTGATGTTCCTTATGTAATTGTAGATTGGTTATTGTGAATAGTGCTGCCATAAATTTAGGGGTGCAGATGTCTTTCTAGAACTGGGCTGCTGCGTTCTTTATGTATGTATGTTTGTATGTATGTATGTGTGTATGTATGTATTCATCCATCCATGCATGCATTCATTCATTCATTCATTCATTATCTGTCTACCTATCTATCTGTGTATCTTTCTGTCATTAATGCCCTATTAGATGAGTAACATTATGTTTACTAGACTCCTCCCATCACGCACGTGCCCCCAGATACCCCATTGCAGTCACTGTCCATGAGCATAGTACGATACTGTAGAATCCCTACTCGTGTTTTTGTGTGTTTTGCCGCCCTGCCTGTGACAGCCCTCCCACCTTATATATTCTTATTCTAATGTGTCCTTACTTCCCCCCTCCCTAATCCCTCCATTCCCACCCATTCACCTCAGTCTCTTTCCCTCTGTTAACTTTTAGTCCATTCTTGGGTATTCTGAGACTGCTGCTGTTTTCTTCTTCAGTTTTTTGTTTGTTCTGAGACTGTAATGATGAGTGATATCGTTATACATATATATATATATATATATGTAGGTAAGTAACTCTAATTTTGGTAAAATGATGCAGCTCCCCATGGCTGGGCATTGCCCCCTCCCCCGTGGGTGGTGTTTGTAAGCGCAGCACTGTTGCCTGGAGATTCCAGGATGTCACAGTGGTGCCTATGTCCTAGAGACATAATGTGTATGCTGAGAGGAGCAGTTGTGGTTAAGGTGAGGTGGACACTGACCAACTTGACATCATCTGGGTAAATGGAATTCAGAGCCAAGGTACTGTGTGTTCCTTTTCATTTTGTTGTCACTACTTCACAGTTACATGAACAACATTATGGTTCCTAGACTACCCCCACTGTCAAGTCCCCACCACGTAGCCCGTAAGAGTCGCTGCACAAGAGCCCAGGAATATGTTGTAGAAGTGCTGCTGATCATCGTTATGTTATACGGACCTACCTCAGCGTGCTGCCGGGCCACACCCTGTGTGCCACTCATAATGCCCCATTTTCCCTCTCTCCCCCCCTCCTAACCCATCCTCCTCAGTCCCATTCCCTTTGGTAACTGTGTGTCCCTTCTTTGGTTCGCTGATGCTGCTACTGTCCTTTTCTTTCACTCCTTTTCTTTTTTCTGGTACTCCACAGGTGAGTGAAATCAGTTGACACTTGTCTTTCTCTGAGTGGCTTATTTCACTGAGCATGATACCCTCTACCTCCCTCCATGTTTTTTCACATGGTAGGACTGGTTTCTGCATATGGAAGAATAATATTCCACTGTTCATCCTCTGATAGACACTTACCTTGGCTGTTGTGGATAGTGCTGTGATAGTCATACGGGTGCACAGGTCTTTTTTCAACTGGGCTGCTGTATTCTAGTGTTTCTTTCTGTATGTCTGGATGTATGAATGTATTTTGTTACTTCATTTCTCAATTATGTATCTGTTACTTATTTATTTATTTATCGTTAGTCTACATCTACGTGAGTCACATGTAGTTTACTAAACTGCCCCCCACAATGAGATGCCCCCGGATACCTCATTGCAGTCACTGTCCATGAGCATAGTAAGATGCTGTAGAATCCCTTGTTGTCTTCTCTGTGTTGTACGTCGCTCCCCGAGCCCCCCTTCCGCTTTATACATGCCACAGGTAATGTGCACATTCTCCCCACCTCCCCCTGACTTACTCCTCCGTTCCCACCTGTCCACCTCCATCCCTTTCCCTTTATTAACTGTGAGTCCACTGTTGTGGTGCCATTTTTCTTCTTCGGATTTCTCTTGGTTCCCCTCCTGCACAGGCGATTGAAATCATTTGATATTTCTGTTTCTTCACCTGCCTGCCTTATTACCCTGAGTATGATGCCCTCTCACACCATCCGTGTTTCTTCAAATGGTGGGATTTGTTTTCCTATGTCTGAATAGTATTCCATTGTTCATCTACTGATGGACACTGAGCTTGGCTATTGAGAATAGTGCTGTGGTAATCATAGGGATGCACGTGTCGCTTTTAAACTGTGGGCGGCATAGTCTCCATTCATTCATCTATTTATTCATTTATTTATTTATTATGAATCTACAATTATGTGGATAACATCATGTTTAGTAGACTCACCCCATCACCAATGTAGGAATGGTTAAGGGACTAGGAAGGCTGGTTGTGAAGGACGATTGCAGACTGGTAAGGGGGCATTATGATTAGCTCACATTATGTGGGTGGAAATTCTGTAGGGAAGGCAGTATAGTTCAGAGAATTCAAGCAGTGATTCTGTAGCATCTTACTATGCTGGTGAACAGTGAGTGTAATGGGGTCTGGGGGGCGACTTGATGATCTGGGCAGTCTAGTAACCTTGATGTTCCTTATGTAATTGTAGATTGGTTATTGTGAATAGTGCTGCCATAAATTTAGGGGTGCAGATGTCTTTCTAGAACTGGGCTGCTGCGTTCTTTATGTATGTATGTTTGTATGTATGTATGTGTGTATGTATGTATTCATCCATCCATGCATGCATTCATTCATTCATTCATTCATTATCTGTCTACCTATCTATCTGTGTATCTTTCTGTCATTAATGCCCTATTAGATGAGTAACATTATGTTTACTAGACTCCTCCCATCACGCACGTGCCCCCAGATACCCCATTGCAGTCACTGTCCATGAGCATAGTACGATACTGTAGAATCCCTACTCGTGTTTTTGTGTGTTTTGCCGCCCTGCCTGTGACAGCCCTCCCACCTTATATATTCTTATTCTAATGTGTCCTTACTTCCCCCCTCCCTAATCCCTCCATTCCCACCCATTCACCTCAGTCTCTTTCCCTCTGTTAACTTTTAGTCCATTCTTGGGTATTCTGAGACTGCTGCTGTTTTCTTCTTCAGTTTTTTGTTTGTTCTGAGACTGTAATGATGAGTGATATCGTTATACATATATATATATATATATATATATGTAGGTAAGTAACTCTAATTTTGGTAAAATGATGCAGCTCCCCATGGCTGGGCATTGCCCCCTCCCCCGTGGGTGGTGTTTGTAAGCGCAGCACTGTTGCCTGGAGATTCCAGGATGTCACAGTGGTGCGTATGTCCTAGAGACATAATGTGTATGCTGAGAGGAGCAGTTGTGGTTAAGGTGAGGTGGACACTGACCAACTTGACATCATCTGGGTAAATGGAATTCAGAGCCAAGGTACTGTGTGTTCCTTTTCATTTTGTTGTCACTACTTCACAGTTACATGAACAACATTATGGTTCCTAGACTACCCCCACTGTCAAGTCCCCACCACGTAGCCCGTAAGAGTCGCTGCACAAGAGCCCAGGAATATGTTGTAGAAGTGCTGCTGATCATCGTTATGTTATACGGACCTACCTCAGCGTGCTGCCGGGCCACACCCTGTGTGCCACTCATAATGACCCATTTTCCCTCTCTCCCCCCCTCCTAACCCATCCTCCTCAGTCCCATTCCCTTTGGTAACTGTGTGTCCCTTCTTTGGTTCGCTGATGCTGCTACTGTCCTTTTCTTTCACTCCTTTTCTTTTTTCTGGTACTCCACAGGTGAGTGAAATCAGTTGACACTTGTCTTTCTCTGCGTGGCTTGTTTCGCTGAGCATGATACCCTCTACCTCCCTCCATGTTGTTGCACATGGTAGGATTGGTTTCTGCATATGGCATTATAATATTCCACTTTTCATCCTCTGATAGACACTTACCTTGGCTGTTGTGGATAGTGCTGTGATAGTCATACGGGTGCACAGGTCTTTTTTAAACTGGGCTGCTGTATTCTAGTGTTTCTTTCTGTATGTCTGGATGTATGAATGTATTTTGTTACTTCATTTCTCAATTATGTATCTGTTACTTATTTATTTATTTATCGTTAGTCTACATCTACGTGAGTCACATGTAGTTTACTAAACTGCCCCCCACAATGAGATGCCCCCGGATACCTCATTGCAGTCACTGTCCATGAGCATAGTAAGATGCTGTAGAATCCCTTGTTGTCTTCTCTGTGTTGTACGTCGCTCCCCGAGCCCCCCTTCCGCTTTATACATGCCACAGGTAATGTGCACATTCTCCCCACCTCCCCCTGACTTACTCCTCCGTTCCCACCTGTCCACCTCCATCCCTTTCCCTTTATTAACTGTGAGTCCACTGTTGTGGTGCCATTTTTCTTCTTCGGATTTCTCTTGGTTCCCCTCCTGCACAGGCGATTGAAATCATTTGATATTTCTGTTTCTTCACCTGCCTGCCTTATTACCCTGAGTATGATGCCCTCTCACACCATCCGTGTTTCTTCAAATGGTGGGATTTGTTTTCCTATGTCTGAATAGTATTCCATTGTTCATCTACTGATGGACACTGAGCTTGGCTATTGAGAATAGTGCTGTGGTAATCATAGGGATGCACGTGTCGCTTTTAAACTGTGGGCGGCATAGTCTCCATTCATTCATCTATTTATTCATTTATTTATTTATTATGAATCTACAATTATGTGGATAACATCATGTTTAGTAGACTCACCCCATCACCAATGTAGGAATGGTTAAGGGACTAGGAAGGCTGGTTGTGAAGGACGATTGCAGACTGGTAAGGGGGCATTATGATTAGCTCACATTATGTGGGTGGAAATTCTGTAGGGAAGGCAGTATAGTTCAGAGAATTCAAGCAGTGATTCTGTAGCATCTTACTATGCTGGTGAACAGTGAGTGTAATGGGGTCTGGGGGGCGACTTGATGATCTGGGCAGTCTAGTAACCTTGATGTTCCTTATGTAATTGTAGATTGGTTATTGTGAATAGTGCTGCCATAAATTTAGGGGTGCAGATGTCTTTCTAGAACTGGGCTGCTGCGTTCTTTATGTATGTATGTTTGTATGTATGTATGTGTGTATGTATGTATTCATCCATCCATGCATGCATTCATTCATTCATTCATTCATTATCTGTCTACCTATCTATCTGTGTATCTTTCTGTCATTAATGCCCTATTAGATGAGTAACATTATGTTTACTAGACTCCTCCCATCACGCACGTGCCCCCAGATACCCCATTGCAGTCACTGTCCATGAGCATAGTACGATACTGTAGAATCCCTACTCGTGTTTTTGTGTGTTTTGCCGCCCTGCCTGTGACAGCCCTCCCACCTTATATATTCTTATTCTAATGTGTCCTTACTTCCCCCCTCCCTAATCCCTCCATTCCCACCCATTCACCTCAGTCTCTTTCCCTCTGTTAACTTTTAGTCCATTCTTGGGTATTCTGAGACTGCTGCTGTTTTCTTCTTCAGTTTTTTGTTTGTTCTGAGACTGTAATGATGAGTGATATCGTTATACATATATATATATATGTAGGTAAGTAACTCTAATTTTGGTAAAATGATGCAGCTCCCCATGGCTGGGCATTGCCCCCTCCCCCGTGGGTGGTGTTTGTAAGCGCAGCACTGTTGCCTGGAGATTCCAGGATGTCACAGTGGTGCCTATGTCCTAGAGACATAATGTGTATGCTGAGAGGAGCAGTTGTGGTTAAGGTGAGGTGGACACTGACCAACTTGACATCATCTGGGTAAATGGAATTCAGAGCCAAGGTACTGTGTGTTCCTTTTCATTTTGTTGTCACTACTTCACAGTTACATGAACAACATTATGGTTCCTAGACTACCCCCACTGTCAAGTCCCCACCACGTAGCCCGTAAGAGTCGCTGCACAAGAGCCCAGGAATATGTTGTAGAAGTGCTGCTGATCATCGTTATGTTATACGGACCTACCTCAGCGTGCTGCCGGGCCACACCCTGTGTGCCACTCATAATGACCCATTTTCCCTCTCTCCCCCCCTCCTAACCCATCCTCCTCAGTCCCATTCCCTTTGGTAACTGTGTGTCCCTTCTTTGGTTCGCTGATGCTGCTACTGTCCTTTTCTTTCACTCCTTTTCTTTTTTCTGGTACTCCACAGGTGAGTGAAATCAGTTGACACTTGTCTTTCTCTGCGTGGCTTGTTTCGCTGAGCATGATACCCTCTACCTCCCTCCATGTTGTTGCACATGGTAGGATTGGTTTCTGCATATGGCATTATAATATTCCACTTTTCATCCTCTGATAGACACTTACCTTGGCTGTTGTGGATAGTGCTGTGATAGTCATACGGGTGCACAGGTCTTTTTTAAACTGGGCTGCTGTATTCTAGTGTTTCTTTCTGTATGTCTGGATGTATGAATGTATTTTGTTACTTCATTTCTCAATTATGTATCTGTTACTTATTTATTTATTTATCGTTAGTCTACATCTACGTGAGTCACATGTAGTTTACTAAACTGCCCCCCACAATGAGATGCCCCCGGATACCTCATTGCAGTCACTGTCCATGAGCATAGTAAGATGCTGTAGAATCCCTTGTTGTCTTCTCTGTGTTGTACGTCGCTCCCCGAGCCCCCCTTCCGCTTTATACATGCCACAGGTAATGTGCACATTCTCCCCACCTCCCCCTGACTTACTCCTCCGTTCCCACCTGTCCACCTCCATCCCTTTCCCTTTATTAACTGTGAGTCCACTGTTGTGGTGCCATTTTTCTTCTTCGGATTTCTCTTGGTTCCCCTCCTGCACAGGCGATTGAAATCATTTGATATTTCTGTTTCTTCACCTGCCTGCCTTATTACCCTGAGTATGATGCCCTCTCACACCATCCGTGTTTCTTCAAATGGTGGGATTTGTTTTCCTATGTCTGAATAGTATTCCATTGTTCATCTACTGATGGACACTGAGCTTGGCTATTGAGAATAGTGCTGTGGTAATCATAGGGATGCACGTGTCGCTTTTAAACTGTGGGCGGCATAGTCTCCATTCATTCATCTATTTATTCATTTATTTATTTATTATGAATCTACAATTATGTGGATAACATCATGTTTAGTAGACTCACCCCATCACCAATGTAGGAATGGTTAAGGGACTAGGAAGGCTGGTTGTGAAGGACGATTGCAGACTGGTAAGGGGGCATTATGATTAGCTCACATTATGTGGGTGGAAATTCTGTAGGGAAGGCAGTATAGTTCAGAGAATTCAAGCAGTGATTCTGTAGCATCTTACTATGCTGGTGAACAGTGAGTGTAATGGGGTCTGGGGGGCGACTTGATGATCTGGGCAGTCTAGTAACCTTGATGTTCCTTATGTAATTGTAGATTGGTTATTGTGAATAGTGCTGCCATAAATTTAGGGGTGCAGATGTCTTTCTAGAACTGGGCTGCTGCGTTCTTTATGTATGTATGTTTGTATGTATGTATGTGTGTATGTATGTATTCATCCATCCATGCATGCATTCATTCATTCATTCATTCATTATCTGTCTACCTATCTATCTGTGTATCTTTCTGTCATTAATGCCCTATTAGATGAGTAACATTATGTTTACTAGACTCCTCCCATCACGCACGTGCCCCCAGATACCCCATTGCAGTCACTGTCCATGAGCATAGTACGATACTGTAGAATCCCTACTCGTGTTTTTGTGTGTTTTGCCGCCCTGCCTGTGACAGCCCTCCCACCTTATATATTCTTATTCTAATGTGTCCTTACTTCCCCCCTCCCTAATCCCTCCATTCCCACCCATTCACCTCAGTCTCTTTCCCTCTGTTAACTTTTAGTCCATTCTTGGGTATTCTGAGACTGCTGCTGTTTTCTTCTTCAGTTTTTTGTTTGTTCTGAGACTGTAATGATGAGTGATATCGTTATACATATATATATATATATATATATGTAGGTAAGTAACTCTAATTTTGGTAAAATGATGCAGCTCCCCATGGCTGGGCATTGCCCCCTCCCCCGTGGGTGGTGTTTGTAAGCGCAGCACTGTTGCCTGGAGATTCCAGGATGTCACAGTGGTGCGTATGTCCTAGAGACATAATGTGTATGCTGAGAGGAGCAGTTGTGGTTAAGGTGAGGTGGACACTGACCAACTTGACATCATCTGGGTAAATGGAATTCAGAGCCAAGGTACTGTGTGTTCCTTTTCATTTTGTTGTCACTACTTCACAGTTACATGAACAACATTATGGTTCCTAGACTACCCCCACTGTCAAGTCCCCACCACGTAGCCCGTAAGAGTCGCTGCACAAGAGCCCAGGAATATGTTGTAGAAGTGCTGCTGATCATCGTTATGTTATACGGACCTACCTCAGCGTGCTGCCGGGCCACACCCTGTGTGCCACTCATAATGACCCATTTTCCCTCTCTCCCCCCCTCCTAACCCATCCTCCTCAGTCCCATTCCCTTTGGTAACTGTGTGTCCCTTCTTTGGTTCGCTGATGCTGCTACTGTCCTTTTCTTTCACTCCTTTTCTTTTTTCTGGTACTCCACAGGTGAGTGAAATCAGTTGACACTTGTCTTTCTCTGCGTGGCTTGTTTCGCTGAGCATGATACCCTCTACCTCCCTCCATGTTGTTGCACATGGTAGGATTGGTTTCTGCATATGGCATTATAATATTCCACTTTTCATCCTCTGATAGACACTTACCTTGGCTGTTGTGGATAGTGCTGTGATAGTCATACGGGTGCACAGGTCTTTTTTCAACTGGGCTGCTGTAATCTGGTGTTTCTTTCTGTATGTCTGGATGTATGAATGTATTTTGTTACTTCATTTCTCAATTATGTATCTGTTACTTATTTATTTATTTATCGTTAGTCTACATCTACGTGAGTCACATGTAGTTTACTAAACTGCCCCCCACAATGAGATGCCCCCGGATACCTCATTGCAGTCACTGTCCATGAGCATAGTAAGATGCTGTAGAATCCCTTGTTGTCTTCTCTGTGTTGTACGTCGCTCCCCGAGCCCCCCTTCCGCTTTATACATGCCACAGGTAATGTGCACATTCTCCCCACCTCCCCCTGACTTACTCCTCCGTTCCCACCTGTCCACCTCCATCCCTTTCCCTTTATTAACTGTGAGTCCACTGTTGTGGTGCCATTTTTCTTCTTCGGATTTCTCTTGGTTCCCCTCCTGCACAGGCGATTGAAATCATTTGATATTTCTGTTTCTTCACCTGCCTGCCTTATTACCCTGAGTATGATGCCCTCTCACACCATCCGTGTTTCTTCAAATGGTGGGATTTGTTTTCCTATGTCTGAATAGTATTCCATTGTTCATCTACTGATGGACACTGAGCTTGGCTATTGAGAATAGTGCTGTGGTAATCATAGGGATGCACGTGTCGCTTTTAAACTGTGGGCGGCATAGTCTCCATTCATTCATCTATTTATTCATTTATTTATTTATTATGAATCTACAATTATGTGGATAACATCATGTTTAGTAGACTCACCCCATCACCAATGTAGGAATGGTTAAGGGACTAGGAAGGCTGGTTGTGAAGGACGATTGCAGACTGGTAAGGGGGCATTATGATTAGCTCACATTATGTGGGTGGAAATTCTGTAGGGAAGGCAGTATAGTTCAGAGAATTCAAGCAGTGATTCTGTAGCATCTTACTATGCTGGTGAACAGTGAGTGTAATGGGGTCTGGGGGGCGACTTGATGATCTGGGCAGTCTAGTAACCTTGATGTTCCTTATGTAATTGTAGATTGGTTATTGTGAATAGTGCTGCCATAAATTTAGGGGTGCAGATGTCTTTCTAGAACTGGGCTGCTGCGTTCTTTATGTATGTATGTTTGTATGTATGTATGTGTGTATGTATGTATTCATCCATCCATGCATGCATTCATTCATTCATTCATTCATTATCTGTCTACCTATCTATCTGTGTATCTTTCTGTCATTAATGCCCTATTAGATGAGTAACATTATGTTTACTAGACTCCTCCCATCACGCACGTGCCCCCAGATACCCCATTGCAGTCACTGTCCATGAGCATAGTACGATACTGTAGAATCCCTACTCGTGTTTTTGTGTGTTTTGCCGCCCTGCCTGTGACACCCCTCCCACCTTATATATTCTTATTCTAATGTGTCCTTACTTCCCCCCTCCCTAATCCCTCCATTCCCACCCATTCACCTCAGTCTCTTTCCCTCTGTTAACTTTTAGTCCATTCTTGGGTATTCTGAGACTGCTGCTGTTTTCTTCTTCAGTTTTTTGTTTGTTCTGTGACTGTAATGATGAGTGATATCGTTATACATATATATATATATATATATGTAGGTAAGTAACTCTAATTTTGGTAAAATGATGCAGCTCCCCATGGCTGGGCATTGCCCCCTCCCCCTTGGGTGGTGTTTGTAAGCGCAGCACTGTTGCCTGGAGATTCCAGGATGTTACAGTGGTGCGTATGTCCTAGAGACATAATGTGTATGCTGAGAGGAGAAGTTGTGGTTAAGGTGAGGTGGACACTGACCAACTTGACATCATCTGGGTAAATGGAATTCAGAGCCAAGGTACTGTGTGTTCCTTTTCATTTTGTTGTCACTACTTCACAGTTACATGAACAACATTATGGTTCCTAGACTACCCCCACTGTCAAGTCCCCACCACGTAGCCCGTAAGAGTCGCTGCACAAGAGCCCAGGAATATGTTGTAGAAGTGCTGCTGATCATCGTTATGTTATACGGACCTACCTCAGCGTGCTGCCGGGCCACACCCTGTGTGCCACTCATAATGCCCCATTTTCCCTCTCTCCCCCCCTCCTAACCCATCCTCCTCAGTCCCATTCCCTTTGGTAACTGTGTGTCCCTTCTTTGGTTCGCTGATGCTGCTACTGTCCTTTTCTTTCACTCCTTTTCTTTTTTCTGGTACTCCACAGGTGAGTGAAATCAGTTGACACTTGTCTTTCTCTGCGTGGCTTGTTTCGCTGAGCATGATACCCTCTACCTCCCTCCATGTTGTTGCACATGGTAGGATTGGTTTCTGCATATGGCTTTATAATATTCCACTTTTCATCCTCTGATAGACACTTACCTTGGCTGTTGTGGATAGTGCTGTGATAGTCATACGGGTGCACAGGTCTTTTTTCAACTGGGCTGCTGTAATCTAGTGTTTCTTTCTGTATGTCTGGATGTATGAATGTATTTTGTTACTTCATTTCTCAATTATGTATCTGTTATTTATTTATTTATTTATCGTTAGTCTACATCTACGTGAGTCACATGTAGTTTACTAAACTGCCCCCCACAATGAGATGCCCCCAGATACCTCATTGCAGTCACTGTCCATGAGCATAGTAAGATGCTGTAGAATCCCTTGTTGTCTTCTCTGTGTTGTACGTCGCTCCCCGAGCCCCCCTTCCGCTTTATACATGCCACAGGTAATGTGCACATTCTCCCCACCTCCCCCTGACTTACTCCTCCGTTCCCACCTATCCACCTCCATCCCTTTCCCTTTATTAACTGTGAGTCCACTGTTGTGGTGCCATTTTTCTTCTTCGGATTTCTCTTGGTTCCCCTCCTGCACAGGCGATTGAAATCATTTGATATTTCTGTTTCTTCACCTGCCTGCCTTATTACCCTGAGTATGATGCCCTCTCACACCATCCATGTTACTTCAAATGGTGGGATTTGTTTTCCTATGTCTGAATAGTATTCCATTGTTCATCTACTGATGGACACTGAGCTTGGCTATTGAGAATAGTGCTGTGGTAATCATTGGGATGCACGTGTCGCTTTTAAACTGTGGGCGGCATAGTCTCCATTCATTCATCTATTTATTCATTTATTTATTTATTATGAATCTACAATTATGTGGATAACATCATGTTTAGTAGACTCACCCCATCACCAATGTAGGAATGGTTAAGGGACTAGGAAGGCTGGTTGTGAAGGACGATTGCAGACTGGTAAGGGGGCATTATGATTAGCTCACATTATGTGGGTGGAAATTCTGTAGGGAAGGCAGTATAGTTCAGAGAATTCAAGCAGTGATTCTGTAGCATCTTACTATGCTGGTGAACAGTGAGTGTAATGGGGTCTGGGGGGCGACTTGATGATCTGGGCAGTCTAGTAACCTTGATGTTCCTTATGTAATTGTAGATTGGTTATTGTGAATAGTGCTGCCATAAATTTAGGGGTGCAGATGTCTTTCTAGAACTGGGCTGCTGCGTTCTTTATGTATGTATGTTTGTATGTATGTATGTGTGTATGTATGTATTCATCCATCCATGCATGCATTCATTCATTCATTCATTCATTATCTGTCTACCTATCTGTGTATCTTTCTGTCATTAATGCCCTATTAGATGAGTAACATTATGTTTACTAGACTCCTCCCATCACGCACGTGCCCCCAGATACCCCATTGCAGTCACTGTCCATGAGCATAGTACGATACTGTAGAATCCCTACTCGTGTTTTTGTGTGTTTTGCCGCCCTGCCTGTGACAGCCCTCCCACCTTATATATTCTTATTCTAATGTGTCCTTACTTCCCCCCTCCCTAATCCCTCCATTCCCACCCATTCACCTCAGTCTCTTTCCCTCTGTTAACTTTTAGTCCATTCTTGGGTATTCTGAGACTGCTGCTGTTTTCTTCTTCAGTTTTTTGTTTGTTCTGAGACTGTAATGATGAGTGATATCGTTATACATATATATATATATATATATATGTAGGTAAGTAACTCTAATTTTGGTAAAATGATGCAGCTCCCCATGGCTGGGCATTGCCCCCTCCCCCGTGGGTGGTGTTTGTAAGCGCAGCACTGTTGCCTGGAGATTCCAGGATGTCACAGTGGTGCGTATGTCCTAGAGACATAATGTGTATGCTGAGAGGAGCAGTTGTGGTTAAGGTGAGGTGGACACTGACCAACTTGACATCATCTGGGTAAATGGAATTCAGAGCCAAGGTACTGTGTGTTCCTTTTCATTTTGTTGTCACTACTTCACAGTTACATGAACAACATTATGGTTCCTAGACTACCCCCACTGTCAAGTCCCCACCACGTAGCCCGTAAGAGTCGCTGCACAAGAGCCCAGGAATATGTTGTAGAAGTGCTGCTGATCATCGTTATGTTATACGGACCTACCTCAGCGTGCTGCCGGGCCACACCCTGTGTGCCACTCATAATGACCCATTTTCCCTCTCTCCCCCCCTCCTAACCCATCCTCCTCAGTCCCATTCCCTTTGGTAACTGTGTGTCCCTTCTTTGGTTCGCTGATGCTGCTACTGTCCTTTTCTTTCACTCCTTTTCTTTTTTCTGGTACTCCACAGGTGAGTGAAATCAGTTGACACTTGTCTTTCTCTGCGTGGCTTGTTTCGCTGAGCATGATACCCTCTACCTCCCTCCATGTTGTTGCACATGGTAGGATTGGTTTCTGCATATGGCATTATAATATTCCACTTTTCATCCTCTGATAGACACTTACCTTGGCTGTTGTGGATAGTGCTGTGATAGTCATACGGGTGCACAGGTCTTTTTTAAACTGGGCTGCTGTATTCTAGTGTTTCTTTCTGTATGTCTGGATGTATGAATGTATTTTGTTACTTCATTTCTCAATTATGTATCTGTTACTTATTTATTTATTTATCGTTAGTCTACATCTACGTGAGTCACATGTAGTTTACTAAACTGCCCCCCACAATGAGATGCCCCCGGATACCTCATTGCAGTCACTGTCCATGAGCATAGTAAGATGCTGTAGAATCCCTTGTTGTCTTCTCTGTGTTGTACGTCGCTCCCCGAGCCCCCCTTCCGCTTTATACATGCCACAGGTAATGTGCACATTCTCCCCACCTCCCCCTGACTTACTCCTCCGTTCCCACCTGTCCACCTCCATCCCTTTCCCTTTATTAACTGTGAGTCCACTGTTGTGGTGCCATTTTTCTTCTTCGGATTTCTCTTGGTTCCCCTCCTGCACAGGCGATTGAAATCATTTGATATTTCTGTTTCTTCACCTGCCTGCCTTATTACCCTGAGTATGATGCCCTCTCACACCATCCGTGTTTCTTCAAATGGTGGGATTTGTTTTCCTATGTCTGAATAGTATTCCATTGTTCATCTACTGATGGACACTGAGCTTGGCTATTGAGAATAGTGCTGTGGTAATCATAGGGATGCACGTGTCGCTTTTAAACTGTGGGCGGCATAGTCTCCATTCATTCATCTATTTATTCATTTATTTATTTATTATGAATCTACAATTATGTGGATAACATCATGTTTAGTAGACTCACCCCATCACCAATGTAGGAATGGTTAAGGGACTAGGAAGGCTGGTTGTGAAGGACGATTGCAGACTGGTAAGGGGGCATTATGATTAGCTCACATTATGTGGGTGGAAATTCTGTAGGGAAGGCAGTATAGTTCAGAGAATTCAAGCAGTGATTCTGTAGCATCTTACTATGCTGGTGAACAGTGAGTGTAATGGGGTCTGGGGGGCGACTTGATGATCTGGGCAGTCTAGTAACCTTGATGTTCCTTATGTAATTGTAGATTGGTTATTGTGAATAGTGCTGCCATAAATTTAGGGGTGCAGATGTCTTTCTAGAACTGGGCTGCTGCGTTCTTTATGTATGTATGTTTGTATGTATGTATGTGTGTATGTATGTATTCATCCATCCATGCATGCATTCATTCATTCATTCATTCATTATCTGTCTACCTATCTATCTGTGTATCTTTCTGTCATTAATGCCCTATTAGATGAGTAACATTATGTTTACTAGACTCCTCCCATCACGCACGTGCCCCCAGATACCCCATTGCAGTCACTGTCCATGAGCATAGTACGATACTGTAGAATCCCTACTCGTGTTTTTGTGTGTTTTGCCGCCCTGCCTGTGACAGCCCTCCCACCTTATATATTCTTATTCTAATGTGTCCTTACTTCCCCCCTCCCTAATCCCTCCATTCCCACCCATTCACCTCAGTCTCTTTCCCTCTGTTAACTTTTAGTCCATTCTTGGGTATTCTGAGACTGCTGCTGTTTTCTTCTTCAGTTTTTTGTTTGTTCTGAGACTGTAATGATGAGTGATATCGTTATACATATATATATATATGTAGGTAAGTAACTCTAATTTTGGTAAAATGATGCAGCTCCCCATGGCTGGGCATTGCCCCCTCCCCCGTGGGTGGTGTTTGTAAGCGCAGCACTGTTGCCTGGAGATTCCAGGATGTCACAGTGGTGCCTATGTCCTAGAGACATAATGTGTATGCTGAGAGGAGCAGTTGTGGTTAAGGTGAGGTGGACACTGACCAACTTGACATCATCTGGGTAAATGGAATTCAGAGCCAAGGTACTGTGTGTTCCTTTTCATTTTGTTGTCACTACTTCACAGTTACATGAACAACATTATGGTTCCTAGACTACCCCCACTGTCAAGTCCCCACCACGTAGCCCGTAAGAGTCGCTGCACAAGAGCCCAGGAATATGTTGTAGAAGTGCTGCTGATCATCGTTATGTTATACGGACCTACCTCAGCGTGCTGCCGGGCCACACCCTGTGTGCCACTCATAATGACCCATTTTCCCTCTCTCCCCCCCTCCTAACCCATCCTCCTCAGTCCCATTCCCTTTGGTAACTGTGTGTCCCTTCTTTGGTTCGCTGATGCTGCTACTGTCCTTTTCTTTCACTCCTTTTCTTTTTTCTGGTACTCCACAGGTGAGTGAAATCAGTTGACACTTGTCTTTCTCTGCGTGGCTTGTTTCGCTGAGCATGATACCCTCTACCTCCCTCCATGTTGTTGCACATGGTAGGATTGGTTTCTGCATATGGCATTATAATATTCCACTTTTCATCCTCTGATAGACACTTACCTTGGCTGTTGTGGATAGTGCTGTGATAGTCATACGGGTGCACAGGTCTTTTTTCAACTGGGCTGCTGTAATCTGGTGTTTCTTTCTGTATGTCTGGATGTATGAATGTATTTTGTTACTTCATTTCTCAATTATGTATCTGTTACTTATTTATTTATTTATCGTTAGTCTACATCTACGTGAGTCACATGTAGTTTACTAAACTGCCCCCCACAATGAGATGCCCCCGGATACCTCATTGCAGTCACTGTCCATGAGCATAGTAAGATGCTGTAGAATCCCTTGTTGTCTTCTCTGTGTTGTACGTCGCTCCCCGAGCCCCCCTTCCGCTTTATACATGCCACAGGTAATGTGCACATTCTCCCCACCTCCCCCTGACTTACTCCTCCGTTCCCACCTGTCCACCTCCATCCCTTTCCCTTTATTAACTGTGAGTCCACTGTTGTGGTGCCATTTTTCTTCTTCGGATTTCTCTTGGTTCCCCTCCTGCACAGGCGATTGAAATCATTTGATATTTCTGTTTCTTCACCTGCCTGCCTTATTACCCTGAGTATGATGCCCTCTCACACCATCCGTGTTTCTTCAAATGGTGGGATTTGTTTTCCTATGTCTGAATAGTATTCCATTGTTCATCTACTGATGGACACTGAGCTTGGCTATTGAGAATAGTGCTGTGGTAATCATAGGGATGCACGTGTCGCTTTTAAACTGTGGGCGGCATAGTCTCCATTCATTCATCTATTTATTCATTTATTTATTTATTATGAATCTACAATTATGTGGATAACATCATGTTTAGTAGACTCACCCCATCACCAATGTAGGAATGGTTAAGGGACTAGGAAGGCTGGTTGTGAAGGACGATTGCAGACTGGTAAGGGGGCATTATGATTAGCTCACATTATGTGGGTGGAAATTCTGTAGGGAAGGCAGTATAGTTCAGAGAATTCAAGCAGTGATTCTGTAGCATCTTACTATGCTGGTGAACAGTGAGTGTAATGGGGTCTGGGGGGCGACTTGATGATCTGGGCAGTCTAGTAACCTTGATGTTCCTTATGTAATTGTAGATTGGTTATTGTGAATAGTGCTGCCATAAATTTAGGGGTGCAGATGTCTTTCTAGAACTGGGCTGCTGCGTTCTTTATGTATGTATGTTTGTATGTATGTATGTGTGTATGTATGTATTCATCCATCCATGCATGCATTCATTCATTCATTCATTCATTATCTGTCTACCTATCTATCTGTGTATCTTTCTGTCATTAATGCCCTATTAGATGAGTAACATTATGTTTACTAGACTCCTCCCATCACGCACGTGCCCCCAGATACCCCATTGCAGTCACTGTCCATGAGCATAGTACGATACTGTAGAATCCCTACTCGTGTTTTTGTGTGTTTTGCCGCCCTGCCTGTGACAGCCCTCCCACCTTATATATTCTTATTCTAATGTGTCCTTACTTCCCCCCTCCCTAATCCCTCCATTCCCACCCATTCACCTCAGTCTCTTTCCCTCTGTTAACTTTTAGTCCATTCTTGGGTATTCTGAGACTGCTGCTGTTTTCTTCTTCAGTTTTTTGTTTGTTCTGAGACTGTAATGATGAGTGATATCGTTATACATATATATATATATATATATATGTAGGTAAGTAACTCTAATTTTGGTAAAATGATGCAGCTCCCCATGGCTGGGCATTGCCCCCTCCCCCGTGGGTGGTGTTTGTAAGCGCAGCACTGTTGCCTGGAGATTCCAGGATGTCACAGTGGTGCGTATGTCCTAGAGACATAATGTGTATGCTGAGAGGAGCAGTTGTGGTTAAGGTGAGGTGGACACTGACCAACTTGACATCATCTGGGTAAATGGAATTCAGAGCCAAGGTACTGTGTGTTCCTTTTCATTTTGTTGTCACTACTTCACAGTTACATGAACAACATTATGGTTCCTAGACTACCCCCACTGTCAAGTCCCCACCACGTAGCCCGTAAGAGTCGCTGCACAAGAGCCCAGGAATATGTTGTAGAAGTGCTGCTGATCATCGTTATGTTATACGGACCTACCTCAGCGTGCTGCCGGGCCACACCCTGTGTGCCACTCATAATGACCCATTTTCCCTCTCTCCCCCCCTCCTAACCCATCCTCCTCAGTCCCATTCCCTTTGGTAACTGTGTGTCCCTTCTTTGGTTCGCTGATGCTGCTACTGTCCTTTTCTTTCACTCCTTTTCTTTTTTCTGGTACTCCACAGGTGAGTGAAATCAGTTGACACTTGTCTTTCTCTGCGTGGCTTGTTTCGCTGAGCATGATACCCTCTACCTCCCTCCATGTTGTTGCACATGGTAGGATTGGTTTCTGCATATGGCATTATAATATTCCACTTTTCATCCTCTGATAGACACTTACCTTGGCTGTTGTGGATAGTGCTGTGATAGTCATACGGGTGCACAGGTCTTTTTTCAACTGGGCTGCTGTAATCTGGTGTTTCTTTCTGTATGTCTGGATGTATGAATGTATTTTGTTACTTCATTTCTCAATTATGTATCTGTTACTTATTTATTTATTTATCGTTAGTCTACATCTACGTGAGTCACATGTAGTTTACTAAACTGCCCCCCACAATGAGATGCCCCCGGATACCTCATTGCAGTCACTGTCCATGAGCATAGTAAGATGCTGTAGAATCCCTTGTTGTCTTCTCTGTGTTGTACGTCGCTCCCCGAGCCCCCCTTCCGCTTTATACATGCCACAGGTAATGTGCACATTCTCCCCACCTCCCCCTGACTTACTCCTCCGTTCCCACCTGTCCACCTCCATCCCTTTCCCTTTATTAACTGTGAGTCCACTGTTGTGGTGCCATTTTTCTTCTTCGGATTTCTCTTGGTTCCCCTCCTGCACAGGCGATTGAAATCATTTGATATTTCTGTTTCTTCACCTGCCTGCCTTATTACCCTGAGTATGATGCCCTCTCACACCATCCGTGTTTCTTCAAATGGTGGGATTTGTTTTCCTATGTCTGAATAGTATTCCATTGTTCATCTACTGATGGACACTGAGCTTGGCTATTGAGAATAGTGCTGTGGTAATCATAGGGATGCACGTGTCGCTTTTAAACTGTGGGCGGCATAGTCTCCATTCATTCATCTATTTATTCATTTATTTATTTATTATGAATCTACAATTATGTGGATAACATCATGTTTAGTAGACTCACCCCATCACCAATGTAGGAATGGTTAAGGGACTAGGAAGGCTGGTTGTGAAGGACGATTGCAGACTGGTAAGGGGGCATTATGATTAGCTCACATTATGTGGGTGGAAATTCTGTAGGGAAGGCAGTATAGTTCAGAGAATTCAAGCAGTGATTCTGTAGCATCTTACTATGCTGGTGAACAGTGAGTGTAATGGGGTCTGGGGGGCGACTTGATGATCTGGGCAGTCTAGTAACCTTGATGTTCCTTATGTAATTGTAGATTGGTTATTGTGAATAGTGCTGCCATAAATTTAGGGGTGCAGATGTCTTTCTAGAACTGGGCTGCTGCGTTCTTTATGTATGTATGTTTGTATGTATGTATGTGTGTATGTATGTATTCATCCATCCATGCATGCATTCATTCATTCATTCATTCATTATCTGTCTACCTATCTATCTGTGTATCTTTCTGTCATTAATGCCCTATTAGATGAGTAACATTATGTTTACTAGACTCCTCCCATCACGCACGTGCCCCCAGATACCCCATTGCAGTCACTGTCCATGAGCATAGTACGATACTGTAGAATCCCTACTCGTGTTTTTGTGTGTTTTGCCGCCCTGCCTGTGACAGCCCTCCCACCTTATATATTCTTATTCTAATGTGTCCTTACTTCCCCCCTCCCTAATCCCTCCATTCCCACCCATTCACCTCAGTCTCTTTCCCTCTGTTAACTTTTAGTCCATTCTTGGGTATTCTGAGACTGCTGCTGTTTTCTTCTTCAGTTTTTTGTTTGTTCTGAGACTGTAATGATGAGTGATATCGTTATACATATATATATATATATATATATGTAGGTAAGTAACTCTAATTTTGGTAAAATGATGCAGCTCCCCATGGCTGGGCATTGCCCCCTCCCCCGTGGGTGGTGTTTGTAAGCGCAGCACTGTTGCCTGGAGATTCCAGGATGTCACAGTGGTGCCTATGTCCTAGAGACATAATGTGTATGCTGAGAGGAGCAGTTGTGGTTAAGGTGAGGTGGACACTGACCAACTTGACATCATCTGGGTAAATGGAATTCAGAGCCAAGGTACTGTGTGTTCCTTTTCATTTTGTTGTCACTACTTCACAGTTACATGAACAACATTATGGTTCCTAGACTACCCCCACTGTCAAGTCCCCACCACGTAGCCCGTAAGAGTCGCTGCACAAGAGCCCAGGAATATGTTGTAGAAGTGCTGCTGATCATCGTTATGTTATACGGACCTACCTCAGCGTGCTGCCGGGCCACACCCTGTGTGCCACTCATAATGACCCATTTTCCCTCTCTCCCCCCCTCCTAACCCATCCTCCTCAGTCCCATTCCCTTTGGTAACTGTGTGTCCCTTCTTTGGTTCGCTGATGCTGCTACTGTCCTTTTCTTTCACTCCTTTTCTTTTTTCTGGTACTCCACAGGTGAGTGAAATCAGTTGACACTTGTCTTTCTCTGCGTGGCTTGTTTCGCTGAGCATGATACCCTCTACCTCCCTCCATGTTGTTGCACATGGTAGGATTGGTTTCTGCATATGGCATTATAATATTCCACTTTTCATCCTCTGATAGACACTTACCTTGGCTGTTGTGGATAGTGCTGTGATAGTCATACGGGTGCACAGGTCTTTTTTCAACTGGGCTGCTGTAATCTGGTGTTTCTTTCTGTATGTCTGGATGTATGAATGTATTTTGTTACTTCATTTCTCAATTATGTATCTGTTACTTATTTATTTATTTATCGTTAGTCTACATCTACGTGAGTCACATGTAGTTTACTAAACTGCCCCCCACAATGAGATGCCCCCGGATACCTCATTGCAGTCACTGTCCATGAGCATAGTAAGATGCTGTAGAATCCCTTGTTGTCTTCTCTGTGTTGTACGTCGCTCCCCGAGCCCCCCTTCCGCTTTATACATGCCACAGGTAATGTGCACATTCTCCCCACCTCCCCCTGACTTACTCCTCCGTTCCCACCTGTCCACCTCCATCCCTTTCCCTTTATTAACTGTGAGTCCACTGTTGTGGTGCCATTTTTCTTCTTCGGATTTCTCTTGGTTCCCCTCCTGCACAGGCGATTGAAATCATTTGATATTTCTGTTTCTTCACCTGCCTGCCTTATTACCCTGAGTATGATGCCCTCTCACACCATCCGTGTTTCTTCAAATGGTGGGATTTGTTTTCCTATGTCTGAATAGTATTCCATTGTTCATCTACTGATGGACACTGAGCTTGGCTATTGAGAATAGTGCTGTGGTAATCATAGGGATGCACGTGTCGCTTTTAAACTGTGGGCGGCATAGTCTCCATTCATTCATCTATTTATTCATTTATTTATTTATTATGAATCTACAATTATGTGGATAACATCATGTTTAGTAGACTCACCCCATCACCAATGTAGGAATGGTTAAGGGACTAGGAAGGCTGGTTGTGAAGGACGATTGCAGACTGGTAAGGGGGCATTATGATTAGCTCACATTATGTGGGTGGAAATTCTGTAGGGAAGGCAGTATAGTTCAGAGAATTCAAGCAGTGATTCTGTAGCATCTTACTATGCTGGTGAACAGTGAGTGTAATGGGGTCTGGGGGGCGACTTGATGATCTGGGCAGTCTAGTAACCTTGATGTTCCTTATGTAATTGTAGATTGGTTATTGTGAATAGTGCTGCCATAAATTTAGGGGTGCAGATGTCTTTCTAGAACTGGGCTGCTGCGTTCTTTATGTATGTATGTTTGTATGTATGTATGTGTGTATGTATGTATTCATCCATCCATGCATGCATTCATTCATTCATTCATTCATTATCTGTCTACCTATCTATCTGTGTATCTTTCTGTCATTAATGCCCTATTAGATGAGTAACATTATGTTTACTAGACTCCTCCCATCACGCACGTGCCCCCAGATACCCCATTGCAGTCACTGTCCATGAGCATAGTACGATACTGTAGAATCCCTACTCGTGTTTTTGTGTGTTTTGCCGCCCTGCCTGTGACAGCCCTCCCACCTTATATATTCTTATTCTAATGTGTCCTTACTTCCCCCCTCCCTAATCCCTCCATTCCCACCCATTCACCTCAGTCTCTTTCCCTCTGTTAACTTTTAGTCCATTCTTGGGTATTCTGAGACTGCTGCTGTTTTCTTCTTCAGTTTTTTGTTTGTTCTGAGACTGTAATGATGAGTGATATCGTTATACATATATATATATATATATATATGTAGGTAAGTAACTCTAATTTTGGTAAAATGATGCAGCTCCCCATGGCTGGGCATTGCCCCCTCCCCCGTGGGTGGTGTTTGTAAGCGCAGCACTGTTGCCTGGAGATTCCAGGATGTCACAGTGGTGCCTATGTCCTAGAGACATAATGTGTATGCTGAGAGGAGCAGTTGTGGTTAAGGTGAGGTGGACACTGACCAACTTGACATCATCTGGGTAAATGGAATTCAGAGCCAAGGTACTGTGTGTTCCTTTTCATTTTGTTGTCACTACTTCACAGTTACATGAACAACATTATGGTTCCTAGACTACCCCCACTGTCAAGTCCCCACCACGTAGCCCGTAAGAGTCGCTGCACAAGAGCCCAGGAATATGTTGTAGAAGTGCTGCTGATCATCGTTATGTTATACGGACCTACCTCAGCGTGCTGCCGGGCCACACCCTGTGTGCCACTCATAATGACCCATTTTCCCTCTCTCCCCCCCTCCTAACCCATCCTCCTCAGTCCCATTCCCTTTGGTAACTGTGTGTCCCTTCTTTGGTTCGCTGATGCTGCTACTGTCCTTTTCTTTCACTCCTTTTCTTTTTTCTGGTACTCCACAGGTGAGTGAAATCAGTTGACACTTGTCTTTCTCTGCGTGGCTTGTTTCGCTGAGCATGATACCCTCTACCTCCCTCCATGTTGTTGCACATGGTAGGATTGGTTTCTGCATATGGCATTATAATATTCCACTTTTCATCCTCTGATAGACACTTACCTTGGCTGTTGTGGATAGTGCTGTGATAGTCATACGGGTGCACAGGTCTTTTTTCAACTGGGCTGCTGTAATCTGGTGTTTCTTTCTGTATGTCTGGATGTATGAATGTATTTTGTTACTTCATTTCTCAATTATGTATCTGTTACTTATTTATTTATTTATCGTTAGTCTACATCTACGTGAGTCACATGTAGTTTACTAAACTGCCCCCCACAATGAGATGCCCCCGGATACCTCATTGCAGTCACTGTCCATGAGCATAGTAAGATGCTGTAGAATCCCTTGTTGTCTTCTCTGTGTTGTACGTCGCTCCCCGAGCCCCCCTTCCGCTTTATACATGCCACAGGTAATGTGCACATTCTCCCCACCTCCCCCTGACTTACTCCTCCGTTCCCACCTGTCCACCTCCATCCCTTTCCCTTTATTAACTGTGAGTCCACTGTTGTGGTGCCATTTTTCTTCTTCGGATTTCTCTTGGTTCCCCTCCTGCACAGGCGATTGAAATCATTTGATATTTCTGTTTCTTCACCTGCCTGCCTTATTACCCTGAGTATGATGCCCTCTCACACCATCCGTGTTTCTTCAAATGGTGGGATTTGTTTTCCTATGTCTGAATAGTATTCCATTGTTCATCTACTGATGGACACTGAGCTTGGCTATTGAGAATAGTGCTGTGGTAATCATAGGGATGCACGTGTCGCTTTTAAACTGTGGGCGGCATAGTCTCCATTCATTCATCTATTTATTCATTTATTTATTTATTATGAATCTACAATTATGTGGATAACATCATGTTTAGTAGACTCACCCCATCACCAATGTAGGAATGGTTAAGGGACTAGGAAGGCTGGTTGTGAAGGACGATTGCAGACTGGTAAGGGGGCATTATGATTAGCTCACATTATGTGGGTGGAAATTCTGTAGGGAAGGCAGTATAGTTCAGAGAATTCAAGCAGTGATTCTGTAGCATCTTACTATGCTGGTGAACAGTGAGTGTAATGGGGTCTGGGGGGCGACTTGATGATCTGGGCAGTCTAGTAACCTTGATGTTCCTTATGTAATTGTAGATTGGTTATTGTGAATAGTGCTGCCATAAATTTAGGGGTGCAGATGTCTTTCTAGAACTGGGCTGCTGCGTTCTTTATGTATGTATGTTTGTATGTATGTATGTGTGTATGTATGTATTCATCCATCCATGCATGCATTCATTCATTCATTCATTCATTATCTGTCTACCTATCTATCTGTGTATCTTTCTGTCATTAATGCCCTATTAGATGAGTAACATTATGTTTACTAGACTCCTCCCATCACGCACGTGCCCCCAGATACCCCATTGCAGTCACTGTCCATGAGCATAGTACGATACTGTAGAATCCCTACTCGTGTTTTTGTGTGTTTTGCCGCCCTGCCTGTGACAGCCCTCCCACCTTATATATTCTTATTCTAATGTGTCCTTACTTCCCCCCTCCCTAATCCCTCCATTCCCACCCATTCACCTCAGTCTCTTTCCCTCTGTTAACTTTTAGTCCATTCTTGGGTATTCTGAGACTGCTGCTGTTTTCTTCTTCAGTTTTTTGTTTGTTCTGAGACTGTAATGATGAGTGATATCGTTATACATATATATATATATATATATATGTAGGTAAGTAACTCTAATTTTGGTAAAATGATGCAGCTCCCCATGGCTGGGCATTGCCCCCTCCCCCGTGGGTGGTGTTTGTAAGCGCAGCACTGTTGCCTGGAGATTCCAGGATGTCACAGTGGTGCCTATGTCCTAGAGACATAATGTGTATGCTGAGAGGAGCAGTTGTGGTTAAGGTGAGGTGGACACTGACCAACTTGACATCATCTGGGTAAATGGAATTCAGAGCCAAGGTACTGTGTGTTCCTTTTCATTTTGTTGTCACTACTTCACAGTTACATGAACAACATTATGGTTCCTAGACTACCCCCACTGTCAAGTCCCCACCACGTAGCCCGTAAGAGTCGCTGCACAAGAGCCCAGGAATATGTTGTAGAAGTGCTGCTGATCATCGTTATGTTATACGGACCTACCTCAGCGTGCTGCCGGGCCACACCCTGTGTGCCACTCATAATGACCCATTTTCCCTCTCTCCCCCCCTCCTAACCCATCCTCCTCAGTCCCATTCCCTTTGGTAACTGTGTGTCCCTTCTTTGGTTCGCTGATGCTGCTACTGTCCTTTTCTTTCACTCCTTTTCTTTTTTCTGGTACTCCACAGGTGAGTGAAATCAGTTGACACTTGTCTTTCTCTGCGTGGCTTGTTTCGCTGAGCATGATACCCTCTACCTCCCTCCATGTTGTTGCACATGGTAGGATTGGTTTCTGCATATGGCATTATAATATTCCACTTTTCATCCTCTGATAGACACTTACCTTGGCTGTTGTGGATAGTGCTGTGATAGTCATACGGGTGCACAGGTCTTTTTTAAACTGGGCTGCTGTATTCTAGTGTTTCTTTCTGTATGTCTGGATGTATGAATGTATTTTGTTACTTCATTTCTCAATTATGTATCTGTTACTTATTTATTTATTTATCGTTAGTCTACATCTACGTGAGTCACATGTAGTTTACTAAACTGCCCCCCACAATGAGATGCCCCCGGATACCTCATTGCAGTCACTGTCCATGAGCATAGTAAGATGCTGTAGAATCCCTTGTTGTCTTCTCTGTGTTGTACGTCGCTCCCCGAGCCCCCCTTCCGCTTTATACATGCCACAGGTAATGTGCACATTCTCCCCACCTCCCCCTGACTTACTCCTCCGTTCCCACCTGTCCACCTCCATCCCTTTCCCTTTATTAACTGTGAGTCCACTGTTGTGGTGCCATTTTTCTTCTTCGGATTTCTCTTGGTTCCCCTCCTGCACAGGCGATTGAAATCATTTGATATTTCTGTTTCTTCACCTGCCTGCCTTATTACCCTGAGTATGATGCCCTCTCACACCATCCGTGTTTCTTCAAATGGTGGGATTTGTTTTCCTATGTCTGAATAGTATTCCATTGTTCAACTACTGATGGACACTGAGCTTGGCTATTGAGAATAGTGCTGTGGTAATCATAGGGATGCACGTGTCGCTTTTAAACTGTGGGCGGCATAGTCTCCATTCATTCATCTATTTATTCATTTATTTATTTATTATGAATCTACAATTATGTGGATAACATCATGTTTAGTAGACTCACCCCATCACCAATGTAGGAATGGTTAAGGGACTAGGAAGGCTGGTTGTGAAGGACGATTGCAGACTGGTAAGGGGGCATTATGATTAGCTCACATTATGTGGGTGGAAATTCTGTAGGGAAGGCAGTATAGTTCAGAGAATTCAAGCAGTGATTCTGTAGCATCTTACTATGCTGGTGAACAGTGAGTGTAATGGGGTCTGGGGGGCGACTTGATGATCTGGGCAGTCTAGTAACCTTGATGTTCCTTATGTAATTGTAGATTGGTTATTGTGAATAGTGCTGCCATAAATTTAGGGGTGCAGATGTCTTTCTAGAACTGGGCTGCTGCGTTCTTTATGTATGTATGTTTGTATGTATGTATGTGTGTATGTATGTATTCATCCATCCATGCATGCATTCATTCATTCATTCATTCATTATCTGTCTACCTATCTATCTGTGTATCTTTCTGTCATTAATGCCCTATTAGATGAGTAACATTATGTTTACTAGACTCCTCCCATCACGCACGTGCCCCCAGATACCCCATTGCAGTCACTGTCCATGAGCATAGTACGATACTGTAGAATCCCTACTCGTGTTTTTGTGTGTTTTGCCGCCCTGCCTGTGACAGCCCTCCCACCTTATATATTCTTATTCTAATGTGTCCTTACTTCCCCCCTCCCTAATCCCTCCATTCCCACCCATTCACCTCAGTCTCTTTCCCTCTGTTAACTTTTAGTCCATTCTTGGGTATTCTGAGACTGCTGCTGTTTTCTTCTTCAGTTTTTTGTTTGTTCTGAGACTGTAATGATGAGTGATATCGTTATACATATATATATATATATATATATATGTAGGTAAGTAACTCTAATTTTGGTAAAATGATGCAGCTCCCCATGGCTGGGCATTGCCCCCTCCCCCGTGGGTGGTGTTTGTAAGCGCAGCACTGTTGCCTGGAGATTCCAGGATGTCACAGTGGTGCGTATGTCCTAGAGACATAATGTGTATGCTGAGAGGAGCAGTTGTGGTTAAGGTGAGGTGGACACTGACCAACTTGACATCATCTGGGTAAATGGAATTCAGAGCCAAGGTACTGTGTGTTCCTTTTCATTTTGTTGTCACTACTTCACAGTTACATGAACAACATTATGGTTCCTAGACTACCCCCACTGTCAAGTCCCCACCACGTAGCCCGTAAGAGTCGCTGCACAAGAGCCCAGGAATATGTTGTAGAAGTGCTGCTGATCATCGTTATGTTATACGGACCTACCTCAGCGTGCTGCCGGGCCACACCCTGTGTGCCACTCATAATGACCCATTTTCCCTCTCTCCCCCCCTCCTAACCCATCCTCCTCAGTCCCATTCCCTTTGGTAACTGTGTGTCCCTTCTTTGGTTCGCTGATGCTGCTACTGTCCTTTTCTTTCACTCCTTTTCTTTTTTCTGGTACTCCACAGGTGAGTGAAATCAGTTGACACTTGTCTTTCTCTGCGTGGCTTGTTTCGCTGAGCATGATACCCTCTACCTCCCTCCATGTTGTTGCACATGGTAGGATTGGTTTCTGCATATGGCATTATAATATTCCACTTTTCATCCTCTGATAGACACTTACCTTGGCTGTTGTGGATAGTGCTGTGATAGTCATACGGGTGCACAGGTCTTTTTTCAACTGGGCTGCTGTAATCTGGTGTTTCTTTCTGTATGTCTGGATGTATGAATGTATTTTGTTACTTCATTTCTCAATTATGTATCTGTTACTTATTTATTTATTTATCGTTAGTCTACATCTACGTGAGTCACATGTAGTTTACTAAACTGCCCCCCACAATGAGATGCCCCCGGATACCTCATTGCAGTCACTGTCCATGAGCATAGTAAGATGCTGTAGAATCCCTTGTTGTCTTCTCTGTGTTGTACGTCGCTCCCCGAGCCCCCCTTCCGCTTTATACATGCCACAGGTAATGTGCACATTCTCCCCACCTCCCCCTGACTTACTCCTCCGTTCCCACCTGTCCACCTCCATCCCTTTCCCTTTATTAACTGTGAGTCCACTGTTGTGGTGCCATTTTTCTTCTTCGGATTTCTCTTGGTTCCCCTCCTGCACAGGCGATTGAAATCATTTGATATTTCTGTTTCTTCACCTGCCTGCCTTATTACCCTGAGTATGATGCCCTCTCACACCATCCGTGTTTCTTCAAATGGTGGGATTTGTTTTCCTATGTCTGAATAGTATTCCATTGTTCATCTACTGATGGACACTGAGCTTGGCTATTGAGAATAGTGCTGTGGTAATCATAGGGATGCACGTGTCGCTTTTAAACTGTGGGCGGCATAGTCTCCATTCATTCATCTATTTATTCATTTATTTATTTATTATGAATCTACAATTATGTGGATAACATCATGTTTAGTAGACTCACCCCATCACCAATGTAGGAATGGTTAAGGGACTAGGAAGGCTGGTTGTGAAGGACGATTGCAGACTGGTAAGGGGGCATTATGATTAGCTCACATTATGTGGGTGGAAATTCTGTAGGGAAGGCAGTATAGTTCAGAGAATTCAAGCAGTGATTCTGTAGCATCTTACTATGCTGGTGAACAGTGAGTGTAATGGGGTCTGGGGGGCGACTTGATGATCTGGGCAGTCTAGTAACCTTGATGTTCCTTATGTAATTGTAGATTGGTTATTGTGAATAGTGCTGCCATAAATTTAGGGGTGCAGATGTCTTTCTAGAACTGGGCTGCTGCGTTCTTTATGTATGTATGTTTGTATGTATGTATGTGTGTATGTATGTATTCATCCATCCATGCATGCATTCATTCATTCATTCATTCATTATCTGTCTACCTATCTATCTGTGTATCTTTCTGTCATTAATGCCCTATTAGATGAGTAACATTATGTTTACTAGACTCCTCCCATCACGCACGTGCCCCCAGATACCCCATTGCAGTCACTGTCCATGAGCATAGTACGATACTGTAGAATCCCTACTCGTGTTTTTGTGTGTTTTGCCGCCCTGCCTGTGACAGCCCTCCCACCTTATATATTCTTATTCTAATGTGTCCTTACTTCCCCCCTCCCTAATCCCTCCATTCCCACCCATTCACCTCAGTCTCTTTCCCTCTGTTAACTTTTAGTCCATTCTTGGGTTTTCTGAGACTGCTGCTGTTTTCTTCTTCAGTTTTTTGTTTGTTCTGAGACTGTAATGATGAGTGATATCGTTATACATATATATATATATATATATATGTAGGTAAGTAACTCTAATTTTGGTAAAATGATGCAGCTCCCCATGGCTGGGCATTGCCCCCTCCCCCGTGGGTGGTGTTTGTAAGCGCAGCACTGTTGCCTGGAGATTCCAGGATGTCACAGTGGTGCGTATGTCCTAGAGACATAATGTGTATGCTGAGAGGAGCAGTTGTGGTTAAGGTGAGGTGGACACTGACCAACTTGACATCATCTGGGTAAATGGAATTCAGAGCCAAGGTACTGTGTGTTCCTTTTCATTTTGTTGTCACTACTTCACAGTTACATGAACAACATTATGGTTCCTAGACTACCCCCACTGTCAAGTCCCCACCACGTAGCCCGTAAGAGTCGCTGCACAAGAGCCCAGGAATATGTTGTAGAAGTGCTGCTGATCATCGTTATGTTATACGGACCTACCTCAGCGTGCTGCCGGGCCACACCCTGTGTGCCACTCATAATGACCCATTTTCCCTCTCTCCCCCCCTCCTAACCCATCCTCCTCAGTCCCATTCCCTTTGGTAACTGTGTGTCCCTTCTTTGGTTCGCTGATGCTGCTACTGTCCTTTTCTTTCACTCCTTTTCTTTTTTCTGGTACTCCACAGGTGAGTGAAATCAGTTGACACTTGTCTTTCTCTGCGTGGCTTGTTTCGCTGAGCATGATACCCTCTACCTCCCTCCATGTTGTTGCACATGGTAGGATTGGTTTCTGCATATGGCATTATAATATTCCACTTTTCATCCTCTGATAGACACTTACCTTGGCTGTTGTGGATAGTGCTGTGATAGTCATACGGGTGCACAGGTCTTTTTTCAACTGGGCTGCTGTAATCTGGTGTTTCTTTCTGTATGTCTGGATGTATGAATGTATTTTGTTACTTCATTTCTCAATTATGTATCTGTTACTTATTTATTTATTTATCGTTAGTCTACATCTACGTGAGTCACATGTAGTTTACTAAACTGCCCCCCACAATGAGATGCCCCCAGATACCTCATTGCAGTCACTGTCCATGAGCATAGTAAGATGCTGTAGAATCCCTTGTTGTCTTCTCTGTGTTGTACGTCGCTCCCCGAGCCCCCCTTCCGCTTTATACATGCCACAGGTAATGTGCACATTCTCCCCACCTCCCCCTGACTTACTCCTCCGTTCCCACCTGTCCACCTCCATCCCTTTCCCTTTATTAACTGTGAGTCCACTGTTGTGGTGCCATTTTTCTTCTTCGGATTTCTCTTGGTTCCCCTCCTGCACAGGCGATTGAAATCATTTGATATTTCTGTTTCTTCACCTGCCTGCCTTATTACCCTGAGTATGATGCCCTCTCACACCATCCGTGTTTCTTCAAATGGTGGGATTTGTTTTCCTATGTCTGAATAGTATTCCATTGTTCATCTACTGATGGACACTGAGCTTGGCTATTGAGAATAGTGCTGTGGTAATCATAGGGATGCACGTGTCGCTTTTAAACTGTGGGCGGCATAGTCTCCATTCATTCATCTATTTATTCATTTATTTATTTATTATGAATCTACAATTATGTGGATAACATCATGTTTAGTAGACTCACCCCATCACCAATGTAGGAATGGTTAAGGGACTAGGAAGGCTGGTTGTGAAGGACGATTGCAGACTGGTAAGGGGGCATTATGATTAGCTCACATTATGTGGGTGGAAATTCTGTAGGGAAGGCAGTATAGTTCAGAGAATTCAAGCAGTGATTCTGTAGCATCTTACTATGCTGGTGAACAGTGAGTGTAATGGGGTCTGGGGGGCGACTTGATGATCTGGGCAGTCTAGTAACCTTGATGTTCCTTATGTAATTGTAGATTGGTTATTGTGAATAGTGCTGCCATAAATTTAGGGGTGCAGATGTCTTTCTAGAACTGGGCTGCTGCGTTCTTTATGTATGTATGTTTGTATGTATGTATGTGTGTATGTATGTATTCATCCATCCATGCATGCATTCATTCATTCATTCATTCATTATCTGTCTACCTATCTATCTGTGTATCTTTCTGTCATTAATGCCCTATTAGATGAGTAACATTATGTTTACTAGACTCCTCCCATCACGCACGTGCCCCCAGATACCCCATTGCAGTCACTGTCCATGAGCATAGTACGATACTGTAGAATCCCTACTCGTGTTTTTGTGTGTTTTGCCGCCCTGCCTGTGACACCCCTCCCACCTTATATATTCTTATTCTAATGTGTCCTTACTTCCCCCCTCCCTAATCCCTCCATTCCCACCCATTCACCTCAGTCTCTTTCCCTCTGTTAACTTTTAGTCCATTCTTGGGTATTCTGAGACTGCTGCTGTTTTCTTCTTCAGTTTTTTGTTTGTTCTGAGACTGTAATGATGAGTGATATCGTTATACATATATATATATATGTAGGTAAGTAACTCTAATTTTGGTAAAATGATGCAGCTCCCCATGTTTGGGCAGTTCCCTCCCGCTCCATGGGTGGAGTTTCTAAGGGCATCACTGTTGCCTGGAGATTCCAGGATGTCACAGTGGTGCCTATGTCCTAGAGACATAATGTGTATGCTGAGAGGAGCAGTTGTGGTTAAGGTGAGGTGGACACTGACTATCTTGACATCATCTGGGTAAATGGAATTCAGAGCCAAGGTACTGTGTGTTCCTTTTCATTTTGTTGTCACTACTTCACAGTTACATGAACAACATTATGGTTCCTAGACTACCCCCACTTTGACGTCCCCACCATGTAGCCCGTAAGTGTCGCTGTCCATCAGGCCAGCAATATGCTCTAGAAGACACTGAGAGAAATACCGTTTGACCCAGGAATTCCACTTCTAAGAATTTACCCTAAGAATGCAGCACTGTAGTTTTAAAAAGACAGATGCACCCCTATGTTAATCGCTGCACTATTTACAATAGCCAAGATATGAAATGAACCTAAATGTCCATAAGTAGATGAATGGATAAAGAAGATGTGGTTCATATACACAATGGAAATTACTCAGCCATAAGAAAAAACAGATCCTACCATTTGCAACAACATGTATGGAGGTAGAGAATTTTATTCTTAGTGAAATAAACCAGGCAGAGAAAGACAAATACCAAATGATTTCACTCTTGTGTGGAATATAAGAACAAAGGAAAAGTGAAGGAACAAAACAGCAGAATCACACAGTCCAAGAATGGAGTAATAGTTACCAAAGGGAAAGGGACTGAGGAAAATGGGTGGGAAGGGAGCGATAAGGGTGGGGAAAAAGAAAGGGGGAATTAAAATTAGCATGTATAGTGTGTAGGGGTTGCACAGGGAGGGCTGCTCAACACAGAGAAGACAAGTAGGATTTTAGAGCATCTTACTACGCATATGGACAGTGACTGGGAAGGGGTATATGGGGGGGACTTGGTGAATGGGAGAGCCTAGTAAACATAATGTTCTTCATGTAATTGTAGATTAATGATACCAAAAATATTGGCTCTTAACTTCAATAATTTTGCACACATATACTATACACACAATCCAGGATCTGAGTGGTCTTTAACCATCTCAACCGTGCCTTCAACTATGTAAATGCACTGATCTCACTCTAATAGCCAAACCATATTACTCCACAGTGCCCCCTAGTCTCTACAAGATATATCAGTTTAAAAGGGACACCGTTTGAACTGTCAACCTCGAGAAATGTCAGTCACTATCAGCTCCACTCAGCAGTTCTTAAGTAGATTCTGTATTACCAAAATTTGACCTGATAAGTAAGATTTGATTTAATTAAATATTTCAACTAAAACTGATTAAGAGCTGATGAGAAAAAATATTGTAAACTGGTAGGTTTGGAATTCAATCACCCAACAACATAGTTCAAAATTTCTGTAGAAGCTTTCTGTATGATGCAATTTGTTCCATTTTTAGGCAGTCATTAAGCAGGGGCTCAAATACAAACACATATTAAAAATGCACTCTTTTCATATAATTTAAGGGGAAACAGCATGACATTAGACCATGGTTCACTAGAGGAATGGAATTAATTTCTTCATTTTTAAAAACGCTGGATCAGATGAAGTAGTCTTACCAGAGTCACATTATTTATCATTACAAACAATCTAAAAAAAGTCAGATTTGGGCTGCTTCAGGATTAGTAGGGGAGGGCAAACAAGTGAAGATGAGAGAACACACACCCCTTCTTTTTTGGAAGTGGACTCCCTCACATGAAGCAAAACTTCTAAGAGCAGCTACAAAAATCATTCGTTTTCAAATGACCCTCACCTTACACAGCCACGCTTGACAAAAAAAGTCCTACGTTATTCCGTATTCAAATTCTAGTATATTCACACTAATAAGGGGGAAACTGAACAGGATGAAAACTGGGGGTGGGGATGGGAGCCTAAAAAAGGATTAATGTCCAGAACAACTACGAGACAGTGTAGAGTACGTCAAAACCACAAGGTTTTATCCTAATGAATGGTTTTGTTTCTACTGTATTTCTAATCTGCAGGTATTTTAATCTGCATGTCCTAAAATAGAGACCCTGAGGAGAGCAGCTTGAGGCAGTGAAAGAAAGGAGGCAGGTTAGGTAAGGAGAGAGCCTTGTGAGAAAACATGTGCAGTGAGTTAGAATGTGCAAGGCAGGGGGATGCTGGCTTCACCTTGGGGAAGCATTCGAGGGCTTCACGCGCGCACAGGCAGAATTGCTCTGCTAAGGAGCTCATATGCATGGCCACAATGCACACCTAGGAAAGGCACAACCTAGGATACGAACGACCACCCACCAACTGTGCAGATGTGGCCAAGACCCTTTCAACCAGTTCTATCGTCTGGGGTACTAGAGGGAAATGCCTCAGGCACGAGATCAAGCGAGGCTGCCACGAGATCAGAGACACTTCCGGGTACAAGGAAGGAGAGAAAAGGACAATGGCTGTCTCGGCTCCCCGCCTGGTGACCCTTCCTCGCGGGGCCTCACAATGCCCCATGTGGGAGGCCAAGTGCAGGCGGTCCCTTCCTCGCAGCTGGCGACGTCTCTGGCCACGCAGCCTAGGGGAACCAAGACTTCCCCTCCGCCCCACCCCCAGTGACACCAGAGAAGACACGGAACTTGGGCTGCGAAATGGAAGCCACAGACCATGTCACAGCCCGGGTGGGAGGCCTGAGGAGAAATTCCGTGGAGCCACCAGGGCGCCAAAGCCTGGTCTGGTCGGGCTGCCAATCAGACGACACTTGGGTCCGGTGACCGGGCCCAACCCCACCGGCACACACCAGCCCCCGGCGCCTCCTTGGTCCTCAGTCCCAGACCCTCTCGCTTCCGCTAGTACATGGCCTGTCGGACAGTCCCGGACCCCTGCAACCGCTCCCCCTCGGGAAACAGCCCCTCTCCCAAGCCGAGCCTCGGACGCTTCTGCGAGCCCGGGCCGCACCTCCGTCTTGGTGATCCGGTGCCGCCCCAGCTTCACCACGGCGAAATTGGCCTTGCCCACAGTGCCCTCGATGTCGTAGAACCCCACCCGGACCTGCCCGCCCTGCAAGTGCTTCAGGACATCCGCCATGACCATGCTGGGCCCTCTGCTAGACACAGCGGGCTGGAGTGCACGCGGGCGGCGGGCGGACGAGCGGCTCTGGTGGCGGCCGCTTACGCGCTCCGACGTCAGGGTCCCGGGCAGGGGCGGAGGTGGGGTGGGCCCTCGCTGGTCACCATGGCGACCGGAGCTGCGCTGCGTCGGTGGCTGGAAGGGGGAACGGGCGGATCCTGGACGCGCGTTCTTTCCTGGCTCAAGGGCCCTGGGCTCTTGCCGCCGCCTCGCGGCCCGCCGGAGTCCCTCGGCTCCCAGCAGAAGCGCAGGGGCAAGTCCTGGTGGCAGAGCGGAGGGGTGCAGCGGCCAGGACAGCCCTGCAGCCTCCACTCTCCCAGGCATCTATTGACCGCCAGGGCACCTTCCCGCCAAAACCTCCTGCCGCTGGCTACGGTGCGCCTGTGTTGGCACCCGCAGGGACAGTGCCTCGTTCACAGGCTACCCTGTAACTGTTTTTCGTGTTTGTGCATCAATCCCTCCACATTTTGATGTCTCTGAGGAATCAACCTGGCAGCAGCACGGTCTCTTAGAGACTCACAGAGCTCAGCGTTGAAGATGGAGGTCACTTAATCCAGGGATTTGGAGCTTCAGATGGGCTTCGCAACCTCAAACCCCTTAAATTGTACGAAAATTTTTGCTTATTTGAGCTTGTCTCTGGTGAGATGGGACTATAGATTTTATGAGATTCCCAGATGTTTTGGAGACCCTGAAAATGTTAAGAAATATTCATCTAATCCAATTTCTGTTTGGATGAGGAGTCAGTTCCCCAATGAAGGGAACTGCTGAAGTCACACAGGTTATGCTATTTAGGATTGCAAATCAGACACCAGTCTTCCTTATGGTGACCCAAAGAAACAGGTACAATATTACTTAGTATTTTGAATAACATTACATGCCTGCAGATCTTGGCTTCTAAAAGCCAGTCTCCACTTCTCTAAGGATAAAGTGGCTGATTCCAGGGCAGAGAGAAGGAAAGCATAAAATGCCCTTGAAAAATGTTGTGTCAGAAAGCAAGATTCTCAAAAAAAGATGAGGACCTGTCAAAAGGAAATAGGAGCCAGCTTGAAGGTACCTGCACTTACCAAATCTGGGACAATTCAGGCATCATTAATGCATAATGACAAATGGATTATAACGCAATGAATTTTAAAAAAAGAATTCACAAGGGCATACTTATTCTGAAAACGTTAAATAAATAAATATAAAGAGGGAAGAAATGACAATTCTTGACAGTGGAATACCAATTGATATACCAGAAGAAATTATCACATCACATTTTGCAACCATTAAAGTAATAATTGATTCAGGTAGAATTATCAATACATGTTAAAATCAGTGATTGAAAGTTTGTTGGAGAAAGGATTTTTACACAGCATCAAAGTGACCTTGGATTTCTTATTTACTACAAAGGGATAAAAATGTTGCCTTTACAGTGGATAAATCTGACAGACACCACCCTAAGCAAATGGTCAAAGATAATGTCACCAATTATGGGAAAAATGACATGATGGGAGGTACTGGGAAGGACGTATTCTCTGTCTTGTAGTAACCCTGTCAAAACTATATATTCTTAATCTAAACACAAAGAAACAATCAGAAAAATGCAAATTGAGAAACATCCTACCCAACTACTGGCCTCTACTCTTACAAAATGTTAGTGTCATGAAAGACAAAGGCTGAGGACTGTTCTAGATTTAAGGGATTAAAGAGACATGTCTCCAAAGGCGACATGATTCTAGATTTGGAGGGAAGAACTATAAAGGAGTATTTTTGAACAATTGCTGAAATTTAAATGTGGATTCTGAAAACATTAAATAAATAAATATAAAGAGGGAAGAAATGACAGTTCAGGACAGTGGAATACCAACTGATACACCAGAAGAAATTATGACATCACCATTTTGCAACGTACTTGTGTATTAGATAATAACATTATTTAATGTGAAGCCTCTTGAATTTTATAATTGTGTTGTGGTTATGAGAGAAAACATCCTTCTGAAGGATACACACTGAAGTGTATAAGTGTGGATAAAAGGTTTTGATATATGCAACTTATTCTCAAATGGTTTAGCAAAGATAAATGAGGCAAATATGGAAAAATGTTATATCAGTGCATCTAGGTAAAGGTTATATAGTAGTTTACTGTACTGATCTTGCAACCTTTCTGTAGTTTTAATTTTTTACAATGGAAACTAACGTGAATATGCATATATTTTATTTTGACATTTATTTTATGTCATACTCTGTATGGTCAACTGGCTCTGGGGTCCTGCACTTGCTCACTGTGCTTCTGCCCCTCACTCTCCTCAAGCAATACCTTACCTCCTTTGAGTTATGTAGCCTGCAACAGTGAGAAGGGGAGTTGGGGGAGGCTATAAGACTGATGAGATTTCTGGATTGATGGGAATAATATTTAAGCATGCATCTAACTCTACCAGGAGCCCTCATATGTACCTCATTTGAAATATAATTCCCATATCCATTTTGCCAGTTAGATTAATGTATTTTAATTGCTCTGCAGGTAGGTTCCTTTGGGAATCTGATGAAAAACTACCTACTCAAGAATGAGAAAATGCAAATAGAGACCCACTGAAGTTAACAACATCTTCTAAACTACATTTTTTGTTGTAGTTGAAATTAAGACTCATTTCTATCTGCTTATTTTAATCAGATCACTGGCCAACTACCTCCTTGCACAATTTGGGAATAAGGCTTGATTTGGGATGGGAAAGAAGAGAAAGAGATGGCATGGGGTACCAAAAGGTTTTTGGCAAGTCAGAATTCCGTGTGAGTTCCGCTGAGTCTACAGGTTAGAGAAAGAAAGGCCAAGGATGGGGTAGAAGTAGGAGGGGCTGTGCCAAAAGCAAACCTTGCCTACTTGGAAATGCAGCAGGTGTGCCCCTGAAAATTACTTGTAGGTGGTAAATGTAACCCTGAAGAAATACATGTCGACTAAAATTATTGCGAGCTTGGAAATGGTGAATGAGCTCGGGTTCCCCTTTCCAAGAGAGCCACTTGTCCTTCTCCAGTTTCAATCCTGTATGTGTCTTACGTGCTTTTGCTTCAGTAAAATGATAGCTATATACATTTTAGCAATTATTAATAGTATCGAACTCTGGCTTTCCTCTCCTTTTCCTCTCTCTCCTTTTTCTTTCTTCCTAGACACACACACATTGCACACACACACATACACACCACTACTACCACCACTGGCACACCCATCAGGAAAAAGAATAAAAGATAAGAGGGAGAAAGAGAAGATAATAGAGGCTTCATACAATTCCCATCTTTTCCATCTCCAGTTTTAGGTTCAGTGAGGTAGAGCAATTCAGTTCCCTTCCTATTTGCTTGACCTTTAAAATGTAACATGCCCACCTGATGCTGAGTCCTCTGTATTTTCCATTGAATGGGTTTAAAATGTTAAGATAACACTTCATAAGGCAAAAGGGCATACGTGAACAAAGAATGAGCAAGATGATGAGAGTGTGATGAAAGAATTAGTTATACAACATTCTTAATTTAGAATAAAATGGACTTAGAATGAAAATGTAGAATGAGGAGAGTTAGCAAAGAGGTGATAAAAGAGTAATTTGAAATGTGAGGGAAAAAACTTCATGATCACATGTACATATTTTGCTGAAGCAGATAGCCCATGAACTTGAAAAACCAGATATATACCATGTTCCCTTGATCATGAGGAACTTCTGCATTTTTACCCTTTTATCACTTCAGGACTGAATGAAAGTCAATATGCCTGTAACCTCATGCCTGAATTTAGATTGAGTTCAAATTAAAGACTGGTGAAATCATTATTAACTAACTTTGCTTAGAAAATATAGATTATAAAGCTAGAATGAATCCCTTGCTTTTCATGTTACAAACAGCAGGAAGCACATGAGAAAATGCAAATCACTGCCCTGTGCCAATTACAAGAGCTGCTTATTATTATAAAAGACAGGCATTTCTGAAATATGCTTCAGTCTGTCGGGTTTTTGAACACG
Organism: Manis pentadactyla; assembly: GCF_030020395.1. NCBI lineage: Eukaryota > Metazoa > Chordata > Mammalia > Pholidota > Manidae > Manis > Manis pentadactyla. Next base: position 87,936,686 of record NC_080024.1, on the reverse strand, counting down.
TGGGCACCACTATGTTGAAGGTACTATTATGGAAGTAAACTGGACGATCAATGTTATTTAAAGAAAACTTTATTTGGCTCTTTTGATGGATGGGTTACCATGGTCCAGTTTTAATTTTTTAAGTTTAGTTTTAGCTGTGATGGATCTTCTCCAAATGAAGAATGTGTGATTCTCTCTAAACTTTGAAAATCATCTCAAAATTTTTGTGGCATCTCAGATGAGAGACTTTCCTAGGATCTTAAATGAAAGGGATCTTAGAGAGCATCATATGAGCCCATCTTCCCATGTCAGTAAAGGAATCTCTATAAAGTTGACAGATGGCATCAAGCCCTGGTTTACTGCTTCCTGCCTCAGTACATGTCTCACATGTAATCTATGTGAGACAGTTCATATCTGTTCATATCATAGAAAAAGTTCCTCATATTTCCCTCCTGGATGCTGCTTTCTGACTTCTGTCCACAGTTTTAGTTATTTTCTCTGGCACAGGATACTGCAAACAGACACTCATCTGTTATTATATTCTTTCTCCAGTTCTCCAGGAAAAACATTCCAAAATTCACTGTCTGGCTGATTGTGCTTCTAGCCCTCAACCCTCTCTTCTGCTTCTATGGACTCTGATTTGTCAATGTCTCTCTTAAAATATTGTTCCCACTAGTGAGTGAAGTAGCTTAGGTGTAGTCTAAGCAGTGTGGAACACTGGCAAGTAACCAGTTTCTCCTTTATCTAGGCAGTCTATTTTACAAATTCACACCAAAATTATGCTAGTTTTCTTTTTAGCAGCCACAATCCACAGGTAAGATTATGCCAACTGAATTCTTGGCCTTTTAAAGTACAATTATTGTTACCATTTTCTTGGGAAATTGAGTTTTTAAAAAGAAAAATAGTAATTCTGATGGTTAAAAATGCCATCTTGTTGATTTTGCTCATAGTTCCAGATAACCTATTTTCCCATCTATCATATTATCCGATGTTAGTTATCTGAGCCATCCTCAGATTTCAGCATGCCTTCTGTATCTTTATTGCATTAATTATTCTTTGTATCACCACCCCTATTAAAATTGCGTGGCTCATAGTGGGCTCAGGATTGGTATATGGTACACTGGTAAATAGGGCAAAGGCTGGGCCAGCATGTCAGAGTTTGTCACTAGACATCTTCCAGTTTGGATTGCAATAATTCACTGGTCATGAGTCACTGGATTTGGTTTTTCATGTAACCATGGGTTCCAGGGAGATTCTATATGCTACTCTGATGAGATTTTAAATAGGATCCTCAACATTCTAATACAGTCTGCCAAAGTGTAAACTGCTGAACTCCGTTTCTTTTCTTTTAGTTCATTATTTTCCATTATTGGAATCTTCTACTAATTCTCCCTAACCCTAATACGGCACAGACTTCTTTGAGAGTAAGAATCATGTCTTAGTCATTTTTGATATCCCTAAACTTTTTAGCAGAATTCAGCAAATGCAGTTTAGTTTGACTTATATTGCATTTATGTGCTAGGATCCCTGGTAGACACTGGGAATGCAAAGATGCATAAGGCACTGTCTCTGCCCTTGAGAATTTTGAGTCTAGAGTGGGAACGCTAAAATCTGACTGCTTAGGTGTGAGTTCTGGCTCTACTAGTTACTAGCTGGTGACCTTGGGAAAATTGCTTGACCTTTCTCTGATTTAGTTTCTCATCTGTTAAATAGTGCTAATCATAGAACCTACCTCAGAGATTTAATGTGAGGAGAGTACAAACATGAACTAATACTTATAATGTAAAGTGGTAAGGGCTAAGTATATAGTTGCTGAATCACAGTGTTGTACACCTGACACCATTTGGTATGTATTTCAACATTTCAATAAAAAATAGGCAAAAAGAAATTATGTGAGGGATGTGAGACTTACAACATGGCAACATACTTTCTGAATTTGAAAAGAAGCCAATAGGAAAAGTAAAGAAATGAGCATGAAAGCATCTGTTATGATGGGGAAGAGGCACAGAAAGAAGAGAAGGAGACTGGAAACATGACCACATCATCTTTGAAAGTGAGATGCAAAATTAAACCAAGTGCCCTCATATTTTATACTTGCAACCAGAGAAAATCTATTTTCCATAAATAAATCTGATTTATAAAAGGGAGATAATGGTTTGGCTCTTCAATATTAAGGTAATTTCAGTTCTGAAACTAGTTCATCCTGGATGAATTTAAGCAGTATGCAATAAAATTGGTAATAATGCTCCCAAAATCAGCATCATGTTTTGATCATCTACCCCAGATTTAGGAATTAGGTTACTCTAATCATATGACACATTAGGACTTACCCTTTATTCACTTATCTTGTTTCTGAGGAGTCTTATTTTGAGACTCCCAGAGTTAATGAAACCCTCAATAGTTAGGCTTTAGAGGTGTTATTTCCTAGTCCCCAGTACAGTGATCATCTTTTCTTTACAGACTTAGCTTTGGTCACTAGCTGACATAGTGTGTCTCAGGTTTCTCCACTGTGAGGTTATTTTTTCCTATGTCCATTCTGTTTCTTTTTTTTAGGAAGAGAATAGTATGTGTAGCCTGGGCTAGGAGCGGGGAGTTAGATCCACCTCCATGATGGACGCTGAGGGTCTACATCATTTGGAAATCTTCTGCATAGGACATTTCTGTTCAACACCATTCATAAACAATCTGTATAGTATTTTATTTTTACTGGTGTGTGTGCCAGACAGTTGCGCCAGGCTTTTGGTGATGCTGCAGCACCACGGTGTTTGGTGCTCAGGTCATGCCTGCCTGGCCGCGGTGAGCTCCTTCCACTGGCTCCTGTTCCCTCTGACACATTCCATCTTTGTGGGTCTTCGTTCTTGGTGTTACTTACTTACTTTGTGATCCTTGAATAGTGTCCTGAGTCCTTTATTGTCTCATTTTTAGTATCAGCCATTTCTTCAAAGATCCCTGGTTCCCTTTATTTGAGAATGGTATTAAAAATCTACATGTGCTCAGAGGAGAATGCAGGGAAATATATGCAACTCCTCCAACCTATGTATACATTCCTAAGCATAAAGATTTCTATGTGGAACTTTCTGTATGCATATTAAGCTAAAGATGAGTTTATTCTGATGTCTCCAACTGGATCCATTATCATATGGATATTGTCACGTACTCCTCGCTTATCTGCAACTGCACTGCAATATGGAGAAACCTGGCTCTCATCAGCTGCCATTTATTAAATTCAGTGATTGACCCATTCCAGTTTACAGGTATAGTGGTTCCAGCATTCTTAGCTAATACCCCCATGAAGAAAAATCAAGAACAGTGGAAACCAGCAGATGTCTGAAATAAAACGGTTTATTGAGACTTGACAGATGTTAGCCAGGAAAGGGACTCATTTCTGAGACAGGAAGTTTCTGGTTCACCAGCAGCCAGACCAGTGAGCAGAAACAACTTGTCTGCCAGACTCAAGAAACAGGGATCATTCATAAGGGGTCTGAGGGAAAGAAAGTTCTTTAAGTTTATACTGGTGTTAGATAAAGATGGTGGGCAAACGTGAAGTGAGAAAGTCCGGGGATAAGTGGATAGTCCGTAAGGAAGGATCCTGGATTGGTTGTTGGTGATGGTCAGACATTGTTCATGCTCAAGAGGAATGCTGTGCTTCTAGGACCTTCTAGATAACAGCTGAAATGATTTCACCCAGTCACATGGACTTTCTGGCTAGCTATGGCCCTGGCTATTGGATGGGTACCTTCCCTTGTCTCTTCCCCTGGTTCTTCAGCCCTTATGGCACTTAATTTTAGGACATCAGAATTTTTCCTTATCATGAGAAGGAATTTTCTAAACAGAGTCCACTGTTTAATTACATTACAGTTTGCCTTTAGTCTACATTGGCAAAGTTATTTAGGTCAGCATGTTTTGCCCCAACACTCACTGATTTTTTTTCATAGATATTTTTTATTAAGGTAACATTGATATGCAGTCTTATGAAGGTTTCACATGAAAAACATGTGGTTACTACATTCAAACATATTATCAAGTCCCCTCCCCCACATTCCCCATTACAGTCACTGTCCATCGGTGTAGTAAGATGCCACAGAGTCACTACTTGTCTTCTCTGTGCTACACTGTCTTCCCCATGACACCCCCCACACATCATGTGTACCAATCATAATACTTCTCAATCTCCTTCTCCCTCCCTCCCCACCCACACCCCCCCCGCCCTCCCCTTTGGTCACCACCGCTCGTCCCTTCTTGGAGTCTGTGATTCTGTTGCTGTTTTGTTCCATCAGTTTTGCTTTGTTGTTATACTCCACAAATGAGTGGTCATTTGGTTCTCTGCCTGACTTATTTCACTGAGCATAATACCCTCTAGCAGTTCCATCCATGTTGTTGCAAATGGTAGGATTTTTTCCTTCTTAGGGCTGAATAGTATTCCATTGTGTATATGTACCACATCATCTTTATCCATTCATCTACTGAGGGACACTTAGGTTGCTTCCATATCTTGGCTATTGTACACAGGGCTATGATAAACATAGGGGTGCATATGTCTTTTTGAATCTGAGATTTTGTTTTCTTTGGGTAAATTCCTAGGAGTGGAATTCCTGGGTCAAGTGGTATTTGGTTTCATTCTCTTACATGTAGCTGTCCAGTTTTGCCAACACCAGTTGTTGCAGAGACTCCTTTAATGTATATTAATTGACCATAAATGCTTGGGTTTATATCTAGGCTGTCTATTCTCTCCCATTGATCTATGGGTCTGTTGTTGTGCCAGTACCAAGTTGTCTTGATTACTGTTGCTTTTTAGTAGAGCTTAAAGTCAGGGAATGTAATCCCCCCAGCTTTATTATTCTATTCCTTCTCAGGATTACTTTGGCTATTCGGGGGGTCTTTTGTTGTTCCATGTGAATTTTAGAACTATTGGCTCTAATTTGGTGAAGAATGCCATTGGCCTTTTGATAGGGATTTCATTCAGTGAATTTTAGAACTATTTGCCCTAATTTGTTGAAGAATGCCATTGGAATTTTGATAGGGATTTCATTCAATCTCTAGATTGCTTTAGGCAGGATGGCCATTTTGACAATATTAATTCTTCCTATCTATGAGCACAGGATGTGTTTACATTTATTGGTATCTTCTTTAATTTCTTTCATGAGTGTCTTGTAGTTTTCAGAGTATAGTTCTTTCACTTCCTTGGTTAGGTTTATTCCTAGGTATTTTATTCTTGTTGATGCAATTGTGAATGGAATTGTTTTCCTGATTTCTCTTTTTGTTAGTTCATTATTAGTATATAAGAATGCAGCAGATTTCTTAGTATAAATTTTGTATCCTTCAACTTTTCTGAATTCAGATGTTAGTTCTAGTAGTTTTAGAGTGGATTCTTAGGGTTTTTTATGTACAATATCATATCATCTGCAAACAGGGACAGTTTAACTTCTTCCTTGCCAATCTGGATGCTTTTTATTTCTTTGTGTTATCTGAATGCTGTGGCTAGGACCTCTAGAACTATGTTGAATGAAAGTGGGGAGAGTGGGCATCCTTGTCTTGTTCCCTATCTTAAAGGAAAATCTTTCAGCTTCTCGCTGTTAAGTATGATGTTGGCTGTGGGTTTGTCCATTACTGTAGTTATATTCTTTGTCATATTTTGTTTTTCATCCTTTGGTTTTTATTTCCTCTTACAATGTAAAAATCTTTGGGTTTGGAGAAATGCATAGTAGCATGTGTCATCCACTAAAGTGTCCCGTGGAATTCTCCAAGCCCCACCTCATGATCTATTCACCATCTGTGTAATTTTGCCTTGCCCATAATGTTCTGGAAATGGGGTCCCACAGTGTAAAGGATATGCGGTCCTACAGTTTAAAATTCTTTTACTTTGCAATATTCACATAAGATTCATCCACGTATCTCAATGGGCTGATGATGATTTCTAGTGCTGGATAATATTCAATTACATGAGTGGGGAGGAAAGATAATTTTCCCTCTATCCTCCTGTGTATGTGGCTGAGACCTTTCTGGTAATAAAAGATAGATTAACATGAGAAAACAAACAGAAAGTTAATAAATATGTGTCTCTCTCATTGCAGGGAAAATGGAGTTCCCTCGGCCAGGCTGCTCGCCTGACCGTCACCTACTCACCCACTTGGCATGCCCTGTGCTTTCTCCTGACTCCTCAAAATGTGTGTGCATTGTGACCTCATGACTGCCTACTGAGCTTGTGCAGGCTTATGTACTGGTTGGCAGGACGTCATTGATGTCTGTGCTGCTATATAAGGATCTCTGCCTGGTGCTCTATTGCAGAGTGTGGATCAGAGACTTGCTGCATGCAGATTCAGGAGGTGTAATCTCAGCACTGAACTGGCCACCAGGAGAATAAAGCTTGGTTTGAGCCATGTAGCCTTGTCCTGTTTTGGGCTCATGGAATCCACTGTGAACTTGCCAGGAGCTGAGCTCCTATGCTTCACCCATATATGTTAGACTCCTAGTAAAACTTAGTAAGTCCCACAAAAGACACAAACTATCACCGTAAATGACATCTTCATGTAAGAACAAAAGAAAAGATGTTGGCTGTGGGGGAGGCCAGTTATGGGAGGTTTTCAGGCAAAGCACCATAAAAAGGCATCTGGTTTATATTCACATTTATGTCTTTGCCTGTGCTAAGATTTCTAGATTCAGTCATTCGCCTCTTCCTGATTCAGAGGGGAAGACACCCTTACAAATGGAGATTTCCCTTGCACATGTAAATCTCATACAAAAGGCCAACTTCTAGTGGGTTTTCAGAGTTTCTCCTGCGTTTGCAGTTTCCTAATAATAACCAGTGTAGAATAATCACTCTAACAAAGAGGTGTATCCTGGGGTGACAAACAGGTGCCCCTTCAGGTCCTTAACCATAGAGAAGTTGTGGGGATATTTGGCTCCCTTTCAGTCTGAATTTCCAAAATTTAATAGATTCAGCCTGACCGTGGCGAGGTGGCCCCACCTGCCCTGGGCCAAGAGCACATCCAGCCTGTGGGAGTGCAGGGAGCCCTCGGGCGGCCGCTCACCCACCTGCCTCCTGAGAGCGCATCTTGGGCCTCCGCCTGGCTCCCCGCGGTCGGACAGGAGCGCATCTTTCTGTGTCCAGGGAGGCGCAGTGACCCATGGAAAGGTGAGTGGAAACCGGGAGAAGCCTCCTGGGCACAGGTTGGAGGGGGCTCAGCCTTGGGATGTCCCGGGAGGAAGGGCTTGCTGTGGAGACCGGGGTTTAGTGATTTCTGTGTGAGGTGTGCGTGGGGTCTGGTTTTCCCAGCTGTCTTCGTTGGAAACACTGTGCTTTCCCCACCATGGGTCCTTGATTCCCCGGTCCTAGACCAGCAGCCGTCTGCTCTGCAACAGCCCCACTGCTCCACGGCTCCAGAACCCAGGTTCTAGCCAGGACTGAAGCCTCCACTCCGAGCTCCTTGGGGTTGGTCTGTTGTACAGGGTCCCGTGTGGTTTCACACATGTGTGGAGATAAAACTGCAGACATAACTCATGCATAAATCTGAGTTCTGTGAGATTGGGTAATGCAGAGATGGATGCAGAACTCAGAATACCAGCTATGCTTATATAAAGGATACACAGGGATTTTGAAAACCCTCACAGCAATCTACGTAGATGACACTGCTAAACTTTTTGTATTCAAATGCCAAAGTTAACTGGCTTAAAAGTTGACTTACTTTTTGTTAAATTCTCTAGAGCTGTGGAACTATTTGTGTTTATTGATTTGTTTTGGATTTTAGCTTGGTGTCTCTATTTTCCTTCCACATAGTTTTTCTGCATTTATGTATTCTTAAATCGAAGACCACATAATTTACTTATTATAAAATCTTATGTGTAAAACCAAGACATGTATCCAGCAAAAAAACATTCTGTGAACGTAGGTCATGATATCAGTGCTTTTTTTCTCCCCAAAAGTGGAATATACTCTTCCATAGAGGAAAACTAAAATATGTTAATTTTTTTAAATAAAGATTTAATATTATTTTGATGCAGTCCAAATAGTAAATCAAAGTACATAATTGTATTTTAAATAATTAAATTAAGATTTCAACTTATTAAATGTATTGTTTCCTCTTAAACTGCTCAATGGCTAAAGGGCAATGAATCAAATTGCAGCTGCCCAACTTTAAAAGAAACTGTAAATTACCAATTTTAAGTGTTGCCAGCTACAATAATTTTGTATTAACTGATATTTGTGTTTGTTCTTCTCATATAATTATTTTATTATGTTCTGTATCTCCAAAAAGTTTTCCCACATCTGTAGAAAATGTTTAGCTAGCACCACAGGATGCTTACTACATAAAACCGCTACTTCTAAGACCAGGAGCTATAGCTAATGTATCTAATACATAGAAACAAACGCAGGGAACCAGACAGAGGAGGAGCCAGAGGAATATGTTCCAAGCAAAAAGAACAAGACAAAACATCACAAAAAGTGCTAAATGAAATGGAGATAAGCAATTTATCTGACAAAGAACACAAAACAATGGTCATAATGATGCTCACTGAACTTGGGAAAAGAACTGATAATTTCAAGGAGGATTTCAACAAAGGGACAGAAAATATAAAAATGAACCAGTCAGAGCTGAAGAATACAACAGGAAATGAAAACACAATAGAGGCCATAAGGAAGCTGGAGGATGCAGAGGAAAGAATCAGTGAGCTGGAAGACAGGGTGGTGGAGAGTGACCAAGCTGAGTAACAGAGAGAAAAAAATTTCTAAAATAAGAATACATGAAAAATCTCTGTGACACAATCAGATATCACCTCACACCAGTTAGGATGGCCAACATAGAAAAGACTAGGAACAAAAAACACTGGCAAGGAGGTGGACAAAGGGGAACCCTCCTACACTGCTGGTGGGAATGTAAACTAGTTCAACCATTGTGGAAATCAATAAGCAGGTTCCTCAAAAAACTAAAAATAGAAATACCATTTGACCCAGGAATTCCACTCCTAGGAATTTACCCAAAGAAGAAAACTTCCCAGATTCAAAAAGACATATGCACCCCTATGTTTAATCTCAGCACTATTTACAACAGCCAAGATATGGAAACAACCTAAGTGTCCATCAGTAGATGAATGGATAAAGAAGATGTACATATACACAATGGAATACTATTCAACTATAAGAAAGAAACAAATGCTACCATTTGCAACAATCTTGATGGAGCTGGAGGGTATTATGCTCAGTGAAATAAGTCAGGCAGAGAAAGACAAATGCCACATGATTTCCCTCATTTGTGGAGTATAACAATGAAGCAAAACTGAAGGAACAAAATAGCAGCAGACTCACAGACTCCAAGAAGTGGAGGGGTAGGGGAGGGCAGGTGGGGAGGGAGGGAGAACAGGATTGTGGGGTATCATGATTGGTGCACATGGTGTGTGTGGGGTCATGGGGAAGACAGTGTCACTCAGGGAAGACAAATAGGGACTCTGTGGCATCTTAGTACACTGATGGACAGTGACTGCAATGGGGTATGGGGCAGACTGGATAATGTAGTAACCACATTGTTTTGTGAAACTTTCATAAGAGTGTGTATCAATGATACCTTAGTAAAAAAAAAAAAACATCTCTGTGACACCTCCAAACCAAACAATATTCTCATAATAGGGGTTATGGAAGCGCAGAAAATCCTTAACAAGATGAACCCAAGGAGATCCACACCAAGACACATAGTAATTAAAATGGCAGAGATCAGCAATAAAGAGAGAATCTTAAGAGCAGCAAGAGAAAAGCAGACAGTTACCAGTATCTATAAGGGAAACTCCATAAGGCTATCAGATTCCTCAGCAGAAAGTTTACAGGCCATAAGGAAGGGGCATGGAATATTCAAATTACTGAGAGGAAAAAAAAACTGCAACCGAGAATATTCTCCCAAGCAATGTTAGCATTCAGAATTGAAGGAGAGAGGAAAAAGTTTTCCATAGATATCAAGGCTAAAAGATTAATCACCACTAGACTGACCTTACAGGATATGTTAAAGGGACTTCTTTAGATGGAATTGTTTTTAAATTGAGAAGTTTTTCCTCAGTGAAATGTAGCTACACATCACTTACATAGTGACTTTGAAGTACAAAAGGCAAAAGTAGTAAAATCAGTAATACACAAATTATTAAGTGATATGCAAATTTAAAAGATGCAGATTATGACATTGTATACATAAAACACATAGGGAAATAATAATTAAGATGAGGGAGTTTGGTGTAGATTTAGGGCATTAGGGTTTGGTTTAACTTTCATTAAGCACAAGTAGTCCATTTCCCCTGCCCCTCTATCTCTATTGAGGCCTCCAGGATGGAAAGGACTTGCCCAAGGTCACACATGAGACGGGGTTAGGCTGGACTGGTGGTTTTCTCTCCTTCCCCCATCTCAGTCCTGGGCTCTGAAAGGAGGAGAATGAAACATTCACTCTGGTGCTTTCAAGTCCACCGCCATCACATGTTTTGGAGTTCCTAGAGATCACATTTCCTCCTGCCCCACCTGGGCTGGGTGTTGATGGCCATACTCCTGGGCAGCCTGAGTGCCTGTCACACAGGGCCCTTGGTAGGCATGTGTGGATTTATACAGGCCTGGGTGCAGTGACCTGCCAGCTCCCAAATGTTGCCTTCTTTAGGGCTGGCAGGGCCCTCTTGGGACTGGATGGATCCCTTGTCCTTTCTGGGGGGCAGCCACAGACAATCACACGTAGACAGGACAGCCCTTGGCTTCTGTCCACCAGGCGGGCATCCATGGTCCTCCTACTAAGGCCAGTCTGGGCCCTGTCAAGCCTCCTTGGCCAGTTACTGAGCTGATCCTGATGCTGGGCAATTGAACAGCTACATGGGCAGTATAGACAGCCCTTTGGGTTGTTTCAGTTCCTACCACCAGTGTGGCTGACACGTGTCTCCTGCCTCACAGCCTTAGTCTGCCATGAGAGGTAATAACTTTCTGAGCATTGAATGTGGTCCTGACCACAACAGCCATACAGCAGAGTTACATACATACAGCCCTGCGTTCCTTCAGCCTTCCAGCTGTAACAAAACTTTGACATTCATACTCATTGAAAATCAGAGACCTGAGAGCAACTGCCTCCCAGAGGGTAGGGAGATGCCTGTTACATTTACCACCAGCATTAATACTGCTTTTTCTGTCAGTGGATTAGCTTCTTGTGGCCATGGCAGGGCCCCAGGAACAGCAGATGGGCAGATGCAACCCCCGACCCTACGTGAGCTCCCTCCTTCCTTGGGCTTTGGACTCACTGCTGTGCACCGGGCCAGCAGTGATGTGGAGTGTGCTGCTTTCCCTGCCCGGCACCTGTTCTCATATCCAAATCTGCACCTCAGCTTTCCTTTCAGTCACCTGCCTCCATTCCAATCAGCTCCAGAAGGCAGACCCTATGTTCCACCCACCTTGAAGATGGGTGTGTGATCCCAGCCCATCCAACCCCACGTTCCATCCTCTGGGTGTTCTGATGGGGTCAAGGATGCAAATGCAACTGGAGCCAGGCCAAAGTCATTGAACGACATGACTTTTCATGGAACCTGAGGGAAGGAGGAACACTGCCTTAGAATGGTCGGTGAGTGGGTGTCCACCTGGAGCTGCTGGAGGCCCCAGATGCAGCGAGAGAGACTGCCCATGAGTGGGGCCACCCCACAGGCACTCAGGTCGGAGGGCTGGAGACCGACCATGTCCTACTGGGAGAGCCCCTGGATCTGGCAGGCTCAGGCACCATCTTAAAATTGCCTCTTGCAGTCACTAACATTTCTGTCATTTATGAAGTAATTAGTTTATTTTACTTCTCCAAGTGTGTCTGGTCCCTTGCAACTAGAAAAGTCCCAGCTGACACATCATTATCAATAATTCCTGAGACTACCTCTGCCTGGCGTCCTCCCTGGGTGGAGCATGGCTGGGGGGTGGTTGAGGAGTGCATGGGGTCAGATCTGAGGGGCTGAAAACAGCTCTGTCCCTGTTCCTTCTCTGTTCTGGGGTAGAGAATCCCCAGAACAGTGAGAGGAGAAGTTAGGGAAGAGGTCCCTGCATGTTGTGCTTGTATTTTCCTTGTTTTAGGGCTCATTCTGTTAGTGTGTTTTTTTTACTAGGAAATCCACCCAATTCCTCTAGGCTTCCAGGTTGATGCAGCTTGTTTCTAAACATGCTCTCAAGGCAACTTATTGCTGTTCACATCTGTGGCCACTGATTTAGGTAGTGTTCATTGGGTCTCCCCACTGGGGAGGTACTTTCCCCCATGTCCATCCTGTGTGTCTTCTTGAGGAGGAAGACCTCCTCTGAAGAAGGGAGTCGGCCACACCTCCATGATGGATGTCTGAGTGCCAACATCAATTATTCAGAATTCTTCTGCAATATAACTATGTCCAACCCCATGCGTAAAAATCATTTAATAACTTATTTTTACCAATGTGAATGTCTGGATCACTGTTTTAGGCTTTTGGTGACAGCCCAGCACTAGCATCTGGTTGCTCCGGTCATGGCTGCTGTGGCTCTGGAGAACTACATCCATCGGCTCCTGTTCCCCTTTGACATATTCAGTCTTTGTCAGCCTTTTTTGGGGGGGTACTTCCCTATTTTGTGATACTTCATTATACTTTATTTACTGTTTCAGTCCTAGTGTTATCCATTTATTCAAACAGCCCTGCCACCTTAGGGAATGGTATTAAAAATTCACATGTTGCAGCTAAATGTGCTCAGTGGACAATGGAAGAAAATATACGCACCAGTTCCAATCTATGCATACATACCTAATTATAAAGATTTCTATGTGGAACTGTCTTTAGCTAAGGATGAGTTTATATAGATGTCTCCAGCCTCATCCTGTATCACATGGATATTGTCACCTTCTCTCCTTGTTTATCTGTAACTTCCCACTCCAACAGGAGAAGCCTGGCTTCTTAAGTCACAGGAGCAAAATGAAGTCACTTATGATAAGTCTCCATGTCAGGGAACCAAGACTTAATGCCTAACCTAACTGCAGTTTTGCCAGGCCCCCAGTCCCTCCCCACTTGCAAAGTATAACCTTTAACCAGCCATATTGGAGTTTCCTGGTCAGCCCTTGGAGGAAATCTGCTGACAGACCCCTTCTATTCCCTGTAGGAGGGTGACCTTGCCTAAAACAATGCATTCTTTGCTTTTATGTTTCCCCTCCCTCTCTGCCTTTATAAACCTGTCCTTTCCTGCAGCTCAATGGATTGCCCCTCTACTTGCTAGATAGGGTTCTTCCCAGTTTATGACTCTTTTAAATAAAAATAATTTGAAATTTAAATTTACATTTGGTTTTTGTATTTTAAACATATTTAAGATTCATCTGTGTCTGCATGGGTTGGCAATTCATTTCTTTCTATGGCTGAATAGTACTGCATTGTATGTGTAGGGGAGGAAAAATGACTTTTCCTTTACTTTTTCAGGTTCTTGGCTGAGACCCTCCATAATAAAAGAGAGATTAATAGTGAGACAGGGATGGTGGGTGTAGTCAGATTAGGGTGAGGGCCTACGGGGGGGGGGGGGGGGGAAAGCACGGTGGAATATTTACAGTAAGATCGATGTAACAATGGGCAAAGAAGTTCCTATTGAAAGTCTGTGCTAAGCATTATACAAAGTCAAGGTCACACTAATTCTCTAGGGTAAAGATATAGACATCTTCAGTGAGATCAGTTAAAGGTCAAAATGCCAGGAACAACTTGGCCTGGAATGTTTGAGTGTTCTACAAGGGTATCATCATAACCTGTGACTCTGCTGTCAGCCCTAGGAATCAGAGTATATGACCCAGCCCACCTTGAGGACAGGGCAGGTGATGCAAGTCCACACCCCTAAGTTTTTTCATGTACTTGCAAAATCCTCAGCTGCCTATAAAACCAACTAGACAACGCACCACTGCAGGCTCTCTTGTCCCCTCCTGGTGTGAGCCAGGAGCTCTAGTCTCTCACTTTATTTCTAAATAAAAGCCTATACCTTACTCTCCAAACCTTGAGTGTTTGTGAAGATCATTCTTCAGCTTCATGAACAAGAACCCCAGCATCAAAGGTAGGAAAAAAGTCTAGAATTTTGACAACATTAATACTGGCTGTATACTCAGGGGATTCCCAGGAAAACTAGTGAACTCCAGGAAATGGCCCAAGCCATCACCTGTAATAGGATCTTCAGGTAAAAACAAAAGGAAGTCTTCCAGGCAGAGAGCCAGTTGAGGGAAGTTATCAGGCAAAGCACAGTAAATAAGGGCTTAAGTCCAGGCCACCTCTGTTGACATGGATTTCTAGGGATTTATTCATCCTTGTACTCTTGGTACAGAGAGGGAGACACTGTACAAGTGGAGATTTCCTTTCTTAATGCAGACTTCTCTCACAAAAGGGCAACTTGTAGTCACTTTTTAGTGATTCCTCTGTGTCTGCTGTTTTTAAAAATTAATCAGACCCAAATAATCCTATGCCCAAGAGGCATATTTTAGAGTGGCATATTCTGGTCCCTTTCACATGAATGTACCACAATTTACCTATTCATTCTGAATTTATTATCTACTTATTTCAAGTTTTTAGCCATTATGAATAGAGCTACTGTGTATAATTGCATGGTGGTTTTCTCAAAGCAGTTGTCTAAATACTGGAGGCATGATTCCTGAATCCTAACATGAGACTTGTGTTGAAAGAAACTGGCAAACTCTCTTCCAAGGGGCTGTCCATGCAGTGAAGGAGGCTCCCAGTGCTCCTCACCCCACAGAGGTCGATGTTGTCATGTTTCTGGAGTTTGGCAGTTCTCCTAGGTGTGCAGTGCTGTGTCTCCTGATTTCCCAAATCCTTTATCAAATATATACTTTGCAAATATTTTCTCCCAGTTTGTGTCTTGTCTCTGGTTCTCTGAACAAGGTCTTTCAGATTAGAAAATTTTAATTTTATAAAGCCAAGAAATTATTTTTCTTCTGTGAACATGCTTTTTGTGTAGGATCTTAACAGTTATCAGCAAATACAAGATTATGTAGATTTTCATTTTTTATCTAGAATTTTATAATTTTGCATTTAAAATTTGCCAATGTACAATTCTGAGTGAGCTTTGGTGTAAGCTGTAAAACTTGTGTCTGTAAGATAAACTCTAGCTGAAATAAGCAGGCAAAGAGAGGCAACAAAGGGCCAGGTAATTTATTTGAATGCCCTCCAGTGAGGTTCTGCAGTCCAGCTATCACGAAGTCACGTGAAAATAGACAGCGAGGTTTAAAAGAAGGCAGGGGGAGGCAGAGCTTAGATTTACAGCGGTGTGATGATTGGCTAAACTAAGGCACATTTTTCAGGTTGGGAGGGGGCAGCTGAAGGGCCCCCACCCATAAGATGGCGAAATTCCTGCTTCTCTTCCGGGTCCTCGGTTCCCGCCGGCGCCACCTGAAGCCCAATCACCCCTCGCCCCCTCCCAATCCCAGCACGTAGCCAATAGCCACCAGCCCCGTAGAAGTGACACCACAATCACCCCATGCCCCTTCCTATATAACCCAGCACCTTTCCCTAATAAAGCGGAATTCTCCGGTGAATTGCTGCTGTGTGTCGCTCCTTTCCTTTCATTGGTGCCGAAGCCCGGGAGATGGGACACCCCAACTGGGCTCCGTCTTCCCCCGAAACCAGCAGCAGCTTGCCCTCGTCCTCTATTTCCGGCGCTGGCTCCTCACACTTACCACTCCTCTTTGGCCTTTGGGTAATTTTTCCCCCAGAGCAGGCCGCTCTTCCCCGAGCTATCGCAGCGCCATTGACCATGATCATCCGGCAAGGCCCTGACGCTCGGGGACGAGGAGGGAACTCTCCCCGCCTTAGGCCATCATGGCTGCGGCGGACCCTCGGGGCCCTCCTCCGACAGCCATAAACGAGGTGACTCCTTTGCTCTCCCCGCCTTAGGCCTTCATGGCTGCTTTGGACCCTCAGGCCCCTCCTCCAACAGCCATAAACGATTTGACTCCTTTGCGGATGAAAACGCGCCCTTTCTACACCCCTCCTCCTTCCGTTCCTTCCACCGAAAATTCCTTCTGCTGAAAACTCCTAGTACTAGGTACCTCGGACTCCGGCACTCTGCCTTCTTAGAGAAGTCTGGGTGACGACCCACACTTCCTAAGAAACCGACTCGTATATGAGTTTCTGCAGACCACCAAGGATCATCGGAGACGCCCTTTGTCTCCTTGCGGTCTGCTCCCAGTCCGAGGATCTCCGTTCGTCTTCCCCTGTTTGTCTCCTTCTCTGTCCTTTAGCCATGGGAGCCTCCTCATCCCTCCCTGAAAGTTCACCTCTTGAATGCCTGCTCAAGTATCTAGCCACCCTCTCCCTGACGCCTGATATAAAGCGTTCACCTCTTGAATGCCTGCTCAAGTATCTAGCCACCCTCTCCCTGACGCCTGATATAAAACCAAAACCTCCCCGTAAATACTGCTCCCAACTGCTGACATAGCTCCTAAACAATAACAACCAATGGCCCGCAGGGGGAACTCTTGATCCTAACATCACTCGCGATCTCTTTAACTACTGCCAGCGCCTGAAAAACTGGAAGGAGATTCCCTATACCGAAGCTTTCCGTCTCCTCCCCCCGCCTCCCCCCAAGTTCTCCTAGCCTGCAAGCCGTCTCCCCCGCAAAAGCCTCCCTTTCACTCCCTTCCCCCTCCTACAACCCCTCCACCCTCTTCCACTGAGGCCGCCGCCTCCCCCTCCTCTCCCACAACAGCCCCTCCCCCTTCCTCCACCACCATCTCCTCCCCCACCTCACCCTCCTTGCAGTTCAAGCCTGAGCCTTTCAGCCCCCCTCCAACTAATTTCCAGGAGCCTCCTCTGTCTTTGCCCTCATCACCTGTTTCTCACTCACAGACTGAGCCTGAACCCTTCAGTCCCCCTCAGATTTGGTCCCGAAAGCCTCCCAAAATTATCGTGTCTTTGCCCCCATCACCTGTTTCTCCCCACAGACTGAGCCAGAACCCTTCAGTCCTCCTCAGACTCGGTCCCGAGGGCCTCAGAAAATTATTGCGCCCCTTCGAGAAGTAGCAGGATCCGAAGGCATCATGTGCGTTCACGGCCCTTTCTCCTTAGGAGATTTAGCCCAACTGGAGAAACGCCTAGGTTCCTTCTCCACTGATCCCACGACATATATCAAGGAGTTTCAATGGACCCTCACACATCATGACATTTCAATGCTCCTGGCCAATACCCTCCTTCCTGAAGAGCGCAGATGAGTTTGGGACTTTGCCCAAATGCACGTGAAAGAAACCCACAGGACTGACCCCACCTATCCCTCTGGCCCCACCGCTGTCCCTGAACAAGACCCACACTGGGATTATAACACCGCCGTGGGTCTCCGCTCTCGAGATAGTTTTGCCTCCTGCTTAAAAGCAGGTCTGAAAAAGGCAGCTTGTAAAGTAGTCAACTTTCAAAAGCTCCCTCCAAGTTCTTAGACAGACTCACTCAAGCCGTATTACAGTATACCAGCCGGACCCAGAAACGCCAGACGGGAGACATGTCCTTATGACATACTTCCTAGCTCAAAGCTACCCCGACGTTAAAGCTAAACTCAAAAAGTTAGAACAGGGCCCGGCTACCCCACAGACTGAGATCCAAACAGTGGCCTTTAAAGTCTTCCATAACCGGGAGGAGGAGAAAGAACACCATAAACAAAAGGCTGATCAGGCCAATTTCCAAATGTTGGCCCAGCTGATAAAACCACAACCTGGGCACTCCTCTACAAACAAGCCCCCCACAGGAGCTTGTTTCAAGTGTGGACAAGAAGAACATTAGTCAAGGGCTAACACCCCATGCCCCAGATGCCACAAAAAGGGCCACTGGGGATCTGATTGCCCAGCCACACGAAGGGGAGGCTGGACGAATAACCCCCATCCTAAGCCCTCCGTAGTGGGGCTGGCAGAAGAAGATTGATGGGGCCCAGGGGCTTCTCGCCCGACCATTTCCATCACCAAACAGGAGCCCAGGGTTACTTTAATAGTAGACGGTCGCCCCATCTCCTTCCTCCTAGATACAAGAGCCACCTTCTCAGTCTTACGAGAATACCGGGGCCCTACCACGCCTGCCATTACTCCTATAGTCGGGGTAGGAGGTAAACAGATTTTCCCATCAAAAACCCCCCTTTTATGCACAATCCAAGACAATCCCATACCTTTCTCCCACTCCTTCCTAGTTATGCCCCAGTGTCCCATCCCTTTACTAGGATGGGACATCCTTTCTCTCCTCCATGTTTCCATAACTATATCCACTCCCACAGCCCCCAGTACTCCCTTTCTGATAGCCCTCATAGCCGATGACCCCCCTCTACCCAATGAAAGCTCCAGTTCCACCCTCATACACCCTGTAAATCCCAAAGTTTGGGACATTACAAGCCCCGCCGTAGCTCTATGTCCTCCTGCCTCTATCAAATTACGTAACCCCTCTCAGTATATCTGTCAGGCCCAATACCCCCTAACCACTTCAGCCCTCATAGGCCTCCAACCCGTCATTCAAGATCTTTTAAACAAAAATTACCTCAGACCCACTCACTCCCCGTTTAATACCCCCATATTAGCTGTTAAAAAAACCAACGTATCTTTCCGCCTCGTCCAAGACCTTCGCCTCATTAACATGGCCATCATCCCTATCCATCCCTTAGTCCCAAATCCATACACCCTTTTATCGCAGATCCCTCCCTCAGCCTCCTACTTCTCAGTCCTAGATCTCAAAGACACATTTTTTTTCTATCCCTCTGGACCCCTCCTCCCAAGATTTTTTTGCCATTACCTGGACGGACCCATACACAAGACATTCTGAACAACTCACTTGGACAGTTTTGCCACAAGGATTCCGAGTCCACCTTATTACAATACGTGGATGATCTTCTACTCTTGCAGTCCCTCATACGAACAGTCTCAACTTGACACTGCCTCCCTACTTAACCTTCTAGCTTCCAGAGGTTACCGGGTATCCCCTGTCAAAGCGCAAATCTCTTCCCCTTCTGTCACTTACCTCAGATTTCTTCTATCTCAACAAAGAAAGTCCATTACCTTAGACAGAAAACAGCTCGTCTCTGACATGCCCGTTCCAAAAACCAAGACAGAAATCCTTTCCTTTCTAGGCCTGGCTGAGTATTTTAGAGCGTGGATCCCTAACTTCTCCCTGTTGGCAAGACCCCTATATGACCTCAGCAAGGGCCCCCCTGGAGAACCATTATCCTCACCCCAACACTCCTTCATTAAGCTCCGTGGAGCCCTTGTGGAAGCCCCAGCTCTCCATCTTCCTGATTTGTCAAAGCCCTTCTAATTATACATTCATGAGAGGTCCAGTCAAGCTCTAGGAGTCCTAAGCCAATATTATTGGCCATCCTTTGCCCCAGTAGCTTATCTTTCCAAGCAATTAGACTCCACAGTTCCGGGATGGGCCCCCTGCCTATGGGCATTAGTCGCTGGACAGCTCTTGCAGAAGGAAGCTCATAAACTGTCATTCGGGGTGCCCCTTACCATTCTGTCTCCACATCACCTAAAGGATCTCTTAACCTACAAAAGTTTACAGACTCTCCCTCCCTCCAGACTCCAGACCTTATTGTCCTCTTTTCTCCAAAATCCCGTTCACCCCCTTTGCCATCCATACCCGAATCATGACTTTTTCCTCCTTTACTGCTCCCTCGCTCTCTCTCGCTTTTTTTCCTCATTCCTATTGTCTTCCCCGCCACCCCAGCCTCCTTTGTATGGCGATTCAAAGACAGACTTACACACAGCATCAAACAAAAATTACTGTCCTCATTGCCACATCAGACTGCCCTCTGAAAGGCTGCTCCGAGCCTTTATACCTCCACTTTCCTCCCTCCACCGAAGTGTTCACTAGCAGCTACCTTTATTCTCCCTACCTCTGCTTCCTCTATGACCAAAAACAAGCCTGTTGCAGACGATGGCCAGACACCTACAGAGATGTCCCTACTGGTCTTGTGCCATTCACTACATGGGTAACTCCCAGTACCCACAGTATTACTCCTCCAACCCATTCTCTTCAATACTAACAAACCCCTTCCTCACCTGGCTGTGGCCCATTGCAGGCCCTATAATAATCATTCTTCTCGCCTGTCTCTTCTTACCTTGTATAGTAAAGTTTATCAAATCCCAAGTCGGTAAAATCTCTAATCAAACTTTCAACCAGCTTTTACTCAGGAACTACCAGCTTTTAGCCACAGAAGATCCCTCACCCTCACGTAACCTCCTCACCACATGCTGAGATGGACCCCTCTCTCTGATGGAAATTGTTCCTGGAAACAATGGCCGCAGACGCCTGGCTTCTGGCACCCGTATCCTCTTGGCACCATTAGAATCAACAAGTCCTCAACCTATGGTTACAAGGAACCTTCATTGATTTCCAACCTGAAGAAGTCCACATCTACTCATCCTTACTGTGGGAAGTCCTATCAACTCTTTCCTCCCAGTCCTCAAGCTCTCACTCCCTTCTCCGCCCCTGTTCAGCAGGAAGCAGTCAAAGAGAAAGCAACGTCCACAACCCCATAGAGGCGAAAGGGGGGAATGAAGGGCCCCCACCCTTAAGATGGCGAACTTCCTGCTTCTCTTCTGGGTCCTCGGTTCCCGCCGGCGCCACCTGAAGCCCAATCACCCCTCGCCCCCCTCCCAATCCCAGCACGTAGCCAATAGCCACCAGCCCCATAGAAGTGACACCTCAATCAGCTCATGCCCCTTCCTATATAACCCAGCACCTTTCCCTAATAAAGTGGAATTCTCCGGTGAACTGCTGCTGTGTTTTGCTCCTTTCCTTTCAGTTATTAGTGAATACAAGCAACCAACTTTTGTACCTTACAAGTTTATTTTTAGTTTTAAAAGGTCTTTGGTGGAGTGGTGTGGGAAATTGGAATTCTAAAATCTCACTGTTTGTACCGCAGGTTTTCCCAACGCCCAAGGCCCAGTGGCTACAGGGGATTCTCCCACGTGACTGCTAGTGACCCCCCCGGACCCCTGCAAGGTGAGTAGCGCCCCCATCAGGTGAACTGGATGGGGAGGCCTTGGCCTCTGTTGACGGAGTGTGATGTCTGCTCTGCTTTTCTCATGGTTGTTTGGCAAAGTAATTTACTTTCCCGAAATTTCAAACATACAGAAAACTTGCAGTGTCAGTACAAATTCTCATTTTACTGAATTCCCCAGCATCTCACTTTACCGCAGTTGCCACTTCACACAAAATGCTGGAGCATCTACCCCAAACAGGGACATGATCCCAGGGAGTATTAGGGCCTCCACGTGGTGATCCAATGCACAGACCCACGGTAGCTGTCACCACCCACACCAGCTGTGTGCACACGTCTTTCTATCCTGATGCAGTTTCCTGTTTCTGGAACTGTTCCTGAGATTTTACCTCAGTTGGGCTCTCTGGGACCTTGGACAAGTGGGATCACATAATATTTGTCCTTCTTTGAGGGGGGCATTTCACTGAGCATAACGACTTTAGGGTCCATCTGTGTAGCAGGTCCTAGGACTCCTTGTTTACTCCACTGTGAGGAAACCACACTTCTTTCATGTGTCTGTGGACACCCTGGTCTCCACCTTTTGCCTGTTTTGAGTAATGCAGCTGTGAATATGGATATGCAAATATCTAAGTCCCTGCTTTCGTGTCACTTGGGCAAATGCCCTGAAATGGAATCGCTAATCATATGTTAGTTCTATACTCTAGTTTCTGGGGATGCCCTGCACACACACACACACACAGTTTTCAAAGCAGCTTTGGACCATTTTCTTTATTTCTGAATTCGGTAGAATAATGCAGTTTGTGGGTCAACCCTGTTTTGTTCATCCGTTTACCCCTTGATGGGCATTAGGGTTGTTTATGCCTTTTTGCTGTGGTGAACAGTGCTGCCAAGAACTCATGGGCCAGTTTCTGTTTGAACAACGTTTTCATTTTTGGGGGTATGTATCTAGGAGTGGGTGTTAACCCACAATTAGGTAATTGCATTATATATTATGAGGAAATGGCAAGCTGTTGTACACAGGCTGCATGTTTTACATTTCCACAAGCAAAGGTTAGGGGCTCCAATTCCTCTACATCCTTGACAGCATGTGGTTTTGAATTATCCTGAGTATGGCCATTGCCGTGTGCTTGCAGTGGGTGGCCACTGTGATCTAATTTGCATTTCCATTATGACTAATGCTGTGTTATGCCTGGTCACGTGCTTGTTGAATGTTTGTGTGTCTTAGCTGGAGTCTTTTTTCCACTTTAAAATTTGGGTTGTTGTCTTGTTGCCCTGTACGAGTTTGTGGTGTTTTCTGGATAACAGGCTCTTGTAAGATGTACAATGTGCAGATATTTTCTTCTGTCCTGTGACTGTTTTTCACATTATGGTTAGTGACTTTTGATGCAGAAAAGTTTTTAATTTGGGAGAACTTTAATTTATGCTTTTTTTGTTGCTTGCCCTTTGGTGTCATATCTGAGAAACCATGGCTAAATCCAACATCATGAAGGTTTCTCCTCATGTTTACTTCTAGAGTCTATAATTTTACCTATTACATGTAAGCGCTTTATCTTGAGTTAATTTTTATATGTGGTATGTATTAAGGGTCCAGTTTCATTTCTCTGCACAGGGACAGCCATTTGCCCAGCACCATTTGCTGAAGAGACCATTCTTTCCCTAATTTAATGTTGTCCACCCTTGTCAGAAATTAAATGACTGTAGATGGTTGTGGTCATTTCTGGGCTTTCCTCTCAGTTCTGCTGATCTATACATGCAGTTGACCTTTGAACAACATGGGGGTTTGTGTAGCTCACATCCCACAGAGTCAGAATCCACATGAAACATCTGACTCCCCCAAAACTAAAGTATTATCCTAAAACTGGTTGCCTATTTTGACTGGAAGCCTTACCAATAATATAGACACTCAATTAAGACATATTTTGTACATTATACATATATTTTGTGCTGTATTCTAACAGTAAGCTAAGCTAGAAAAAAGCAAATGTTTCAAATTGTCTTAAGTCTTTAAACACTTTTTCTATATATTTGTGGAAAAAAATCCACTCAAGTGGACCTGGGCAGTTCACACCCCTGCTGTCCAAGGGCCAACTGTGTATGTTTATGCCAGTGGCACAGTGTTTTATGTACTGTTACTTTGTACTAAGATTTGATCTTGGGGGCCATGAGCCTCCAGCTTTGATTTTCTTTTTCAAGATTGTTTTCAAGGCCTCTTTGGGGTCCCTTGATATTCCATGTGTCAGGATCAGCTGGTACATTAAAGCCTGTGTGAATTTTCAAAGAAATCATGTTGACTCTGTAGGGTGCATTTGAGTCATTGCCACTTTAACAGTATTTAAGTATTTCCATCAACATGAGTAGACTTTACATGTATTTAGCTCTTTTTTAGTTTTAAAATTATCAATGTTTTTTTATTTTCAATGTACAAGATTTGCACCTTAAGTCTATTCTTAGTATTTTATTAATGTTCACATTATTTAATATGGAATTTTAAAGAAGAGGGGCTTCTCCTCTGATCACAGGGCTCTTTCCATCACCCTGGGGGGTCCTTCACTCCCCACCCAGAGCTGCAAATGGACAGTTAGAGAAACTGCCTGTCAGACCCTCACATAGCCCTGGAAGCTGATACTTGTCACTATGGCCACATTGGCCTTTTAGTTGGAATCTCAGTCCGTACATCTTGGGGTCACACATTATACATTATACATTTTGTATAACTCAACTTAGTTTCTGTTTTATATGCTCCTTCTCCTGGGAATAGTGGAAACACGAATTCCCAACCCTCTCCCTGGGATGTGCCACCATGAACACGGGAGTACAATAGAAAACATGCATATTGGTCTGGGCCTCGTTCCTGACACTGGGTTCCTAAAGCTCTGGGGATTTCCTGAGTAATAGTGGCATCTTTTGTTCTAAGTAGGTGGTTCTGGGTGGGTTCTGCTTGGTTGTCTGACAGGCAGAAAGCCCAAGCCATGATGAGAAGCTTGGGATTTTCAGCGTCACCCCTCCATTCTCCAGAGAAAGGGGAGGGGATAAAAATGGAGTCAATAATACACCATACCTGTGTCTCAAAATATGGAATTTGGAGAGCTTCCAGGTTGGCGAACATATCCATGTGGTGTACTGGGAGGGTGATGCATTCCAACCCCACAGGGAAGAATGAAGGCTTCTGCTGGCCCAAGGCCGATGCCTTCGTAATCCCAAAGAAGCTGTTAGAAACCATTTCTCACACAAGACCGGTAACCTCCAGTGATCAAGGCACCAAATTCACTGGGCAAATCACTGTACATTTCACTGTCCAAGTTGTAGTGAAATGTAATGGATGTACCCCAATTTGCCAAGGCATTCATCTACTGAAACACATCCTGATTTCTTTAAGCTTTTAGCCTTTATGAATAGAGCTATTGCATAAAATTTCATGGTGGCTTTTTTGGGGCATAGTTTTTCAAAGCAGTTGTTTAAATACTGGCTATGTAATTCTTGGATGTTAAGGTGAGAGTTTTTTTAATTGTAAAATATTTGTTATGGCTCATTTTTTAATGGATTTTTGTATATCTTGAGTACAAATCCTTTATCAAATATGTATTTTGAAAATATTTTCTTTCAGTTTGTGTCTTGTGTTTGGGTTCTCTGAACAAGGTCTTTTAGAGTAGAAATTATAATTCTGTTAAGCCCATGTGATTATTTTTCTTTTGTGGATAGGCCTTTGGTGTTGTGTGGTGAAAGTCTTCAGTAAAGTTGTGTAGATTTTGCTTTAACCTATGAATTTTATAATTTAGAATAAAAAATTTGCCTATGGAGAATTTTTTTATGAGTGTACCATTAGAAAAAAATTTTAATTAAGGTATTATTGATATACACTCTTATGAAGGTTTTACATGAAAAAACACTGCAGTTACTACATTCACCCATATTATCGAGTCCCCTCCGTAACCCATTGCAGTCACTGTCCATCAGTGTAGTAAGATGCCACAGAATCACTACTTGTCTTCTCTCTTCTACACTGTCTTCCCCGTGATCCCCTACACCATGTGTGCCAATCATAATACCCCTCAATCCCCTTCTCCCTTCCTCCCTACCTGCCCTCCCCCACCCTCCCCTTTGGTTAACTGCTATTCCCTTCTTGGAGTCTGTGAGTCTGTTTCTGTTTCGGTCCTTCAGTTTTACTGTGCTGTTATACTCCACAAATGAGGGAAATCATTTGGTATTTGTCTGTCTCCACTTGGCTTATTTCACTGAGCATAATATCTTCCAGCTCCATCCATGTTGTTGCAAGTGGTTGGATGTGTTTTTTTCTTATGGCTGAGTAGTATTCCATTGTGTGTATGTACCACATCTTTGTTATCCATTCATCTACTGATGGATATTTCGCTTGCTTCTATATCTTGGCTATTGTAAATAGTGCTTCAACAAATAGAGGGGTGCATATGTCATTTTGAATCTGAGAAATTATATTCTTTGGTTAAATTCCTAAGAGTGGATTTCCTAGGTCAAATGGTATTTCTATTTTTAGTTTTCTAAGGCTCATGCCTATGGGGAATTTTGAGTTAATTTTGGTGTAAGTTGTAAAGCCTGTGTCTACTTCATTTCATTCCTTTCACTCTCAAACAAAGTGGAGAAGACACAGGAAATTTGTGCCTATTGCGGCTTGAATTTCCAAAGATTTGTGGTTCATCAGTTTAGCCACAAGAGGACACCACTTTCCCTGAGCTGTGAGCACGGTCCTGCACCGCTCACTGCGGCCCGCAGGTGGCGCCTCTGCCTTCTTTGTGAACCAGCGGGGCGCATGCGCAGTCAGATAGCAGGACTTTTCTCCCAGCTCTGACTGGTGCTGGAATTGCTCCGGCTTCCCTGCAGCTCCGTGACACCGCGGGCAGCGTCTGCAGTGACAGCTCTGTTTTCTGAGGAGCTGCGGTAGGGCAAGGTAAGGAGAGGCTCTCCGTGCACCGCCTGCCGAGCGCTCCTCTTCAGGGGCGGGGGGAGGAAGGCCTGCGATGGGAACCGTCTTTGCGGAGTCTGGGCTGAGGCGGGCGCGGGTGAGTTCGGGGTGCGGCGGGCGTGACTCAGGGCGAGTTCGGGGCGCAGGCTGAGACTGGGCCGGGGCGGATGTGCACGTCCAGCGTGTCCCCGGGAGCCCGTGTCTCCGCGCTGCGCACCTCGGGCCCCGTAGAGCGGGTGGATTGGCCGCACCTGTGGGATGCCCTCCGGTCTGCAGGCATCCTTCCTAACAAGGCTCTGAGATGGGAATGGGGACGGAGGGGACTTGGCTGCTTAAGCGGCCCACTTACCGGGCTGCAGCCCTTGCTGTGTGCCCAGCACATGGGGCAGTTTCCTGGGAAGGTTCCCCGAGGTGGGGTCCACCTGGGAGGCTCCCCGGGCACAGCATGGCACACAGCCCAGCTTCCTGAGGGCGGCCCCCACCCACGGCCTGCGCCTCGTTGAGCCGGTTCTTCGGGCCGAGCAGGTTGGGGGATGAAAGGCACCTGGTGTCCTGTTTCCACACCTGCTTCTGCTTGGCGCCTCACAGGGTCTCGGTTGCTACAGGTCCACAGTGAAGTGGGAGGTCAGGGCATGATGCCCGGGCTCTTCTTTCTCAGGATGGCTGTGGGGATGGGGTCCCGTGCGGTTCCATTCAGCCTGTTGGGTGTTTGCTTCTGTGTAAAGTGCGGTGGAATTTCGGTGGGGGTTCCCACGGAGTCTGCAGGTTGCTGTGGGTGGAGGGGACTTGTAATAACCTAACTCTCCCATCCAGGTCTGCAGTGTCCTCAGTGTTCAGAGCTCAGGCCTCAAGCCTCCCGCATCATTGGTTAGGCTTGTCCTGAAGTACTTTATTCTTTATGATGCAGTTGTAAAGGGCATTGTTTTCTTAATCTCTCTTTCTGATGGTTGGTTATTGGTGAACAGAAGCAAACAACTTCTGTATATTGATTTTGTATCCTGCAAGATTCTTGATTTTATTTTTAGCTGTAATAGGTTTTTGGTGGAGCGGTGTGGAAATTGGAATTAAAAAATCCCACTGTTCCACTCCAGGTCGTCCCAACAACCAAGCCCAGTGTCTGCAAGGGAATTTTACCACGGGCCTTGTAGTGACCCCTGCAGGCTGAGTAGCGCTCCACTTTGGGTGAACTGAATGGGGAGGGCTTGGCCTCTGTGACCGGGTGTAATGCCTGCTCTGCTCTTCTGGTGCAGGACTGACATGGTTGTTCTGAAAAGTAATTTACTTTACAGCAATTTAAAGCATATAGAAAACTTTCAGTGTCAGTACAGTCTTTACACTGAATTCTCCAGAATCCCACTTTACCGCACCCACCACTTCACACAAAATGCTCTTGGCCTCTACCCCAAATAGGGACAAGTTTCCAGTAAGCCACCACCTGACCCTACATGAGGGAAGTATTAGGGTCTCCACATGATAATCCAGTGCACAGACCCCGCACAGCTGTTCCCACCTACCCCAGCTGTGTGCAAATGTCTTTCCATTCTGATCCCATTTCCTTTTTCTGGAACTGTTCCAGAGACTTGAGCTCAGTTGGGCTCTGCCAGATCTCACATAAGTGGGATCACATAATATTCGTCCTTCTGTGACTGGTGCATTTCACTGAGCAAAATGGCTTTAGGGTCCATCCATGCAGCAGGTGCCAGGACTCCCTCGTTTACTCCACTGTGTAGAGACCCCACTTTGTTCATCCATTTGTCTGTGAACACGTGGGTCTTCTCCACCTTTTAACCATTGTGAGTCACGCAGTTGTGAACATGGGTGTCCAAATATCTAAGTCCCTGCTTTCATGTGGTTTGGGCAGAGACCTGGAAGTGGAATTGCTGCTCATACATTAACTGTGTGTTCAAGTTTCTGGAGACACCCTCTCCCCTCCCTACACTGTTTTCAATGAGGCTGTGGACCATTTTCCTTTGTTTCTTTATATGGCAGAAAAATACAGTTTATGGATCAACCCGGTTTTAGCCATCCATTCACCCTTTGATGGGCATTTAAGTTGTCCCTGACTTTTTGCTGTGGTGAACAATGATGCCAAGAACTCGTGGGCCAGTTTCTGTTTCAACATCATTGTCATTTCTTTGTGATATTATATAGGAGTGGGTGTATAACCACAATTAGGTAATTGTATTTTATCTTTATGAGGAAACACCAAGCTGTTTTACACAGGCTGCATGTTTTACATTTCCACAATCAAAGGTTAGGGGCTCCAATTCCTCTGCATCCTTGGCAACATGTGATTTTCAGTTTTCCTGATTATAACCATTCCCATGTGTGTTCAGGGAATTCTGTGTGACACCTTTCCATGTGCTTGTTGAGCGTTTGTATGTCTTGGAGTCTCTCATCCATTTAAGAAATCGGGATGTTGTCTTGTTGCACTGTACAAGTTCGTGGTGCATTCTGGATAAGAGGCTCTTGTCAGATGTACAATGTGCAGATATTTTCTATTCTGTGACTGTCTTTTCACTTCTTGGTATCTTTTGATGCAGAAAAGATTTTAATTTGAAGGAAATTAACTTATTCTTCCTCTTGTTGCTTGTACTTTGGTTTCAGATGTTTGAAACCATAGCTAAATCCACGTCATGAACATTTATCCCCATGTTTTACCTATTACACATAAGCCCTTATATATTTTGGGTTAATCTTTGTATGTGATATGAGTGAGGGTTCATTTTCATTCTTCTGCATGTGGACAGCTGTTTGCCAAACACCATTTCCTGGAAAGACACTTTTTCTCCATAATTTAATGTTGTCCACCCTTGTCAGAAATCAACTGGCCATTGGTGGTTAGGGCCATTTCTGGGCTTTCCATTCAGATACGTTGATCTGTATATACAGTCAACCCTTGAACAACATGGGGGTTAGTGGTGCTGACACCCAACAGAGTCCCAATATACATAAAACATCTGACTCCACCAAAACTTTGTTATCCTCAAACTGATCGCCTATTTTGACTGGAGGCCTTACCAATAATATAAACACTCGATTAACAATATTTTGTACGTTACACATATTATGTGCTGTATTCTCACAGAAATGTAAGCTATAGAACAAGTAATGTTTGAAATTGTTGACTTAACATTTTTCCAATATATTTGTGGGGGAAAAAATGATTTAAGTGGACCTGTGGAGTTCACATGCCTATGGACCAAGGGTCAACTGTGTATCTTTATGACAGTGTCACAGTGTTTCGTTTAATGTTAACTTTGTACTAAGATTTGATTTGGGGAAGCCTGTGCCTCCAGCTTTGATTTTCTTTTTCAAGATTCTTTTCAAGGGCTCATTCAGGTCCCTTGCAATTTCATATGTGACAGGATCAGCTGGTGCAGGATCAGCTGGTGCATTTCTTCCCAAAAGGCTTTGGGAATTTTCACAGGAACCACATTGAGGCTGTAGGTTGCATTTGTGCCATTGTCATCTTAGAGATATTAAGTCTGCCATCACCACGGCAGGACCTTACATTTATTTAGTTTTTCTTTATTTTTCCTATTATCAATGTTTTTAAATTTTCAGTGTATAATACTTGTACTTTAATTAAGTCTGTTCCCAAGTATTTTAGTAATGTTGACATTATATAGTAGAGAATTTAAAAATTCCTTTTGTGATTATTCATTGCTAATGTATACAAAGAAAACATGTTTGAATTTAAGGGTTCAGAGCTTTGGGACTTCATAATTTAGATATTTAGGATTAAAATAATGCCTAACATTTAAGAGATGGAGGATTAGAACACAGGGAAGTGTAGGGTTTGTTACAGGGGGTTTGTTTGAAATCAGACAATAGGAAGAGAAAGAGTGAGAACTAAGGATAGGGTACAAGAACAGGTTAGGGTTAGGTTGTGGGAATGGGTTAGGATTAGGGTATGTGAATGGGTTAGGATTTGGGAAGGTGTTATGGTTAGGGATAGGGTTAGAATATGCGTTAGGATACGGGTTGGGATATGGGTTAGGGTTAGGCATGAGGTTAAAGTTAGGGTACAGGTTATAGGTCAGGGTACAGTTACGGGTTAGGCTTAGGATTCGGTTATGGGTTAGGGTTTATGATTAGGGGTTAGGGTATGGGATAGGATACGGGTTACGGTATGGGTTAGGATTTAAGTTATGGGTACAGATAGGTTAGGGTAGAGTTAGTATTCCCACCCCTGTGCTCGCCACGTGGGACCCTCCATCTGCTAGGGCTGGAGAGAAGGGAGGATGTAGAGTAAGCGCAAAGTGTCAACTGTGACAGACATTAGCCCCTAAACGGGAGTTGAGGAGAGCCCCTAAGGCACCCAGGGCACACACAGACAGAAAGGCGGGAAATGATGGGGCGGCAGGAGCTATCCTGCGTCCACAAGCCGCAAGCTATTGGCCAGGGGGCTCAGCCAATGCCTGAGTTCTAATGGGCAGGACTGCAGAGCCAGAAGCCCGCAGCTGTCCAGGCCTGTGCCCCCCTTCCTGCTCCCCGGCTGCTCTGTCCCTGGCTGGTGCTCCCTGGTGCCCAGCAGCTTATGTGACGGCTGCTCTTGGTCTCCCCATGATTCAGACGTTTTCTGACATCTGCTGGCATCCACTCCCTTGGCCACTGAGCTGTGTCGTGATTGCTCACACCCCAGTGTCTGGGTTCCTGCAGCCTCTTCTCAGCCGAGCCAGGTGGGCTTGTGACCCTCGTGAGCCTGCACAGCCAGGGCGCCTGACTTGGTTACACAGTCCTGACTTGCCCCCAGATCTCCCGAAGAAGAACTTCCTCTCTGGCACTGTCCGCATGTCTCCAGGAGCCTCCTGCCCTCCAGGTGGGCCTGGGCTCTTCCCACGCCTGCTGCTTCACCATCACCCTGGCTCTGGTGGGGAACCTCCTGGGAGCTGTGTGAGGAAGAGGCACCTCCCAAGTGGGACATTAAGCACTGCCTGTTTGAAGGAGGTGTGGTCCCCACCTGGCACCTCCTCTAAGCCACCCAGCCTCCTGCTGCCAAGCACAGACTTCCAACTCGATGCCTCCATGAAGCCTGCTCTTTTTCTCTCAGGCATCTAGGGTGCTCTCATGTCCCGCATGTGGGATGTCGGAGGACAGATGCTCTGGTCCTTCCCACCCCTGTGCTTGCCACGTGGGACCTTCAAGGGAGGAAGCGCACCCCTCGGGCCTCCATGGCAGTTTCCTCCCCAGCTGGCTGCACCCGGGTAGGTCCCAGGGGGTCTGCCAATTCTGGCTCTCCAGAACTCCCCATCTACCTTCCATTCACTCTTAGAAAGCCCCCTTGGACTCCAGCGTCCCACCTTCTGTTGGCATCCACGCTTTGCTCTCCTGTGTCTAACTGCTGAACTCCTGTGAGTCCCTGGGTGCCCTGGCAGTGTGTCCCAACCTCTCTGGTACCAGCTCTGCCACCACTTTTCTGGGGAGCCTGGCAGCTCCTGCCCTCTGCACACCTGTCTCCTCCTGGACCCTGCTCTGCTCTGTGAGCCCCTTTCCTGAAGGGTCCCGATCCTTGTGGCAGTGGGAGCAGGACAGCCACCAGGAAGCGCAGCACCCAGTGGCCTGGTGCCAACCTGGCACAGCAGTTCTGTTGGGCAGCCCTGATTCTGGCACCTTGGCCTTTCCCAGCATGTCGGTGCTCTGGGGCCGAGATAAGGGCTGGGCTCAGCCCAGTGTGTGCCTTCCACCACGCTGCTGGCAGGGCCACATAAGAACCCAGCTTCTGCTGCACGATGGCTTGGCTGCTACGGGCTTGCAGCACATTCTCAACCATCACTCGAGTCCAGGCTGAGAGGTGCTCAGCCCTCCCTTGTGCTCATTTGACCTCACTCTCCTTCTCCTCAAGATGAGTTGGCGTCAGGTGCAAGGCCCCCACCTTCCAACAGCCTTGGAGGCTAATTCTCTTCAGTTTTCAGGAACGTGATGGGAAATTGTGACCCTATCACTAGCAGAGCCTGAATTTATGGCTTTTTCCATTTAACATTCACTCTTTCTCCTTGAACTGCTGGCAACACCCCTGCCCATGCTGTGCAAGCCGCCCCCGGTGTGAGCATCCCCACACCTGGGCTCCCCTGGGACCTCACCTGTGTTGCCACCAGTTCACTTGATGCTCTTCCTTGAGGAGCTGAGGGTCATACCAGACATGCTGCAAACCTTAGGCAGCATATGACTGAATTTTGGAATAACTGTGTGATCAATCTAATAATGACATAAAATACAGATATCTCATAATACTAATCCTGAAATACTTCACTAATGCTACTGAAATTCCATTTTACATGAGAAGTACATACATATATAGTTTATAGATCCAGTGCAAATAAAGCCTACAAATACACTAATGTAAAATAAAACAGGATGCTGAAACTATTACCATGAAATCCGACTGTATTTTAAAAGTAATGAATTCCAAGAAATAAAACCATGCATTTAATGATATTTTGTATTTAAATAGAGAGCTAAAGAATATAGCTCTTAAGTTAGTTCCATGTCTTAAGAGGGAGGCCTTTAACATCGGCAAGAAACTTTTACGGTCCAATTGTGAGAATGTTTCGGGAGCTCCCCATTATAATTACTTACAAGAAGCTTGCTTTTATTTAGCAGTCAGAAAAAAGGAATCCCATACAAGGTGGATTTTTAAAACATTGCAAAATGATGTAAGCTATAATCTGTAAAGTGCTTACTTTACTCAGCTTTTCAATCTGTTTTTCTAGCACTTCCACACTTGCTGCTTGGTCACCTTCATCCTATACATGACAAACTACAGTATCATTTACTGGTTTTAAGATTTATTCAATCAATCAGTGAATATTTAATGAAGGCCTCCTATATGCAAAGCACTAGGATAGGCCCTTTGGAAATGAGTAAGCCTCATCTCTTGGTTCTTTGTAAATTAATCATCTGGTAGGGAGACACATGCACATCACACTAAGAAAATAAAAACCACTACACAGAGGAAGCCATAGGGACCCCAAAAGAGGTAGAGATTAAGAGTCATGGAGTTCAGGAGAAGGTGAGATTACTTTCAGTGGGAATGTTTACCAAGAGAGGCTACATGGAAGAAGTTGTGTCTTAATTAGCTACCAAGGCTGGTTCGGATTCGATCAATCAGAGAAAAGAGGGCAGGGCATTCCAGAAAGAGTCTGGTGTATCTTGACATGAAAGGTACGTGAAGAGGTAAGACAAGAGATGAGGCAAGGATGAGTTCAGGGTTAAACGATCTAGAGCTATAAATGCTTGACCATGGTCAATAACATGATCTTTTGAGGGAGGTTAAACAAGAGAACTATGCTTACAAAGATAATACGGCAATAGTTCTAAGATGGCCTGGAGCAGGGAAAGGATTGAAATTGTCAAATCTGGTTAGTATTCCACGGCAGTGATTCAAGAAGGAGGGAAAATGTGGGACTTACGTAGGTAAAAGAAATAGAATGGAGAAAAACAAATTGATATAAGAGGTTATTACCTAATTAGAAATGTTAAGTCATGACAACTCATGGGTATGAGGCACAGAGGGGTGAGGGAGACAAAGGAAGGAGTAAATTATGATAAGAGTTTAAATCTGGGAGACTGCAAAAATACTGGTATCATTCACTGAAGGAGTCATTTTTAGGGCAAAGAAGATAATATATTTTGAACACATTGAGCTTTTAGAAGAAAAATAATTCCTACAATATATATTACTAATTTCCTAAGTGGTATTTTACTAGTGATTACATGAAATCTTTCATTCTAGAAAATGAATATAGGAAAACAACCACCAAATTATATGTTTTAGAGGGAAAGCATGAAGTAAAAGGTACATGTATTTTCTTTGTATCTTAGCCACGGTACTTCTATGGGCAAACTACGTAACTCTTCTAAGACTATTTCCTTATCTGTAAATTGATAATAGCATTTCCTGTAACATGGGGGTATTTGTGAGGGCTAAGAAGAACAGATCTGAAAGTAACCAGCAAACTTCCAGGCACACAGTATGCAAACTGGTTACTTTCCCTCTTTCTGAAAATTGTACCTAGAAAATGCAGGTACGTCTTAGGTTTAAAAAAGTAAAATTTGTTTCAGGTGTTCATTTTCTAGAAACATTTTTTAAAAGCCACACTGCCACCAACCACTCATGAGCAGGTATTTCTGGATAAGTATAGTTATCTCCCCAACAAAAGGAAATGAAAAGAAAGCCTCATGAGATTTAGTATTATCTATCATTTATCTACTTCACATCCAATTCAGGAGAGCAAGTTACAGAGACATTTAGGCATATTACTTGTGCTAACAGTAACACAATTTCTACTTCAGGAAAGAAACCTTAAAAGAGAACAGGCCCAATGACCCTCAAATGGATAATTACATAATTACATGTCTGTATGATTCTAAAGTGATCTTTTGACTCACAGGGCAAATGTTTGATAATACGCTTATACAAAAATACAATTCATGCAACAGTAATAAAAATACTTGCAAAAGACATCAAAGTAACTATGTATCAGTCAAATAAACTTACTGCTGTTTCTAAGACTCTCCTTAAGCTGAAAAGGAAGTAAAGTGTCTACTAAGGTTTGTTTAAAGCAAAGGAGTTTTGGCTAATAATCCTTATAATTTTAAGAGATGTGTAGAACTTGACAGGTCAGAGAGAAAGGCAAGGAGACTAGGCACAAAGAACTTGTCCCTGCTGTGGTTCTCCATGATTTCCTAGCCAAAAGAGAGGCCATTGTATGTCCCTATGTTTCAAAATTCAATCATCCACATAACCTGTTACCAGGCCAACTTGTGAAGTTAACGCCCACATAGGTTTCAACACAATTCTAAGGTTTAGGTATACAGACTCCATGTGCTGAAGGAACGAGGAGTGTGGAGAAGAGGGAATCATCTTTGAGACAAAGGGGGATGACTTAGTCAAGGGGAGGACCTTCTAACTGAAAGTGATCACATGGGTCTCAACAGAAAGGATTCCTGAAATTAATCTTCTAGGGAGTTTTAATTCCTGGCACTGTCTCTAAACTTTAATCAAGAATCTAAACCTACTTTTGAGGAATAATGTATCTATCTTATCATTGGGCTCATTAAATAGTTAACATTTTTTAGGCAATTGATAAGTGGCTACCAGTTCTTCATCATAACAAATAACTCTAAAGTCACTTAAAATAAATGTTATTTTGACTTGTTAGGTCCTAAAATAATTATCTTAAAAAGTTTTGAAACTGTTTTCTCACATTAATAACATATACATTTGCCAGGATTTTGATCAATGAAACCCTATAATCTAACTCTGTAATTCAGTACTCATAAAAAGTCACTTTAAATGATACATGTGGTTTAAGAAACATTAATTATGTTTAAATAATTAGTAACAAATTTTAGTAGTGTTTATCTACCTTGCCCCATTGATTGAGTCACACTTGCTTTTTTTAGTGGCTCACTATGGCAGCTCCATGGAAAATAGAAATAGATTTGGGGTATAAATGACAAGTATAAAATTCCCAGGAGAAAAACAGGTGATCAGTATTTTCTTTATCTCTTCAACACCCCCTCTCTTACTGACCCTTTCCCTTCAACCTGAAATCAAATTTAGTCTTTCACATCTGAGTATTCCTTGGTATCTGTCCCCCTTTAGGAACCACCTTTTCCTCTGAGGCAAAATGCTTACAGAAGTCATCCTCACCTCACCTTCTGTCGCTCTTGATCCATCACTGCCCAGCTCCTGCTCGGACCCGTCTAACAACTGTGCTGCCTCTAGTCCCCAGTGACCTCTGCCTTGCCTGATCCAACAGACACTAGACTCCTGCTGCATTAACATTGTTTATCACTCCCTACTTTTTGAAATGTTCAGTTTTCTTGATTTTTGCTACTACTACATGTGTAGAAAAGAGTTGACATTGCAGGTCTGACTGCTCTCCTTTGAAAGGCCTGCGTACAAGGCTAGCCCCTGGCTGGTGTCTGGGAACTTGTATTTCAGATGGTTTCCTCCCACGCTGATAAGATTGGCTCACTGGAACCCAACTGTGCTAACAATGGGGTGTATACTGAACACCTGTTTTTCTCCAGGGGATTTTATACTTGTCATAACTCATTCCTAGGGGACTTAAGCCCATCCTGTGTGACTCTACTTGGAAAAGACTTAACATTGTGGGTCTGGTTTCCTCTGGGCCGTGGCTCACATGCCTTTTCTCTCGCTGATTCTGCTGTGTGAGCCTTCCTAGTGAGTCACTGACTCTGGTGATGGCCTCAGAGATCCTTGACCCATTACAGACGTCTCCTACCTGTACGACTGCTCCTTCTTCAACTTAGGAGCTTAGGAGCCCTACGGGGTCTTCTTAAATATTGACATCCCCTGAGGTTCCAACTTCAGTTCCACTACTCTGTTCCCTAAACCAATCCACCTGTACAAAAATCACCCACCTCATGATTTTAAACTATTGTCTGTGTGAATAACTTTTAGATCTAGATTTTCATGACTGAACTCATCTTTAGGCTTGAGATTCTTATATCCAACTTACTGCAGAACTGCTGCATAGGCACCTCAAACTTAACATGTCCAAAATAAACCGACCATTATTTCTTATCTTCCATTATCTGTTCTGCACTCACCTCCTCCTCTATCATCTATTTACTCTGTTCCTCCTGATTTCTCTCACTCAGTTCATGGCAAGAATACCATGCAGCCTCCCAAACCAGATGGTTGGGAATCAATCCTACCCTTCCATCAACCTACCAGTTCAAATACTATTCATTCTTCTTCCTAAGTATTTACTGAAATATTTTCCTCCTTCTTCCCAACTACCATCGGGATCATTTTGGACCCTACAACTCACTAAACTCTTGCAACATCTCCTGACTGATCTTTCCACATCTGATCTTTCCCTACCCCAAATCTATTTCTATTTTCCATGGAGCTGCCATAGTAAGCCACTAAAAAAAGCAAGTGTGACTCTGTCATTCTGTTACTTACAAAGCGGAAGCAATGGCTTCCTCTTACCAAAAAAGTATAAATACTAGTTCATAGTTGTTGATAGGAGGCTCTCTAATAACAATGAAGCACTTGTCAGTCACTTAAAGCGCATTGTGCTTTCAGATTTCTACGTCCGTTTATGCTGTTCTTTCTGCCTGAGCAATTTTCTATGGGTTCTTCCCCAGGTTAACATTCATCCCACCTTTTAGCCTCAGCCAATGGGCCCAGAAAACCTTCATGAGGACCTATTCCTCATAAAGGTTCAATGCCCTTCCTTTCTGCCTGCCTAGCACAGAGTAAATACCACCAGCAAAGCAGTTGACATGTAGTACATTACATTTTCTTATGGCAAATCTTCCTCAATGAGACTGTAAGTTGAGAGAGGACTTTCAGTACCTTACTCATCTTTGATCAAAAGTGCCCAGAGCTAAGCACATAATAAACTGATGCTTGAGAAATACATCAGTTTCACTAAATGTGACAATACTTTCAAGGCATGAAGTATTGTACACATATAAGCTAGTATTTTACCAGAATGAAAGAGGATATATGAAATTAAGAATCTGCATGGTTCTTTGAAGAACTCTCAATATGTTCTATAAAAAGGAAACGTTGACTTTGTTTATTCAGTGTAAGTCCATCCTACATGTGGGCAATTATTAAACCATCACAAAAAACTTTACGAGGTGATTGTTATAAATATTCAGTTTTCAGATGAAGAAACGGAGGCAAGTAGGCGTTCAAAATGAATTTAAAACCGGAATCCACCTGACCCCCAAATTCTGTTGTTTTCAGTATGTTTTCTTCGTTAAGTAATAAAATCTACCTAATCTTGATTACTTCATCTTCACAGACATCGATTTTCTTTCCTTTTTTGTCTTCCTTGTCTTCCTCCTCCTCCTCGTCACCATCAGCATCACTGTCCCCACCCTTCTTCGCTTGCATCCTGATGTGGGGGTGGCCGACACGTGCTGCTCTTCTTCAAGATCAATGCCACCTGAAGTGTCTCTCTTGCCTGCTTTCATAGCATGAATGATTCTGAGCCTTTAAATGTAACAAAATTATTATGCACAAGAAAAGCTTCTCTTCATACTTTTTAGAGAGAATAATGTGAGTTTTAAGCAAAAATGCCTTATGGGTGAGTAATAAGTCAATGGCAATAAAATTAAAATTAAGGAAATTTAAGAAATATGTTTCCAGAAATTATAGAATATATTGACTTTTAAGAATTATTATGAATCTCTTTGGAATTAGATATATAAAAAAAATAAAACTTAGAAAGCTGAATAAAATAACTCTAGCAATGACCAATGATAATTCCTGATCCCATGCTATCAGACCGAATAAATTTCTGTTCAAATTATGCAAAGAAATATCTTCTTACATAGAAATTGAGAGAGGAGGGGCGGAAGATGGCGGCGAGAGTAGAGCAGCGGAAATCTCCTCCCAAAACCACATATATCTATGAAAATATAACAAAGACAACCATTCCTAGAATAAAGACCAGAGGACACAGGACAATATCCAGACCACATCCGCACCTGAGAGAACCCAGCGCCTCGCGAAGTGGGTAAGATACAAGCCCTGGCCCGGCGGGAGCCAAGCGCCCATCCCCCCAGCTCCTGGCGGGAGAAGAGTAGGCAGAGCGGGAGGGAGACGGAGCACAGGACTGGCGAACACCCAGCCACAGCCATCCGGGCCAGAGTGCAGACACAGTACGTGCCCAGGGGGCCCTGGATGCTAGGGAAACAGGGCAGCAAGAACAGTGAGCGGGCACCGGAGGCCGGGTGCCGGAGGAAATAAGAAAAGCGCACGACCATTTTTTTATTTCTGTTTTGTTCTGGCGAGCGCTTTTTGGAAGTCTTAAAGGGATAGGGCCCCCAATTCTAGGGAAACAGGGCAGCAAGACCGGTGAGCAGATGCCTGAGGCTGGCGCCGGAGAATAAAGAGAAACGAGGGGCCACTTTTTTTTTTAATTAAAAAAATTTTTTTTTTTTTTTGTGGTCGTTGTTTTGTTTTGGCGGGTGCTTTTTGGAAGTCTTAAAGGGGCAGGGTGGGACACTTCATCCAGAGGTAGGGAATCCGGGGATCTCTGGGCACCATAACCCCTGGGCTGCAGGGAGCAGGGAGGCCCCTTACAGAGATAAATAGCCTCCAGGCTGCTCCCCCTCCAACGTGAGTCCACCACTTTGGAGCAGAGGCCTGAACCAGGCCACATCCACAGCAACAGCGGAGATAAACTCCATAGCAGCCTGGCAGGAAGCAGAAAAACTGTCTGCGTGCATCTGCCCAGCACAAGCCGCTAGAGGTCGCTGTTCTCCCAGGAGAGGAGGGCCACAATCCAACAAGAAGGGAAGTTCTTCCAGCCGTCACTCGTCCCAGCTCTGCAAACTATTCCTATCACCATGAAAAGACCAAGCTACAGGCAGACAAATATCACAGAGACAACACCAGAGAAGGAGACAGACCTAACCAGTCTTCCTGACAAAGAATTCAAAATAAGAATCATAAACATGCTGACAGAGATGCAGAGAAATACGCAAGAAAAATGGGATGAAGTCCGGGGGGAGATCACAGATGCCAGAAAGGAGATCGCAGAAATGAAACAAACTCTGGAAGGGTTTATAAGCAGAATGGATAAGATGCAAGAGGCCATTGATGGAATTGAAACCAGAGAACAGGAACGCATAGAAGCTGACATAGAGAGATAAAAGGATCTCCAGGAATGAAACAATGTTAAGAGAACTGTGTGACCAATCCAAAAGGAACAATGTCCATATTATAGGGGTCCCAGAAGAAGAAGAGAGAGAAAAAGAGATGGAAAGTATCTTAGAAGAAATAATTGCTGAAAACTTCCCCACACTGGGGGAGGAAATAATCTAACAGACCACAGAAATACACAGAACCCCCAACAGAAAGGATCCAAGGAGGACAACACCAAGATACATAATAATTAAAATGGCAAAGATCAAGGACAAAGAAAGACTTTTAAAGGCAGCTAGAGAGAAAAAGGTCACCTATAAAGGAAAACCAATCAGGCTAACATCAGACTTCTCGACAGAAACCCTACAGGCCAGAAGAGAATGGCAATATATATTTAATACAATGAAACGGAAGGGCCTTGAACCAAGGATACTGTATCCAGCACAACTATCATTCAAATATGATGGTGGGATTAAACAATTCCCAAACAAAAGCTGAGGGAATTTGCTTCCCACAAACCACCTCTACAGAACATCTTACAGGGACTGCTCTAGATGGGAGCCCTCCTAGAAAGAGCACAGCACAAAACACCCAACATATAAAGAACCGAGGAGGAGGAATAAGAAGGGAGAGAAGAAGAATCTCCAGACAGTGTATATAACAGCTCAATAAGCGAGCTAAGTTAGGCAGTAAGATACTAAAGAGGCTAACCTTGAACCTTTGGTAACCACAAATTTAAAGCCTGCAATGGCAATAAGTACATATCTTTCAATAGTCACCCTAAATGTTAATGGGCTGAATGCACCAACCAAAAGACATAGAGTAATAGAATGGATAAAAAAGCAAGATCCATCTATATGCTGCTTACAAGAAACTCACCTCAAACCGAAAGACATGTACAGACTAAAAATCAAGTAATGGAAAAACATATTTCAAGCAAACAACAGCGAGAAGAAAGCAGGGGTTGCAGTACTAATATCAGACAAAATAGACTTCAAAACAAAGAAAGTAACAAGAGATAAAGAAGGACAGTACATAATGATAAAGGGCTCAGTCCAACAAGAGGATATAACCATTCTAAATATATATTCACCCAACACCCACCAGCATATGTGAAACAAATACTAACAGAACTAAAGGGGGAAATAGACTGCAATGCAATCATTCTAGGAGACTTCAACACACCACTCACCCCAAAGGATAGATCCACTGGGCAGAAAGTAAGTAAGGACACAGAAGCACTGAACAACACAGTAGAGCAGATCGACCTAATAGACATCTATAGAACTCTACATCCAAAAGTAACAGGATATACATTCTTCTCAAGTGCACATGGAACATTCTCTAGAATAGACCATATACTAGGCCACAAAAACAGCCTCAGAAAATTCCAAAAGATTGAAATTCTACCAACCAATCTTTCAGACCACAAAGGCATAAAACTAGAAATAAACTGTACAGATAAAGAAAAGAGGCTCACAAACACATGGAGGCTTAACAACATGCTTCTAAATAATCAATGGATCAATGACCAAATCAAAATGGAGATCCAGCAATGTATGGAAACAAATGACAACAACAACACTAAGCCCCAACTTCTGTGGGACACAGAAAAAGCAGTCTTAAGAGGAAACTATATAGCAGTCCAAGCATATTTTAAAAAGGGAGAACAATCCCACATGAATGATCTAATGTCACAATTACCGAAATTGGAAAAAGAAGAACAAATGAGGCCTAAGGTCAGCAGAAGGAGGGACATAAAGATCAGAGAAGAAATAAATAAAATTGAGAAGAATAAAACAATAGCAAAAATCAATGAAACCAAGAGCTGGTTCTTCAAGAAAATAAACAAAATAGATAAGCCTCTAGCCAGACTTATTAAGAAGAAAAGAGAGTCAACACAAATCAACAGTATCAGAAACGAGAAAGGAAAAATCACGACGGATCCTACAGAAATACAAAGAATTATTAGAGAATACTATGAAAACCTATATGCTAACAAGCTGGAAAACCTAGGAGAAATGGACAACTTCCCAGAAAAATACAACCTTCCACGATTCACCCAGAAAGAAACAGAAAATCTAAACAGAGCAATTACCAGCAACGAAATTGAAGCGGTAATCAAAAAACTACCAAAGAACAAAAACCCCGGGCCAGATGGATTTACCTCCGAATTTTATCAGACATACAGGGAAGGCATAATACCCATTCTCCTTAGAGTTTTCCAAAAAATAGAGGAGGAGGGGATACTCCCAAACTCATTCTATGAAGCTAACATCACCCTAATACCAAAACCAGGCAAAGACCCCACCAAAAAAGAAAACTACAGACCAATATCCCTGATGAACGTAGATGCAAAAATACTCAACAAAATATTAGGAAACCGAATTCAGTAATGCATCAAAAGGATCATACACCATGACCAAGTGTGATTCATCTCAGGGATGCAAGGATGGTACAACATTCCAAAGTCCATCAACATCATCCACCACATAAACAAAAAGAAAGACAAAAACCACATGATCATCTCCATAGATGCTGAAAAAGCATTTGACAAAGTTCAACATCCATTCATGATAAAAACTCTCAGCAAAATGGGAATAGAGGGCAAGTACCTCAACAGAATAAAGACCATCTATGATAAACCCACAGCCAACATTATATTGAACAGCGAGAAGCTGAAAGCATTTCCTCTGAGACCGGGAACTAGACAGGAATGCCCACTCTCTCCACTGTTATTTAACATAGTACTGGAGGTCCTAGCCACGGCAATCAGACAAAACAAAGAAATACAAGGAATCCAGATTGGTAAAGAAGAAGTTAAACTGTCACTATTTGCAGATGACATGATACTGTACATAAAAAACCCAAAAGACTCCACCCCAAAACTACTAAAACTGATATCGGAATACAGCAAAGTTGCAGGATAAAAAACCAACACACAGAAATCTGTGGCTTTCCTATACACTAACAATGAACTAATAGAAAGAGAAATCAGGAAAACCATTCCATCAAAAAGAATAGAAAATGTAGGAATTAACCTTACCAAGGAAGTGAAAGACCTAGACCCGGAAAACTATAAGACACTCTTAAGAGAAATTAAAGAGAACACTAACAAATGGAAACTCATCCTATGCTCTTGGCTAGGAAGAATTAATATCGTCAAAATGGCCATCCTGCCCAAACAGTATACAGATTTGATGCAATCCCTATGAAACTACCAGCAACATTCTTCAATGAACTGGAACAAATAATTCAAAAATTCATATGGAACCACGAAAGACCCGAATAACCAAAGGAAACCTGAGAAAGAAGAATAAAGTAGGGGGGATCTTACTCCCCAACTTCAAACTCTACTATAAAGCCATAGTAATCAAGACAATTTGGTACTGGCACAAGAGCAGAACCACAGACCAATGGAACAGACTAGACAATCCAGACATTAACCCTGACATATATGGTCAATCAATATTTGATAAAGGAGCCATGGACATACAACGGCGAAATGACAGTCTCTTCAACAGATGGTGCTGGCAAAACTGGACAGCTACATGTAGGAGAATGAAACTGGACCATTGTCTAACCCCATATACAAAAGTAAACTCAAAATGGATCAAAGACTTGAATGTAAGTCATGAAACCATTAAACTCTTGGAAGAAAACATAGGCAAAAACCTCTTAGACATAAACATGAGCGACCTCTTCTTGAACATATCTCCCCAGGCAAGGAAAACAACAGCAAAAATGAATAAGTGGAACTATATTAAGCTGAAAAGCTTCTGTACAGCAAAAGACACCATCAATAGAACAAAAAGGAACCCTACAGTATGGGAGAATATATTTGAAAATGACACATCCGATAAAGGCTTGACGTCCAGAATATATAAAGAGCTCACACACCTCAACAAACAAAAAACAAATAACCCAATTAAAAACTGGGCAGAGGAACTGAACAGACAGTTCTCCAAAACAGAAATACAGATGGCCAGGAGACACATGAAAAGATGCTCCACATCACTAATTATCAGAGAAATGCAAATTAAAACTACAATGAGGTATCACCTCACACCAGTAAGGATGGCTGCCATCCAAAAGACAAACAACAACAAATGTTGGCGAGGCTGTGGAGAAAGGGGAACCCTCCTACATTGCTGGTGGGAATGTAAGTTAGTTCAACCATTGTGGAGAGCAGTATGGAGGTACATCAAAATGCTCAAAACAGACTTACCATTTGACCCAGGAATTGCACTCCTAGGAATTTACCCTAAGAATGCAGCAATCAAGTATGAGAAAGATCAGTGCACCCCTATGTTTATCGCAGCACTATTTACAATAGCCAAGAATTGGAAGCAACCTAAACGTCCATCGATAGATGAATGGATAAAGATGTGGTACATATACACAATGGAATACGACTCAGCCATAAGAAAAGGGCAAATCCTACCATTTGCAGTAACATGGATGGAGCTGGAGGGTATTATGCTCAGTGAAACAAGCCAAGCGGAGAAAGAGAAATACCAAATGATTTCACTTATCTGTGGAATATAAGAACAAAGGAAAAACTGAAGGAACAATACAGCAGCAGAATCACAGAACTCAAGAATGGACTAACAGGTACCAAAGGGAAAGGGACTGAGGAGGATGGGTGGGCAGGGAGGGATAAGGGGAGGGAGAAGTAGGGGGGTATTCAATTAGCATGCATGGGGGGGTAGGAGAAAAGGGA
Source organism: Manis pentadactyla (assembly GCF_030020395.1). Lineage (NCBI taxonomy): Eukaryota > Metazoa > Chordata > Mammalia > Pholidota > Manidae > Manis > Manis pentadactyla. The sequence continues at coordinate 87,892,450 of NC_080024.1, read as the reverse complement.
GGACTGTACAACACAGAGAAGGCAAGTAGTGATTCTACAACATATTGCTATGCTGATGGACAGTGACTGTAAAGGGGTTTATAGGGGAGACCTGGTATAGGGGAGAGCCTAGTAAACATAATATTCGTCAGGTAAGTGTAGATTAGTGATACCAAAAAAAAAAAAAGACATTTCCTGTGTGGTAACCTCCAATGAGTTCTACACAAGGGTATAAAGGGCATGTAAAAGTGTAAGCAAAGGGTCTGTTTGTGTTTATACAGAGGATCAAAGCCTAATTGGGCTACCCTGAAAATGAACTAAGATACGATATGAAAAAGAACTTCCAACATCAGCACTCTCTGGAAGACTCATGCCAGAAGATGATCATCAAAAATCCCCAACAAAGATCCACGCACTGCTACAGCTGTAGATGCACTCATCCCACAAGTTCCTGGACTTGCCATGGGAATGAAGAAGGAGATATCTAAGCTGGCCTGTGCATACAGTAAAACAACAAATTTGACTGGATCTATACTGTTGGAACTCAATCAAGAATTAGGAGAAGTGCAAGTTGTAGCGCTCCAAAATCTTACAACTACAGACTATTTACTGTTAAAAGAACATATGGGATATGAACATTCCCCAGGAATGGGTTGTTTTAATTTGTCTGATTTCTCTCAGACTGTTTAAGTTCAGTTGGACAATATCCACCATATCATAGATAAGTTTTCACAAATGCCTAAGGTGCCTAACTGGTTTTCTTGGTTTCACTGGAGATGGCTGGTAATTACAGATATGCTTTGGTTATGTAACTATACTCCTATTATGTTAATGTGTGTGCGCAATTTAAGTAGTAGTTTAAAACCTATACATGCTGAAGTTACTCTACAAGAAGATATGTCAAAGAAATAATCAATCTTCCCATGTTTTCTTCCACCTGCTACTTCTATAGCTTTTCTTCTTCCTTTCTAATAACAACCCTTAAATAGAATTCGTGCCCCATATCAAATTTACCGAGTATCATAATTCTTCCAAGTGGTAAGGATACCTCAAGACAAACGGTGGGCTTAGAAGCTACAGGGCATAAATATGCAAAGAAGGAAATAGCTAACCATTTCAAACAATAAGGCTTCTCTCTCACTTACCAACTTTATATTTCCCTGTATGGCCCGGAAGATGACTGGTTAGCCAGAGACGGGTAAGATTCCTCAAGGGAGGAACAACCTAAGGCACAGTCGCAGGGGGACCATCAGGTGAGAAATTGGGGATCAACAGAGGTGAGGCTTAGAACCTCACCCCCCCTGTTCTGAGAGAAATCTTCTGCATATGTGGAAGTTTTATTGCCCTTGTCTAGCTTGGATTAACACATAGTCTACAGGCACACAGCTGATCATCTACATTTGCTCTCTTAAAACACTAAACTACGTTTTCTACCTTTATCTTGTATCTATCTACCACTTCAGCATTTTATTAAAAATAATAATAATAAAGGGAGAAATGTGGTATCCACATATAAATCAAGTATAAAAATCAAATGAGTATTCATATTTGAACTGACTGTTTATAGTTCATAATGCATGAGGAAAACTGAAAGTTTCTGTGATGACTGCCCTTGTTCTATTCACCATGTAACTTATTCACTATGTAAGAATTTGTTCTCCATGTAAGAACTTGTTTGTTATGCTTCAGAAGGTTGGAGACTGATCAAAATTAGGCTTGGGGTGGATTAATGATTGTGCATTGAGCATTGACTCCCCTATACAGAATTTTATTGTTGTTAACAACCATTTGATCAATAAATATGAGAGATGCCCTCACAAAAAGAAAGTATACACTTCCAATTGTAAAATAAATAAGTAACCTGGATGTAATGTATAGCATAAGGAATATAGTCTAAATATTGTAACAACTTAGCATGGTGATAGCTGGTACCTAGAATTATCATGTATATTAATGTTGAATCACTGTGTTGTACACCTGAAACTAATGTAATACTGTGTGTCAACTACCCTTCAATAAAAAATAATTACCTACAAAAGAAAATTAAAAAAAAAAGAAATTGAATAATGTCAGCCTTATATTTCTTGGTAGAAAGCGAATTAAGTTTTATTTCTGAATACATTTGGATATTTTAGACTCTATGAAAGCAAACTTTAATTAGAAAACAATTTTTAAAGAGGTAGTTCTAAACAGATTCTACATATGACAAAAGTAAGTTGATAGCAACAATGATCTAAGAAAACGTCATTGCTTGACTGTGAGATCAGAAAGGGAAACTGACTTTCTTCTAACTTTGAAGCATAAGATGTTCAATGACTCTAATTACAACTTTTGTCCATTGCAGACTCTCACCCTGGGTTTTATTAATTTCTTAATTCATCTTAACTAAGCTTTACCTTTTTTTATTTCTTAGACAAAGTAAAGTTTAAATTCTACCTTTGCAATTTATGTTTCACTGGGGAATTTGTACAATGGGAAACAGTATACTAACTTTAATAAAACAGGACTTACTTGTGGAGTTTACCTTCTACCACCCGTTTATCTCTTCTCAAGTTTGACATATAATCAATGTTCTTGTCAATTTCACTGTTAATGCAAAAAATTATTAGAAGACAGAAATTAATCTATTATGCAATATGTTAACATGGCGAGTAAACTGTTGCCATTCTTGCTAAGTAAAAATGATGTCAATGAGTAGCAAAAACAAATGAAAAATTATATCAATACAGTAACACAGCTAAGAGATGTACAGAAGACTTAATATGTCCACAAATGGTAGAAATGCATGGCTCAGAAATATATGGATTGGTCCTTTTCCTAGAAAGGTAAAGAGCTATAAGTAACATAACTGAAATATGTAAAATAACGAATAGCAAGAACAAGATGAATATGGATTTGTTCGCCAACACTTGAAATACTAGAGTGCAAATTTTACTTTGACTATTAAATGTGAGTAAGTAGTTTTTAAAAAGTACAATACATCAATAAACTAATACTATTAAATTTTATTAGCACATAAAATAAAAAGCTGGATAATTCTATTAATGGCTGCGAAGGAAAATCAGGTAGTTATTTATCACTGAAAGATGTCAGAGAAAGAAAAAATTCCGGATTCTTGCAAAGGTGCTACATTCCGGTGCTATAGTAAGAAAAAACTATTTTTATGTTTCCTTATATGAATAATTAACAGATTTATTAAGTAAACAAAATGGTTGCAAATAGAATATGGTCCTCAGGCTTTCAGTGAGCTCAGTCTGTCCACAACGGGCTTCCATAAAGATCTGCAAGATCTCAGAAACATTGTCTCCATTCACACCAACATTCAGCAAATGTTCTCCAAGAGCTGTTTCGGCCTATAAAAGTCTGGCATTTTTGTCTGTATTGATCCTAACCACACAGAACATAAAAACAATTAAGATTTTAATATATTGTTATTATATGATCTATATATTACTGAAAAGGGCTTTATTCACACTTTACATGAAGTGAAGATAAAAATAGGCAACAGATAATAGACAAGTATTTGAGTACTTGCATCTTTCTATTCCTTCTTTAGACCCTTGGTTAACAGGCGGGAAGGAGAGTATGTAATCAGATGAGTAGATATCATACCTTCTTTGACTACAGAAACTATCTCAAGATTTCTAAGGCTTTATCTAGGCGTTCTATCAGTAGTGGTTGCGGGAGTTCCAAACTTTCATAAGATCTGCACCACCATGAGACAGTCTGAAAATGTACTTCCAGAGAGAACATGTCCTGGAACACGAGGCAACTCTGGCAAAGGCTGAAAAATAAAATTAAATTAAAAAGCTAATTAATTAAAAAGGCTATGACTTCAGATCTTCTGAAATAGAACAAGTTGCTATCTTTCTTTGCTCTTGAATTCTACCAGTGGTTTTCAGTCTAGACTGTGGATTCCCTGAGGGCATTTCTGCAACCCCATAGTACTAAGCACAGGATTTTGAAACCAAGCAGCCATCAATAAATTTTAGTTGAATTCAATATGAACTCAGAACTCTGAAAAGAGAACACAAATTTTAATTAACATATATTGATAGAGCATGTGTTACATAACTGGAGCAACATAAGAAATAAGCATTTCAAATTACTTGGCCATGGACATCTAAGTAGGGCACGTGTACTAATTTCTTCTAATGATGGAGACTGATTAATAATTCACACTTTTTTGGTAGCTTAGAAAATACCGTGCATCTATGGGCTGATGGGAGAATGGTACCAATCTTTGGCTAATTAATGCAGATAAATTATTCGGTCCACATGACCAGAAACCATGATCCTATCAAGAACCCAGTTACACTGCAACTAATAGTCTCTAGGCTTGTAGCAAAACACTAATATTGAATTTCAATACTACAATTAGGAAGCGGCCTCTTTTGCTACTTCTCAACTATGCTCACATATGAACATTTTAATGACTAAACTGTAGTACCAGTTGTCAAGGATATTTAAGAAGTAAATAAGGTAATAAGGTCCATGAATTAGATTTAATAATAGTATTTTAAATTTTGATTTACAAAAAGGAACTTTTAAATATTTCTATTTCACTGGTCTTTGTTAAACAATGTTCCATCACCCTGCACTTACTGAAACAACTAACCAACGACATTTTCCCCTAATAGTGAGTGGAAACAGAACTATGGATAATATCTGATAACATACAAACATTTTATATTCCATTTGAAAACCAACTAAGTCTGAATCTTTTTTCTTAAACCATATCAGACATACACATAGCATATGATTAAAAAATCTATATAACAAAGCTAACAAAAGTAAGGCTTAACAGAGGCAGGCCACACTCACAGCAACCACGGAGCTAAACTCCATAGCGGCCGGGCAAGAATCAGAAACCCCATCTGCAAACAGCTGCCCAGCACAAGCCGCTAGAGGTCCCTGTTCTCCCAGAAGAGGAAGGCCACAAACCAACAAGAAGGGATGTTCTCCCAGCCATCACTTGTGCCAGCTCTGCAAACTACCTCTATTGACAAGAAAAGGCAGAAGAATTTGATACAGACCAAAATCCCAACCCCTGAGAAGGACATAGACCTAACCAGTCTCGCTGAAAAATAATTCAAAATAAAAATCATGAACATGCTGATGGAGCTGCAGAGAAATATACAAGAGCTAAGGGATGACATCTGGAGGGAGATTGCAGAAGTGAAACAATCTCTGGAAGAATTTATAAGCAGAATGGATAAGATGCAAGAGGCCATTGATGGAATAGAAACCAGAGAACAGGAACACATAGAAGCTGATGCAGAGAGAGACAAAAGGATCTCCAGGAATGAAACAATATTAAGAGAACTGTGTGACCAATCCAAAAGGAACAATGTCCGCATTATAGGGGTACCAGAAGAAGAAGAGAGAAATAGGGATAGAAAGTGTCTTTGAAGAAATAATTGCTGAGAATTTCCCAAAACTGGGGGTGGAAATAGTTGCTCAGACTACAGAAGTACACAGAACTCCCAATAGTAGGGACCCAAAGAGGACAACAGCAAGACACATAATAATTAAAATGGCAAAGATCAAAGACAAGGACAGAGTATTAAAGGCAGCAAGAGAGAGAAAAAAGGTCACCTACAAAGGAAAACCCATCAGGCAATCATCAGACTTCCCAACAGAAACCTTACAGGCCAGAAGAGAATGGCATGATATAATTAATGCAATGAAACAGAAGGGCCTCCAACCAAGGATACTCTATCCAGCACGATTATCATTTAAATATGAAGGAGGGTTCAAACAATTCCCAGACAAGCAAAAGTTGAGGGAATTTGCCTCCCACAAACCACCTCTATAGGGCATCTTACAGGGACTGCTCTAGATGGGAGCACTCCTAAAAAGAGCACAGAACAAAACACTAAACATGTGAAGAATGGAGGAGGAGGAATAAGAAGGGAGAGAAATAATCATCGGACTGTTTATAACAGCTCAATAAGCGAGTTAAGTTAGACAGAAAGGTAGTAAACAATCTGACCTTGAACCTTTGGTAACCACGAATCTAAAGCCTGCAATGTCAATAAGTACATACCTTTCAATAATCACCCTAAATGCAAATGGACTCAATGCACCAATCAAAAGACACAGAGTACTGGAATGGATAAAAAAGCAAGACCCATCTATATGCTGCTTACAAGTGACTCACCTCAAACCCAAAGACATGTACAGATAAAAAGTCAAGGGATGGAAAAATATATTTCATGCAAACAATAGGAAGAAAAAAGCAGGTGTTGCAATCCTAGTATCAGACAAAATAGAATTCAAAACAAAGAAAGAAACGAGATAAAGGACACTACATAATGATAAAGGGCTCGGTCCAACACGAGGATATAACCACTATAAACATATATGCACCCAATACGGAAACACCAATATATGTGAAACAAATACTATCAGAATTAAATGAAGAAATGGAATGCAATGCATTCATTTTGGGAGACTTCAACACACCTCTCACTCCAAAGTACAGATCCACCAGACAGAAAATAAGGAAGGACACAGAGGCACTGAACAACAAACTAGAACAGATGGACCTAACACACATCTATACAACTATACACCCAAAAGCAACAGGATACACATTCTTCTCAAGTGCACATGGACCATTCTCCTGAATAGACCACATACTAGCCACAAAAAGAGCCTCAGTAAATTACAAAAGATTGAAATCCTACCACCCACCTTTTAAGACCACAAAGGCATAAAACTAGAAATAAACTGTACAAAGAATGCAAAAAGGCTCACAAACACATGGAGGCTTAACAACACGCTCCTAAATAATCAATGGATCAATGGCCAAATCAAAATGGAGATCAAGCAATATATGGAAACAAAAGACAACAACAACACAAAGCCCCAAGTACTGTGGGATACAGTAAAAGCAGTCTTAAGAGGAAAGTATAAAGAAATCCAGGCATATTTAAAGAAGGAAAAACAATCCCAAATGAATGGTCTAATGTCACAAATATTGAAATTGGAAAAAGAAGAACAAGTGAGGCCTAAGGTCAGCAGGAGGAGGGACATAATAAGATCAGAGGAGAAATAAATAAAATTGAGAAGAATAAAGCAATAGGAAAAATCAATGAAACTAAGAGCTGGTTCTCTGAGAAAATAAAGAAAATAGATAAGTCTCTAGCCAGACTTATTAAGAGGAAAAGAGAGTCAACACACATCAACAGAATCAGAAACGAGAAAGGAAAAATCACCACGGAACCCACAGAAATACAAAGAATTCTTAGAGAGTACTATGAAAATATATACGCTAGCAAGCTGGGAAACCTAGGAGAAATGGACAACTTCCTAGAAAAATACAAACTTCCAAGACTGACTCAGAAAGAAACAGAAAATCTAAACAGACAAATGGCCAGCAACGAAATTGAAGAGGTAATCAAAAAACTACCAAAGAACAAACCCTCCGGGCCAGATGGATTTTCCTCGGAATTTTATCAGACATACATAGAAGACATAATACCCACTCTCCTTAAAGTTTTCCAAAAATTAGAAGAGGAGGGAATACTCCCAAACTCATTCTATGAAGCCAACATCAAACTAATACCAAAACCAGGCAAAGACCACACCAAAAAAGAAAACTACAGACCAATCCCTGATGAACATAGATGCAAAAATACTCAACAAAATATTAGCAAACTGAATTCAAAAATGCATCAAAAGGATCATACACCATGACCAAGTGGGATTCATCCCAGGGATGCAAGGATGGTGCAACACTCGAAAATCCATGAACATCATCCACTACATGAAAAAATGAAGGACAAAACCACATGATCATCTCCATAGATGCTGAAAAAGCATTTGATAAAATTCAACATCCATTCATGATAAAAACTCTCAACAAAATGGATATAGAGGGCAAGTACCTCAGCATGATAAAGACCATATATGATAAACCCACAGCCAACATCATACTGAACAGCGAGGAGCTGAAAGCTTTTCCTCTGCAATTGGGAACAAGACAGGGATGCCCACTCTCCCCACTGTTATTCAACATAGTACTGGAGGTCCTAGCCACGGCAATTAGACAAAACAAAGAAATACAAGGAATCCATATTGCTAAAGAAGAGTTCAAACTGTCACTATTTGCAGATGACATGATATTGTACATAAAAAACCCTAAAGACACCACTCTGAAACTACTACAGCTAATATCAGAATTCAGCAAAGTTGCAGCATACAAAATTAACACATAAATCTTTGGCTTTCCTATACACTAACAATAAACTAATAGAAAGAGAAATCAGGAAGACAATTCCATTCACAATAGCATCAAAAAGAATAAAATATCAAGGAATAAACCTAACCAAGGAAGTGAAAGAACTATACCCTGAAAACTATAAGACACTCTTAAGAGAAATTAAACAGGTCACTAACAAATGGAAACTCATCCCATTCTCCTGGCTAGGAAGAATTAATATAGTCAAAATGGCCATCCTGCCCAAACAGTATACAGATTTGATGCAATCCCTATCAAACTACCAACAGCATTCTTCAATGAACTGTAACAAATAGTTCAAAAATTCATATGGAAACAACAAAGACACCGAATAGCTACAGCAATACTGAGAAGGAAGAATAAAGGGGGGGGACTCACTCCCCAACTTCAAGCTCTACTACAAAGCCACAGTAATCAAGAGAATTTGGTACTGGCACAAGAACAGAGCCACAGACCAATGGAACAGAATAGATACTCCAAACATTAACCCAAACATGTATGGTCAACTAATATTCGATAAAGGGGCCATGGACATACAATGGGGAAATGACAGTCTCTTCAACAGATGGTGCTGGCAAAACTGGACAGCTACATGTAAGAGAATGAAACTGGATCACTGTCTAACCCCATACACCAAAGTAATTCGAAATGGATCAAAGACCTGAATGGAAGTCATGAAACCACAAAACTCTTAGAAAAAAACATAGGCAAAAATCTCTTAGACATAAACATGAGTGACTTCTTCTTCAACATATCTCCCCAGGCAAGGAAAACAAAAGCAAAAATGAACAAGTGGGACTATATAAAGCTGAACAGCTTCTGTACAGCAAAAGACACCATCAATAGAACAAAAAGGTACCCTACAGTATGGGAGAATATATTTGAAAATGACACATCCGATAAAGGCTTGACATCCAAAATATATAAAGAGCTCACCCACCTCAACGAACAAAAAACAAATAATACAATTAAAAAATGGGCAGAGGAACTGAACAGACAGTTCTCCAGAAAAGAAATTCAGATGGCCAACAGACACATGAAAAGATGCTCCACATCGCTAATTATCAGAGAAATGCAAATTAAAACCACAATGAGATATCACCTCACACCAGTAAGGATGGCTACCATCCAAAAGACAAACAACAACAAATGTTGGCGAGGTTGTGGAGAAAGGGGAACCCTCCTACACTGCTGGTGGGAATGTAAATTAGTTCAAACATTTGGAAAGCAGTATGGAGGTTCCTCAGAATGCTCAAAATAGAAATACCATTTGACCCAGGAATTCCACTTCTAAGAATTTTTCCCAAGAATTCAGCACTCCAGTTTGAAAAAGACAGATGCACCCCTATGTTTATCGCAGCACTATTTACAGTAGCCAAGAAATGGAAGCAACCTAAGTGTCCATCAGTAGATGAATGGATAAAGAAGATGTGGTACATATACAGAATGGAATATTATGCAGCCATAAGAAAAAAACAGATCCTTCCATTCGCAACAACATGGATGGAGCTAGAGGGTATTATGCTCAGTGAAATAAGCCAGGCAGAGAAAGACAAGTACCAAATGATTTCAGTCATATGCGTAGTATAAGAACAAAAGAAAACTGAGGGAACAAAACAGCAGCAGAAGCACAGAACCCAAGAATGGACTAATAGTTACCAAAGGGAAAGGGACTGGGGAGGATGGGTTGGAAGGGAGGGTAACGGTGGGAACAAAAGAAAGGGGGCATTACAATTAGCATGTATAGTGTAGCAGGGGACATGGGGAGGGCTGTGCAACACAGAGAAGATGAGTAGTGATTTTACAGTATCTTACTATGTTGATGGACAGTGATTGTGAACGGGGATGTGGGGGGAACTTGGTGAAGAGGGAGCCTAGTAAACATAATGTCCTTCATGTAATTGTAGATTAATGATACCAAAATAAAAATTTAAAATAAAAGAAAAACATAGGAAAAAACAACAACCATGTCCACATAGTCTCTTTAACCATTATTACGTTTGAAAAACATTTAGTTAAAATTTAAAAAGTGATCTGTGTATGTACATGAACAGAACTGTCCTAGAAGGTTTAGCAACAGACTAAGGATTGCAGAGAAGTAACTTATTTTGCTTTTCAGTATTGTCACTCTTTGAATTTCAAAATAGTCTTATGACTGTATATATTTTTGTGCAGTTGATCCTTGAACAGCAAAGGCTTGAACTGCATCAGTCCACTTATATGTAGGTATTTTTTTTTACATGTTCTGTTTTCAATACTTACTTTTGTTTTTATTGAAGCGTAGTTGACACACAGTATTACATTACTTTCAGGTGTACAACACAGTGATTTAACATTTATATACATGATAATTCTAGGTACTAGCTATCACCATACCAAGTTTTTATAATATTTTGACTATATTCCTTATGCTATACATTACATCCCGGTTACTTATTTATTTTACAATTGGAAGTGTGTACATTTTTTTTTGTGAGGGCATCTCTCATATTTATTGATCAAATGGTTGGTAACAACAATAAAATTCTGTATAGGGGAGTCAATGCACAATGCACAATCATTAATCCACCCCAAGCCTAATTTTCATCAATCTCCAATCTTCTGAAGCATAATGAACAAGTTCTTACATGGAGAACAAATTCTTACACAGTGAATAAGTTACATGGTGAACAGGACAAGGGCAGTCATCACAGAAACTTTTGGTTTTGCTCATGCATTATGAACTATAAACAGTTCAAATATGAATACTCATTTGATTTTTTTTAAATAATTACTTTTTATTGAAGGGTAGTTGATGCACAGTATTACATTACATTAGTTTCAAGTGTACAACACAGTGGTAGAACATTTATATACATAATTCTAGGTTCCAGCTATCACCCTACCAAGCTGTTACAATATCTTGACTATATTCCTTATGCTATACATTACATCCCGGTTACTTATTTATTTTACAATTGGAAGTCTGTCCTTTTTTTTTTTTGTGAGGGCATCTCTCATATTTATTGATCAAATGGTTGTTAACGACAATAAAATTCTGTATAGGGGAGTCAATGCTCAATGCACAATTAATCCACCCCAAGCCTAATTTTCATCAGTCTCCAATCTTCTGAGGCATAACAAACAAGTTCTTACATGTAGAACAAATTCTTACATAATGAATAAGTTACATAGTGAACAGTACAAGGGCAGTCATCACAGAAACTTTCGGTTTTGCTCATGCATTATGAACTATAAACAGTTCAAATATGAATACTCATTTGGTTTTTATACTTGATTTATATGTGGATACCACATTTCTCTCTTTATTATTATTATTTTTAATAAAATGCTGAAGTGGTAGGTAGATACAAGATAAAGGTAGAAAACATAGTTTAGTGTTGTAAGAGAGCAAGTGTAGATGATCAGGTGTGTGCCTGTAGACTATGTGTTAATCCAAGCTAGACAAGGGCAATAAAACATCCACGTATGCAGAAGATTTCTCTCAGAACAGGGGGGGTGAGGTTCTAAGCCTCATCTCTGTTGATCCCCAATTTCTCAATTGACGGCCCCCCTGCGACTGTGCCTGTCTTAGGTTGTTCCTCCCTTGAGGAATCTTACCCGTCTCTGGCTAAGCAGTCTTTTCCGGGGCCATACAGGGAAATGTAAAGTTGGTAAGTGAGAGAGAAGCCTTATTGTTTGAAAAGGTTAGCTTTTTACTTCTTTACATATTTATGCCCTGTGGCTTCTATGCCCAGCATTTGTCTTGAGGTATCTTTACCACTTGGAAGAATTATGATACTCGGTAAATTTGATATGAGGCACGAATTCTATTTAAGGGTTGTAAGTAGGAAGGAAGAAGAAAAGCTATAGAAGTAGCAGGTGGAAGAAAACATGGGAAGATTGATTATTTCTTTGACATATCTTCTTGTAGAGTAACTTCAGCATGTATAGGTTTTAAACTACTACTTAAATTGCGCACACACATTAACATAATAGGAGTATAGTTACATAACCAAAGCATACCTGTAATTACCAGCCATCTCCAGTGAAACCAAGAAAACCAGTTAGGCACCTTAGGCATTTGTGAAAACTTATCTATGATATGGTGGATATTGTCCAACTGAACTTGAACAGTCTGAGAGAAATCAGACAAATTAAAACAACCCATTCCTGGGGAATGTTCACATCCCTTATGTTCTTTTAACAGTAAATAGTCTGTAGTTGTATGATTTTGGAGCGCTACAATTTGCACTTCTCCTAATTCTTGATTGAGTTCCAACAGTATAGATCCAGTCAAATTTGTTGTTTTACTGTATGCACAGGCCAGCTTAGATATCTCCTTCTTCATTCCCATGGCAAGTCCAGGAACTTGTGGGATGAGTACATCTACAGCCGTAGCAGTGTGTGGATATTTGTTGGGGTTTTTTGATGATTATCTTCTGGCATGAGTCTTCCAGAGAGTGCTGATGTTGGAAGTTCTTTTTCATATCGTATCTTAGTTCATTTCCGGGGTAGCCCAATTAGGCTTTGATCCTCTGTATAAACACAAACAGACGCTTTGCCTACCCCTTTATATGCCCTTTACACCGTTGTGTAGAACTCATTGGAGGTTACCACACAGGAACTGCCTTTTTTTTTTGTATCACTAATCTACACTTACATTCTGAATATTATGTTTACTAGGCTCTCCCCTATACCAGGTCCCCCCTATAAACCCCTTTACAGTCACTGTCCTTCAGCATAGCAAAATGTAGAATCACCGCTTGCCTTCCCTGTGCTGTACAGCCCTCCCCTTTCTCACACCACCCCATGCATGCTAATCATAATACCTCCCTACTTCTCCCCCCCTTATCCCTCCCCACCCACCCATCCTCCCCAGTCCCTTTCCCTTTGGTACCTGTTAGTCCATTCTTGAGTTCTGTGATTCTGCTGCTGTTTTATTCCTTCAGTTTTTCCTTTGTTCTTATATTCCACAGATAAGTGAAATCATTTGGTATTTCTCTTTCTCCGCTTGGCTTGTTTCACTGAGCATAATACCCTCCAGCTCCATCCATGTTACTGCAAATGGTAGGATTTGCCCTTTTCTTATGGCTGAGTAGTATTCCATTGTGTATATGTACCACATCTTCTTTATCCATTCATCTATCGATGGACATTTAGGTTGCTTCCAATTCTTGGCTATTGTAAATAGTGCTGCGATAAACATAGGGGTGCACTGATCTTTCTCATACTTGATTGCTGCATTCTTAGGGTAAATTCCTAGGAGTGCAATTCCTGGGTCAAATGGTAAGTCTGTTTTGAGCATTTTGATGTACCTCCATACTGCTCTCCACAATGGTTGAACTAACTTACATTCCCACCAGCAATGTAGGAGGGTTCCCCTTTCTCCACAGCCTCGCCAACATTTGTTGTTGTTTGTCTTTTGGATGGCAGCCATCCTTACTGGTGTGAGGTGATACCTCATTGTAGTTTTAATTTGCATTTCTCTGATAATTAGTGATGTGGAGCATCTTTTCATGTGTCTCCTGGCCATCTGTATTTCTGTTTTGGAGAACTGTCTGTTCAGTTCCTCTGCCCAGTTTTTAATTGGGTTATTTGTTTTTTGTTTGTTGAGGTGTGTGAGCTCTTTATATATTCTGGACGTCAAGCCTTTATCGGATGTGTCATTTTCAAATATATTCTCCCATACTGTAGGGTTCCTTTTTGTTCTATTGATGGTGTCTTTTGCTGTACAGAAGCTTTTCAGCTTAATATAGTTCCACTTATTCATTTTTGCTGTTGTTTTCCTTGCCTGGGGAGATATGTTCAAGAAGAGGTCGCTCATGTTTATGTCTAAGAGGTTTTTGCCTATGTTTTCTTCCAAGAGTTTAATGGTTTCATGACTTACATTCAAGTCTTTGATCCATTTTGAGTTTACTTTTGTATATGGGGTTAGACAATGGTCCAGTTTCATTCTCCTACATGTAGCTGTCCAGTTTTGCCAGCACCATCTGTTGAAGAGACTGTCATTTCGCCGTTGTATGTCCATGGCTCCTTTATCAAATATTGATTGACCATATATGTCAGGGTTAATGTCTGGATTGTCTAGTCTGTTCCATTGGTCTGTGGTTCTGCTCTTGTGCCAGTACCAAATTGTCTTGATTACTATGGCTTTATAGTAGAACTTGAAGTTGGCGAGTGAGATCCCCCCTAGTTTATCCTTCTTTCTCAGGATTGCTTTGGCTATTTGGGGTCTTTCTTGGTTCCATATGAATTTTTGAGTTATTTGTTGCAATTCATTGAACAATGTTGCTGGTAGTTTCATAGGGATTGCATCAAATCTGTATATTGCTTTGGGCAGGATGGCCATTTTGATGATATTAATTCTTCACGAAAGCAGTCTTAAGAGGAAAGTATATAGCAATCCAGGCATATTTAAAGAAGGAAGAACAAGCCCAAATGAATAGTCTAATGTCACAATTATCAAAATTGGAAAAAGAAGAACGAATGAAGCCTAAAGTCAGCAGAAGGAGGGACATAATAAAGATCAAAGAAGAAATAAATAAAATTGAAAAGAATAAAACAATAGAAAAAATCAAAGGAACCAAAAGCTGGTTCTTTGAGGAAATAAACAAAATAGATAAGGCTCTAGCCAGACTTATTAAGAGAGAAAGAGAATCAACACACATCAACAGAATCAGAAATGATAAAGGAAGCATCACAATGGACCCAACAGAAACACAAAGAATTATTAGAGACTACTATGAAAACCTATATGCTAAGAAGCTGGAAAACCTAGAAGAAATGGACAATTTCTTAGGAAAATACAACCTTCCAAGACTGACCAAGGAAGAAACTCAACATCTAAACAAACCAATTACCAGCAAAGAAATTGAAGTGGTAATCAAAAAACTACCCAAGAACAAAGTCCCTGGGCCAGGTGGATTTACCTTGGAATTTTATCAGACATACAGAGAAGATATAATTCCCATTCTCCTTAAAGTTTTCCAAAAAGTAGAAGAGGAGGGAATACTCCCAAACTCATTCTATGAAGCCAACATCACCCTAACACCAAAACCAAGCAAAGACCCAACCAAAAAAGAAAATTACAGACCAATATCCCTTATGAATGTAGATGCGAAAATACTCAACAAAATATTAGCAAACCGAAATCAAAAATACATCAAAAGTATCATACACCATGACCAAGTGGGATTCATTCCTGGGATGCAAGGATGGTACAACATTCGAAAATCTGTCAACATCATCTGCCACATAAACCAAAAGGAGGACAAAAACCACATGATCATCTCCATGGTTTCTGAAACAGCATTCGACAAAATTCAGCTTCCATTCATGATAAAAAACTCTCAACAAAATGGGTATAGAGGGCAGGTACCTCAACATAATAAAGGCCATATACAATAAACCCACAGCCAACATCATACTGAACTGTGAAAAGCTGAAAGCTTTTCCTGTGAGATTGGGAACAAGACAGGGATGCCCATTCTCCCCACTGATATTCAACATAATACTGGAGGTCCTAGCCATGGCAATTAGACCACACAAAGAAATACAAGGAATCCAGATTGGTAACAAAGAATTCAAACTGTCACTGTTTGCAGATGGCATGATATAGTACATAAAAAACCCTAAAGACTCCACTCCAAAACTACTAGAACTGATATCAGAATACAGCAAAGTTGCAGGATACAAAATTAACACACAGAAATCTGTGGCTTTCCTATACACTAACAATGAACTAATAGAAAGAGAAATCAGGAAAACCATTCCATCAAAAAGAATAGAAAATGTAGGAATTAACCTTACCAAGGAAGTGAAAGACCTAGACCCGGAAAACTATAAGACACTCTTAAGAGAAATTAAAGAGAACACTAACAAATGGAAACTCATCCTATGCTCTTGGCTAGGAAGAATTAATATCGTCAAAATGGCCATCCTGCCCAAACAGTATACAGATTTGATGCAATCCCTATCAAACTACCAACAACTTTGTTCAGCGAACTAGGACAAATAGTTCAAAAATTCATATGGAAACACCAAAAACCCCGAATAGCCAAAGCTTTCCTGAGAAGGAAGAATAAAGTTGGGGGGATCTCGCTCCCCAACTTCAAGCTCTACTACAAAGCCAAAGTAATCAAGACAATTTGGTACTGGCACAAGAATAGAGCCACAGACCAGTGGAACAGAATAGGGACCCCAGATATTAACCCAAACATTTATGGTCAATTAATATATGATAAAGGATCCATGAACATACAATGGGGAAATGACAGTCTCTTCAACAGATGGTGCTGGCAAAACTGGACAGCTACATGTAAGAGAATGAAACTGGATCACTGTCTAACCCCATACACAAAAGTAAATTTGAAATGGATCAAAGACCTGAATGTAAGTCATGAAAACATAAAACTCTTAGAAAAAAACATACACAAAAATCTCTTGGACATAAACATGAGCGACTTCTCATGAACATATCTCCCTGGGCAAGGGAAACAAAAATGAATAAGTGGGACTATATCAAGCTGAAAAGCTTCTGTACAGCAAAGGTCACCATCAATAGAACAAAAAGGTACCCTACAGTATGGGAGAATATATTCATAAATGACAGATCTGATAAAGGGTTGACATCCAAAATATATTAAGCGCTCATGCACCTCAACAAACAAAAAGAAAATATTCCAATAAAAAAAAGGTCAGAGGAGCTGAACAGACAGTTCTCTGAAGAAGAAATTCAGATGGCCAGTAGACACATGAAAAGATGCTCCACATCGCTTGTCATCAGTGAAATGCAAATTAAAACCACAATGAGACATCACCTTACACCAGTAAGGATCATCACCATCCAAAAGACAAACAACAACAAATGTTGGTGAGGTTGTGGAGAAAGGGAAACCGTTCTACACTGCTGGTGGGAATGCAAATTAGTTCAACCATTGTGCAAATCAGTATGGAGGTTCGTCAGAAGCTCAAAATAGAAATACCATTTGACCCCGAAATTCCACTTCCAGGAATTTACCCTAAGAATGAAGCACTCCAGTTTGAAAAAGACAGATGCACCTGTATGTTTATCACAGCACTATTTACAATAGCCAAGAAATGGAAGCAACCTAAATGTCTATCAGTAGATGAATGGATAAAGAAGATGTGGTACATATACACAATGGAATATTACTCAGTCATAAGAAAAAACAAATCCTATCATTTGCAACAACATGGATGGAGCTAGAGGGTATTATGCTCAGTGAAATATCCCAGGTGGAGAAAGACAAGTACCAAATGATTTCACTCATATGTGGAATATAAGATCAAAGAAAAACTGAAGGAACAGAACAGCAGCAGAATCACAGAATCCAAGAATGGACTACCGGCTACCAAAGGGAAAGGGACTGGGAAGGAGAGGTGGGAAGGGAGGAATAAGGTTGCGGAAAAGCAAGGAGGCTTTACTGTTAGCATGTATAATGTGGGGTGGGCATAGGGAGGGCTGGGTAACACAGAGAAGACAAGTAGTGAGTCTACAGCATCTTACTACGCTGATGGACAGTGACTGTAATAGGGTTTGTTGAGGGGGGACTTGGTGAAGGGAGGAGTCCAGTAACCACAATGTTCTTCATGTAATTGTAGATTAATGATAATAAAATGAATAACAAAAGAAGTGAAATAATGTATTTGTGGCTCCCCATTGCCTTCAATATAAAATTAAAAGTTAGTGTAGAACTGGTGTAATGATGCAGCCTCAGTCTGCCTTGCCAGCCACATCCCAGTCACATGTTCTGTGACCTTTGTTACCTTAACAGAGTCTGCTGTGTGCATGTATAGGTGAATGCTGCTCTCACGTCTGAGAGTGGTGAATGTCAATGTAGAAATGTAGTGAACTGTGTATACTTCAGAAGGGGTACGCAAATGTTAAATTCATGCGGGTAAAATTAGACTGTCCTTAGATATAAAATTTAGGATATGTCCTTTTGAACTTTTATTAGGTGTGTGTGTAATGTAGTTACCATTGAAGAGGTCTGATCTAATGGGGTTATTTGTAAATCTTTCTAGTTAACTTTTAGGGAGCCTAGTAACTGCATGAAAGAACCAGCAGGATTCATGATTCAAAAAGTTGTTGCTCTCCCCCCTCACCTTTCTTTAAATAGGGTCAGGCATTAAAAGTCCAGAGTAAGGTCTGTGTACTAGTCCTAGATCTAACTTCAAATATAAATATCCTGAGATAAACAATATAACATTTCTGAACCTCGCTGTTTTCTAAAATGAGTTGAGTTGTGTGAGTCTATTAAGTTCTGCGTGCTTGGTACTGTGACTAGCGCTGCGGATTTAAAAGAAATGAATGACTTAACCACAGCACTAAAAGAGTTCATAGTCTGTTTTCTATGTCTGAAGCTGATGTCTGTAAGTCTCAAGAGGCAAACCTTAGTTTCTGAACATTTGATGAATGAAATGGATTTGTCAGAGATGACTAAATAAATTGTTTTTAGCTTCGAATGTTTGGAAATATAAGTATAACAGGCCTTAATTGAGTAACCAAGTTCCTGAGAAGCAGTCCAGTTTTCCTGTTAATTTCTATTTTAATTTCAGCTATCTCCTGCTGATTACTGGCGGCTTGCCTTCAGTTGTGTGGTTCAAAGCTGACATTCTGTGCTGTGAACAGTGAGCTTCTCCCGTGTCGGGCAGCTGCAGCTGCAGCGAGGCTGCAGTGAAGGGAGAGAAGAGCATCAGCTATTCTGATCTTGGCCATAACCATCCCCAGCGGAATTCTATTAATGTTAGACTTTTGACTGTCTGTGTTTCTGTTTCTTTTAGGATGAATTTCTATTAACTGAATCATTGTAATAAGGAGTTTCAGTAAGATTAAATTAATTCAGTGAAAGCCACTTCTCTGTGAAAGAGGAGAGCCAGAGGTAGATAGTTTCTGCTAATTAAGTTGATAGAAGGATGGATTTCCGACTTGGAATATTGTGGGAAACCATAGTCCACAAAGGGAGTGATCTCTTTCCCTTTTGGACAATATTCTTTCTGCTTTCAGAAAGAGGTCTCTGAATAAGACCTGTCTGCACCTTGTATTTCTGAAAATGCGTCAGTTTTACTCTTACAACTGAATAGATAGTCTGATTGTGCTATTGCTCCATTGTCTACTTTTGTAAAATTATTTTCTTAACTTCCATCAAGGCAGTACATTGTTTATTGCTCTGTTGGTTATCAGAAGTGGTTCTAGGTGCTCACATTACATCAAAGAACATACAGTTCTTGTCCTCTTGGAGCTTATATTATAGTGACCATGTTTCACATTTGGGGAGATTAAAAGAAAATGTACCATGTCAGTGTTTCAGGGAAGGTTAGAAGGATAGTGAAGCCAGGATGAAAGTAAAGATTTGTTATTTTATAAAAGGTGGTCAGGGAAATCCTCTCTCATACATATTTGCTTGAAGAAAGGATGTGTAGGAATAAATTTTTCGAGACCTTACATATCTTGAAATCTTGTTTATACCATGATACTTAATAGTTTCTCTTGGAATAGAATTTTAAGTTGGAAATAATTTCCCTTTGGAATAATGAGGACATTGTTCCATTGTCTTATAGTTTCCAGAATTGCTTTTGAAAAACTTAACAGTGATCCAATTCCTGATTGTTTGTTGTGAATTATTGTTTTGTCTGTGAACTTGTAAGATCATCTTTTTGTCTCCAGTGTTCTGAGATGTCACAGTGAGGTGCTTGGTTGTAGGTCCATTTTGTTTCATGGTGCTGGGCTACTGATGGGCCCATTTAATCTGTAAATTCATATCCTTTGGTTCTAGGAAATTGCTTTGAATTACTTAGTTGATGGTCTCCTCAATTTTCTGCCTTCTCTTTCATGAATGTCTTTTATTCATATATTGACCCTTCTGGGATTGGCTCTCTGATTTTTTCTTTTTTATTCTTCTGTTTCCCACATCTTTGTCTTTCTGTTCTGTTTTCTAGGGCACTTTATAAACTTTCTCTTCAAACCTTTTTTTTTTTGCTATTGTATTTTTGATATCTATGAGTTAATCTTGTTCCCTGATTTTTCCTTTTAAAATAGCACCTGTCTCTTATTTTTTTTTTATTTTACAATGTCTGTCTTAGCTTTCCGAGAAAAACAAATTTTGTTATTTTCTTTCTGTTCATGTAGTTTCTTTTTTCCTCCAAGTGTTTGCTGTTGGTTGTGTATAATTTCTTCTCTACTTTATGTTAGGAAGTTTCTTTAGTTGATTGCTAGATATACCTGGTTGTCAGTTTCTAGTTAAGAGTAAGTAACTAAGTATGAGACCAAATGGAATTTAAGCCAGTAGGTGACATCTGTGAGCTGTGAGTCTCACTGTGGAAGAGTGACCTGACTGTGTTCTTTCATTGGAGATTCCCAGTTTTTTATCTTTACTCAGGAATTGATAGAGTTCCAGGAGAAGATTTTTCCAATCTTCTACCCAGATGGAAAAGGCCTGATTGCCATAGTTTTGGTCTCCTGGGTACAGAAGACTGAGAGGTGTGTCAGTATACAGAATGCATATATTGATTTAATTAACTTTTAGTGTGGCGGTCCTGTCCTCAACTGTACCTAGGGTTGTTAAGCCTAGAAACCCTCTGATTTAGTTAGTTCATCAATGGGCTAAGGCTCTATATTTCTGCTCACCCAGTAACATAGAATATGAGATGAGATATAGGAATTGAATTGTTTCTTAAGACACTTCAACGGATCACCATTATTTTAGCTCCAGTCACACCACTTTCAGGTTTCCTTGTGCAATCATTTCCTGAGTCATTAAGCGATTCTTCAGGATAGATTATATTGAGTCAAGTCATTTTCCATTGCCAAGGCTTCAGGTTTCTCAAGTTGATTGAGGTTTGTATTTCAGCAGTTAGATTTTTGGTTTTTAAGTTCACTAATTCGTTCTTTTTCCCATTTCCTGTTCTTTTTTCTTAGATGTGATATACTTCCTTGTTTCTGGGAAGATTATTAGACAAAAATATTTACCTCTAGAAGTTCCTTTTTTCTCATCATTGTTTTCCTTTAAATACTTGAACGTATAACTCTTTAACATCTGTGTCTGATAATTCCACAGTGTTTATTATTCCTGCATCTCCATCTGTTTGTTTTTCTTCTGGGTATAAATTACATTTTCCTGCTTCTTGGTATGTCTAATACAGGCATGCCTCAGAAATATTGCAGTTTGGTTCCAGACCACTGGAGTAAAGCAAAGTTTGCAATAGAGTGAATCAAATGAATGTTTTGGTTTACCAGGGTATATACAAGTTAATTTAAACTATACCTTAGTCTTTTAAGTGTGCAAGAGTATTATGTCAGAAAAGAAATACTACATATACCTTTATTAAAAAATACTTTATTGCTAAATATGCTAACCATCATCTGAGCTTTCAGCAAGTCATAATCACTGATCATAGGTCACTGTAATGAATATAGTAATAATGCAAAAGTTTGAAATATTGTGAGAATTACCAAAATGTGATAGAGACACAAAGTAAGCAGATGTTTGTGGGAAAATGGCACCAATAAACTTGCTTGATGCAGGGTTGTCACAATCTTTCAATTTTTAAAAAATGCAGTATCTGTAAAACTTAAGAAAGCAGCAACCAATAAGACAAGGCATGCCTGTAACTTTTCTTTTTCTCTGGATACTGGTCATTGTCAACATTACATTGTCAGGTCTCTGGATTTTGTTGTCCTCCTTTAAAGAATTTTGAGCTTTGGAAGGTAGTTAAATGACTTACAGTTCTGTTTGCTTTTTTCAAGTTTTGTTAGGGTGGGTATTAAAATATAATCATTACACTAGAGATAGTTTCTAGCCTCGCTACTAAGGTATGGTCCTGCTAAGGTCTCTACTGAATATCTTGAATGTTTAATGAAAACTCTGCACTTTGGCTGGTGGAAATCTGAATGATTCTATGACCTATGTGAGCTCTGGGAACCATTCAGCTCACACTTCCCTAGTCATTCTTTGCCCAGCTTTGTAAAATTTGACCCAGTACCCACCCATCTTAGTGTCTAGCAAAGACTTAGTGACATTCCTGTGTAAATTGAGCTTTAGTTTTCTACACAGCTTCCTTCTCTCTGGAACTTTGCCCCACACCTTCCAGAAACCTCAGATTTCTTGAATTCTAATTTCTGTCTCCTCTACTCAGCAAGGCAGGTATGCTCTGCTTGGGATCTATGTCCCTGTTGTGCAGTCCAGAATGTGTCTCACAACAGAAAGCCAGGAGATCGTAGGACTCATCTCATTCATTTCCCCTCTCAGGCACCACAGTCCTATGTTGCCTGTTGTCCAGTAACTGAATACAGTTTTATATATTTTGGCCAGTTTTCTAGTTGTTTTAAATGAAAGGTACATATGGTTCCTGTTACTACATTATAGCTAGAAGCAGAAGTCAACATACTTAGTTTGAAATTCTATTCTGATTATATTTTAAGTCTTTCTTTGGTTGTGTTCATTTGTTTAACTTGTCTTCTGTCTTGAACGGGCTTTACATTCCTCAAGAGTTTGCTCATTCTTTCATTGTATATGCATATTTAATACTGAAATTCCTTATTGTCTATCTCTTCTGCTTCTGGACTGCTTGGGAAGAGGGCTAAGACCTGCCATTGGAGTTTTTACTTGTTTTTCAGTGGCAGTAAAAGAGCGAGTAGAATATATTTCTGGGCTACATATCCTGGTGGCTGATCTTCTGGGAACCAAAGCTTCCCTTTCTAAGTGTCACCAGCTACTGAGGATTCTGCCCTGTCTCTAAGGTCTTAATATGCATTATCCCCTCCTGGTGTCATAGGCCCTCTGTCACTGCCAGGTGTATTGGTGGGGAATGAATATGGGCTCATTTGACTTGGCTGCACCCACTGTAGTAGTCCAAGTAACAGTGCTGTTCACTTTCCCTTCCTGTTCCTGTATTCCACCTGTGGCCAAGGGGCAATGGCAAATCTGTTGCTGTTTTGTGTGTGTCTCTTACTTTGGAAGATCCATGTTCATCTCAGCCTGTTATTTTCCTCTTCATATTTTTAATTTGTTTTAGGTAACAGAGTATTCGCAGTTTCTAGCTCTTCAATTCCTTTTGTTCTTGTGTGACCACTAATTAATTTTCTGTCATTTCCAGGATTTGATGTAGATGGGGGAAACTAGCCAGTTCTCAGTCTGCCACCTTGAAACAGGCAGGATAATCCCTTTTGAGCCTGTCTCTGCTCAACCATTTTTTTTGGTATCATTAATCTACAATTACATGAAGAATATTATCTTTACTAGGCTCCCCCCTTCACCAACTACTCCCCACAAACCCCATTACAATCACTGTCCATCAGTGTAGTAAGATGCTATAGAATCACTACTTGTCTTCTCTGTGTTGTACAGCCCTCCCTGTGCCCCCACATTATACATGCTAATTGTAATGCCCCTTTTCTTTTTCCCCACCCTTATCCCTCCCTTCCCACCCATTCTCCCCAGTCCCTTTCCCTTTGGTAACTGTTAGTCCATTCTTGGGTTCTGTGATTCTGCTGCTGTTTCATTCCTTCAGTTTTTCTTTGTTCTTATACTTCACATATGAGTGAAATCAGTTGGTACTTGTCTTTCTCCGCCTGGCTTATTTCACTGAGCATAATACCCTCTAGCTCCATCCATATTGTTGCAAATGGTAGGATTTGTTTTCTTCTTATGGCTGAATACTATTCCATTGTGTATATGTACCACATCTTCTTTATCCATTCATCTACTGATGGACACTTAGGTTGCTTCCATTTCTTGGCTACTGTAAATAGTGCTGCGATAAACATAGGGGTGCATCTGTCTTTTTCAAACTGGGCTGCTGTATTCTTAGGGTACATTCCTAGAAGTGGTATTCCTGGGTCAAATGATATTTCTATTTTGAGCTTTTTGAGGAACCTCCATATTGCTTTCCACAATGGTTGAACTAATTTACATTCCCACCAGCAGTGTAGGAGGGTTCCCCTTTCTCCACAACCTCGCCAATATTTGCTGTTGTTTGTCTTCTGGATGGTGGCGATCCTTACTGGTGTGAGGTGATATCTCATTGTGGTTTTGATTTGCATTTCTCTGATGAGTAGCAATGTGGAGCATCTTTTCATGTGTCTGTTGGCCATCTGAATTTCTTCTTTGGAGAACTGTCTGTTCAGCTCCTCTGCCCATTTTTTATTTGCATTATTGCTTTTTCTTTGTTTTCTCAACCATTTTTAAACGGATTTGCTTTCCACTATTACCAGGGTTTCAGTGTGTGTGTGTGTGTGTGTGTGTGTGTGTGTGTGTGTGTGTGTGTGTGTGTGTGTGTGTGTTTGCTTGCGTGTGTGTGTGTGTTAATAAATATCCAGTTTCACTGTTGGTAAACATTAAATAGCATAACATTTTCCCTTGGCTTCTTTATCCCGTGTGGGCCAATTTATTTGGCTCTTCATTCAAGAAATAATTATTGGGGCTCTTATCTAAGTACTTGAGGAGGAGGGTACTATCTAAAGGGAGAATTAAATATATAACTATGCTATAATACTATAATAGGTGATGTGATAAGAGCTATTAGATAGTACAAGAAAAGTTTTGCAGAAAGTTAAGTTAAATAGACAGTCCTTAACAAGCAGAGATAATATTTGCAGGGTGTAGAGTCACAAACTCAGTGGCAATGTAGTACCTGGTGAAAGTTGCCAGTGACCTAATGGTTGAATCTACTTGCTTCTTTTTAGTCCTTCTTTGTCTTCACTGAGGCGAGTTGACACTTAGCAAGCACTCTCTTTCTCTTGGAAATTCTCTTCTGTGACAGGTTTCTTTTCCTGCTTTTAAGACTTATCTTTCTGTCTCATTTTCCTGTACCCTACCAGTTCTAGACATTCTGTCAATGTCTGTGTCTGTATTCCAATGGCTTCAATGTCTGTAGGAAGATGATTCACAAATCTTTGACCTGAGCTTTCACATTAGGCTGAACTCCAGATCCTTACTTACTGCTGCTTTGATTATCTGGAAAATGAATTACAAATCTGAGCCCTTTAATTCTCATCTTCTAAATAAGCTCTTCCTGTGTTCAGAAGTCTGTCACCAGTCTCTCCATTCTTATCACTGCAGAGTATCTTTGACTCATCTTTCTTCTTTATGTTTATTTCATCTGCTCTCCTTATATTTCCATTGTCTAACCCTAATTTAGGGCCTCATTAATTCATTTCCAACTCATGAGTGGCATTTCACATGCTTTCCTGCCTCTGGTATTTCCTTTATGGGTCTATCCTATGCACAGGTGCCAGTTTCATCTAAAGCTGGTGCATTTATATTCTCATGGTTTTCTCTGGTGCAAAGTTCCATTATCAGTTAATGTAGCTTTCTCCTACTCCACTGTGATTTCCTCAAGGGCAGGACCTGTACCTTAATCCTTTTTCATATCCTCAGTACCAAGTTAACTGTCTAGCACATAATAGGCACTCAGTAGTTGAGTGAATGAGCTAGGACTTGTTTTGTTTCTAAGGTGTATTATGTTTTTGTATTAAGGTATCGATATACAATCTTATGAAAGTTTCACATGAGCAGCATTGTAGTTACAACATTCACTCACATTATTGGATCCCCCCCTTAACCCATTGCTGTCACTGTCCGTCCATCAGCATAGTCAGATGCTGTGGAGTCACTACTTGTCTTCTCCATGCTGTTCTGCCTTCCTTTGACCCACCTACATTATGTGTGCTAATTGTAGTGTCCCTTATCGCTCCCTACATACCCACCCTCCCCAATCCCTTCCCTTTGGTAACTTCTAGTCCCTTCTTGGAGTCTGTGAGTCTGCTGCTGTTTTGTTCCTTCAGTTTTGCTTTGTTGTTATACTCCACAAACAAGGGAAATTATTTGGTACTTGTCTTTCTTCTCCTGGCTTATTTCACTGAGCAAAATAGTCTCCAGCTCCATCCATGTTGTTGCAAATGATAGGATTTGTCTTCTTCTTATGGCTGAATAATATTCCATTGTGTATATGTATCACCTCTTCTTTATTATTTCATCTACTGATGGACACTTAGGCTGCTTCCATATCTTGGCTATTGTATATAGTGCTGTGATAAACATAGGGATACATATGTCTTTTTGAATCTGGGATCTTGTTTTCTTTGGGTAAATTCTTAGGAGTGGAATTCCTGGGTCAAATGATATTTCTATTTTTAGTTTTTTGAGGAACCTCTACATTGCTTTCCACAAAATGGTTGAATTAATTTACATTCCCACCAACAGTGTAGGAATTTTCCCCTTTCTCCACATCCTCACCAGCATTTGTTGTTCCTTGTCTTTTGGATGTTGACCATCCTAACTGGTGTGAGGTGATATCTCATTGTGGTTTTAATTTGCATTTCTCTGATAATTAGTGATGTGAAGAAGCATCTTTTCATGTGCCCGTTGGCCATCTGAATTTCTTCTTTGGAGAAGTGTCTGTTCAGATCCTCCACCCATTTTTTAATAAGGTTGTTTGCTTGTTGGGTGTTGAGGCATGTGAGCTCTTTACATATTTTGGATGTTAACCCCTTATCGGGTATGTCATTTACAAATATATTCTCCCATACTGTAGGATGCCTTTTTGTTCTGCTGATGGTGTCCGTTGCTGTTCAGAAGCTTTTTAGTTGGGTGTAGTCCCATTTGTTCATTTTTCTTTTGTTTCCCTTGCCCGAGGAAATGCGTTCAGGAAAAAATTGCTCATGTATACATTCAAGAGATTTTTGCCTATGTTTTCTTCTAAGAGTTTTTTGGTTTCATGACTTGCATTCAGGTCTTTGATCCATTTCGAGTTCAATTTTGTGTATGGATTTAGACAATAATTCTAAGGTATATTATTTTTAAGATGTAGACTAGTCAGGCAGTCATTACTGGTATATAAATAGATTTTATTTTCAAAAACTTTCTGATAATGGACTATTAAATTTTGAATATTGATTTAACTGATTCATAAAAAGTAGGCAGTACCTTGAGAATCAAAAAACCCATTTTCATCATAGTAAGACAATATATTTAATGTTTGTCACAGTGTCAAACAAATATATGAAATTCTGTTTTCACTAAAGGCACTGAGAAAAAGGGAAACATTATTTTAACATTTTGGATACATGGCATACAGCTCATTTTCTAAGTGACTGCTGTCAGCATTTCTGCTAAAAGAGCAGTATTATAATCATTGATTTCAGAAAATGCAAATTTGCTTGGAATGAGAAAAGCTCTGTTACATACTCACCTGTCAGTTTATTTCCAAATTTATATTCTAAATGTACAGTATGTGCATGTATGTACATGCTGCAAAATATGAAGAAATCTTAAGAAGAGGAAAACTGAAAGATTCAGAAACTGTCATGTTTTCCTTCCATTAATTTAAGGAATTTGACTCAAAAACCTAACACTGCTTTCTTGATTAACTCACTTAAAAGCTTTCTGGGCCTCTATTATTTGTTTTTAATGTAATATAAATAGCATAGTTAAAAAGAAATTAGAACCATAAAACCCATTTTCATTTTGTGTTCATTCTTCACTTACATGTTTTTCCTTTTTTAAAATTTGTGTATAATTTATTACAGTGAAGTACACAATCCTTAATTTTAGAGCTTGATGAATTTTCTACATATGTATCCTCATAGATAACCATCTTCTAGTGCAGGCTATAGAACATTTCCATCATCCTGACCCTCATGCTCCCTCCCACTCAGTATCACCACAAGAGTGACCCTTAGCCCATGTCCATCATCATAGTTTGCTTATTTTATAATTTCTGATAACTTTAATAATGCTCTTTTGTGTCTACTTCTGTTATTCAACCTTATGTCTGTGAGATTCATCCGTGATCTTCATTGCTTATTATATATTTTTAAGTTTACCTTTTTTCACAAAACTAACACATGTATTGAGGACATTTAGAAAATATGTAAAAGGTGAGGAGAAAGGAGAAAGAGACCTTTAGTACCCCAAGACAAATGTTCCTAAGCTTTGTTTACTTCCACTTCTATTCTTGATATATACATGTAGTTTTCTATATTTGAAATGATAATATATGTTACTATGTATCCATTTCTTACAACATAGCATGTAAATATTTTTACAGTCACCAGAAAGGCCAGTTGTCTTTCTGCTTAGCTCTGGCTGAAATTACTAATGAGCTGGGATTTTCATTTTTTTCAGTTGTAATTCATCGGATGTTGTGTGTCACTCACTGTTCCAGTCACTGTTCTAGGTGCTAAGAGAAGAGAGAGAGGGCAAGACAGGCAAGCTCCCTGCACTTATGGAGGTTGCATTCTACACTGGGGAGCAGTGGACATCAACCAATGAAAAGTAAAGAAGGAATTGTCAGGTAGCAGTAAGCACTGTGAAGAAGATATGTGGACTTAAAGCTGCAGGACTTTCATATACAGTTGGTAGTGTATTACCAAGTAATGTCAAAATACCCCATGATCCAGAAATTTCACTCTGCTTCATGTACGTATAAATCAGGATGCACTTAAAAGAATGTTCATGGCAATATTATTTTTAATAGTGCCAAATTGGAAACACCAAATGTCCACCAACAGTAGAATGGATAAATGAGTTGTAGTGTATTCAGCTGAAATACTGTACAGCCACAGAAACAATGTGCTGCACTCTGTGATTGATTCTTATGAACATTCCACTGAGGGAAGGAAAACAAATGAAGAAGAACACATTCTATTTATAAAAAACCCAAAACTAGGTAAAAACTAAGCTATATTGCTTGAGGATACATACTTAGATAGTAAAATTATTCTAAAAAGAGAGAGAGAGAGAGAGAGAGAGAAGCAAAAAAGTAAAAGTCAGAATAGGGTTTCCTCTGGGGAAACTGAGTGGTAGTGACCAGGAGGGTGAATGTTGGGGAGGTGCTTCTCAAATGCTGGAAATGTTCCATTCTTGACCTTAATAGCAGTTATATAGCAGTCTGTAATGATTGATTAAACTACATATTTACATTTTAGGCACTTCTCCATTTGTGATTTATATTTCAAAGAAATGGGATGATGGTATAAGTATAGTGTGTGTGTGTGTGTGTGTGTGTGTGTGTGTGTGTGTGTGTGTGTATGTGATTTGACAGCCTCATACAGTTGACATACATTTCCTCATATCTCTTTGTAATCCTTCCCTCCCGCCTCTTCCTCCGTAACCCCTCGGCCCTGGGCAATCACTGATCTGCATTCTGTCACTATAAATGAGCTTTCAGAATTCCAGAATTCTATTTAATGGAATCATATAGTATGTCCTCTTATTTTTGTCTGGTTTCTTTTACTCAGCACAATCATGCTGAGACTTATCCTTGACACTGCATTTGACAGTAGTTCATTTCTTTTGATGCTGAGTTGTATTTGCTGTTTGGCCATCCCACAATTTGTTTATCCATTCTCCTAGCTGGTGGATATTTGGGTTGTTTCCAGTTTCTGGCTATTACAAATAAAATTGTTACAAACATTCATGTATAAATCTGTGTGTGGATACATGCTTACTTTTCTCTTGGCTAAATACCTATGAATGGAATAGCTGGATCATATGATAGATGTTTATTTAACTTTCTAAGAAATACAAGTGTATTCTTGTATCTCTCTAATACTTTATGAAAGTATTCTCAAGTCAGTTAATATATTCCTATAAAATTATTTTAAATGACTGTGTAGATGATGTGTTTAACCAATTATTTTTAGGTAGTCATTTAGTGTTTTCCATTACTACAAACAATATTATGATGAATTTACTTGAAACTAAATCTTTGAACATGTTCTTACTTACTTCTTTAAGATAAATGACTAGAAATCAAAGCTTGGCCAAACATTAAAGCTTTTGTTATAGATTGCCTTCTAGACATATGACAAATTAAGTCTTTATCAATGAGAACTTTTCATTTGTGTTCTAGATTTATGTCAGATACAGTTAGTCAAAACTGTATGTTAGATAGTCAAAATACTCCTTCTGTGTAATGAAGCATTTTTTATTTTACTTTATTTAGAATTTATAGATGAAAATAAGTCTAGTCTTAAAACTCGTTTATTCTATTCATATTATATAGTAAATGAAATTTATCTTTCTGAATAAAGTGTACCTATGAAAGAATTACCCTTGGAATTAGGGGATCTGTAAAAAGATAAATTGTGAAGAGATAAAAGATAAATAAGTTGTAGAATAGTAATATATGCTATGATGGCATTTAGGTTTTCAAATAAATATTTTTACTAATTAATGCTTTACTATTTAAAGCAGTTTATATAATGTATGGTTCCTATTGAGAGGTGATAGATGATTGCTACATTTACATAGCAAATATATTTATACATATTTATTTTCATTCTGCATACATACTTTCATAGACTTAAAGAAAAATTTAGAAAATATGAATTGCTATACTGTGATGTGTCTAATGGATGGGATTACAGGCAGATTTTCTTTGTACTTTGTTTCTTCTGTGTTTGAAGTTTTTTCACAATGAGTATACACAGCTTTAACTATTGGAGAAAATATTATATTTTCTTTTGGAGAAATATAAGAGAGCTCTGCAGTTATGTTCAGAAGACATTTTAGAATGTAGATCTTTTGGAGAAGGTCCAGCTTAGATAAGAGGCTATGACAAGTGTATCCTAGTGCTGGAATATATGTCTTCTTTACCAATCTTGGCTTTCCAGTCATTGTTTGTGTTCCTGAATTGGTAGTCAGCAAAATGAATACTTTTTATTCTTCCCTAAATTCTGTCATGCTACACATATATTGTAACTGATATGTTATGTAGCTTGTCAGTTCTAGCTTTCTAGCACTGGTTATATTTCAGCATACTGCAGCTGGTTCAGGGAGTGTCACATAGTTTCACTCTTTTTTTTCTGTACATTTGTCTCTCCATCTGTGTGTTCAGCATTTTGTTGGTCCTTGCACATATTCCATGTATCTATCTATACTCTCACTTTGAATTGGTTAGTCATGCACTGTGTACAGTTTAGCTGGTGACCATTGTGTTCTAAAATAATATTGTTGAAAATATGTAACAAATAATTTCTTCCCAGATTAGATAACTTTTATCTTCAAAGATAACTATAGGTAGCCAAGTGAAAATATTTGAATACCCAAAGTTTATGGTACTGTAGTGGAAAAGTCACTTAAATAGATACCAGGAGACCCATGTAATTGTCCTAGCTCAATTATGCACTTAGGAAGTAGCATCATCTACTTCAGGCTAACAGTACTTGATGGTGAGGTAACCTAACCAGGGTTGAACATGAGGATTAAGCTACATGATGCATGTGAGAGTATTTTATAAATGCTAAAGGACCAGATGGGTGCAGTTCTGACATCTACACCTGCTTCTGTTACTGTGCTAACTGGGAGTCCTTGTGATGGCACGTGTGCTGGTGATGGCCTCACGGTGGTAGTGGGAGGACAGAAGGGAGGCATCGCTAGTACATCTTCAACATCACTTTTTTCATAAGCAAGATCTTTTTTTCTCCAGAATAGTTTCTTCATTTAAAAAAATGCACTGTTCTAGGAGCACTCTGAAGTATTTACACATCCAGAAGCTGATCTAGGGAGTGAAGAGAGACAGAAAAATACTGTTTAGTGATTTACTTATAAATGTTAATTCAAGACATATACAAACACAGTAGTTTCTTCTCAATACTAGCTATGAACAGCTCATTAGTAAGTCCTGAAATCTTTATTGCTTTACTGTGACTCTGTAGACACTTTCTCCATAAAACAATGCATTAGGGGATGTACAT
This sequence comes from Manis pentadactyla, assembly GCF_030020395.1. Classification (NCBI taxonomy): domain Eukaryota; kingdom Metazoa; phylum Chordata; class Mammalia; order Pholidota; family Manidae; genus Manis; species Manis pentadactyla. Next base: position 87,860,519 of record NC_080024.1, on the reverse strand, counting down.
GCCTTATGTCAATTACTAACCAGCTAAAATATCACCTGCTATCCTTAATTTAAGTATATTTTCTGAATTTTAGCTACAGCAGTTCTATTTTTCTCCTTTTCTTTGGATGGAGGGGTCGAGGGGGTCTTTATTGAGCAACCAGATTTCAACTCATGACTTGTTTAAATATCTCTGTTCAAAAGTTTCTGATCAATTGGAAGAAAATCCCTGATTTATTAGAAGTACATGACTATCAGTAGTTACCTCTTATACTTGCTGTTCTTTAAGATCTTGAGAGAAGAACTTTGACTGCTGTGATTAAAGTCAATTAGAAAAAGCCTTCATGAAAATAGCATTCCCCTAAAAAGCAGAAATGCTTCTTGCTTATCATTTTAAAAATATTTATTGTACACCAATTACAGAAATTACAATGATGAATGCTCTAGTAGAGTTATCTCTTGCATAGTTATTAGTTTGGGTAAGTAAAGGTTCAGCCTCATTATCTAAATATATTATAAACATTTTGTTGATCTTAAATAATCATTCTCAGCCACTTCTATTTGTTCAGACTTCTAGTAATTCAAACATCGAAATATAAATTCTTTGAAATGATTGTTGCTTGTTTTTTCCTAGGTTATTTATGTTTAAAATAGGAAAAATGCTTTTCATAAGTTTAAATAAGGTAAATGAAAGTAAAAATAAGCTTAAAGCACAGTTGTATTCAATATAGCTAAAACCAAAGTGAGCTCTACTTTTATGTTTACCTAATAATATGTCTGCTCTTGGAAGGCAAGAGTTTTCTAGAAAGAGTACTGTTTCATCATGAATTTCAGCATGGGGGAAAAATTGTATCTTTTACCTTTGATTTTATATATAAATTGATTTCTTTTATGCTCTAGTGGACCTCTTTTGCCTTGTTAAGAGACACTTGAACTCACTTCTGAGTTCCAGTTAGATTTATGATACTGTTAAGTTGTCTCAAACTATATATTCTTTGCTGAAACATTTAATATTTTACCATCACCTGCAAGGAAGATTGTTCTTTAACTCACTAAAGTAAAATTAAAGGTAATTTAAATTTGAGTTATTAATTTAGTGATCTGTAGGAATTAGGTTTTAACTGAGCTCTAGTGGGAAACTTGCTTGTTTTCAGTTTCAGTGTTTTTTTAAGATAATGTTCTTATTTCTTTGTTACATCATCAACAGACATGAACTAGGTGGGTGTGTCGTCATTACCCTACAGTATGGCAGGCACTTCGGTCTGACCAATCTGCTTTGGTGTAGCACGTCGTGACTTTGGCTTTGTTGGTGGCATATACGATACTCTGGTTGGGGAGACTTTGCAGGCTCTGTAGCTTTCTTTTGGTGGGCTGATGATTTTAATGGAAGTAATTTGCTGCTCCAAAAGTCTTGCATAAATACTACATTAGCTGTACCAAGGATCCAATATCAGCTTTTTATACAAATGTATAACCTTATGACTGAAGATAATACATAGGTGCTTCTAAGGTCTCTAGACACTCTATTTCTTAAAATATCTGTCTAATTTATTGGGTATACAATGAAAAACATATATTAATAAAAGGGATAAATATTAGTTAAGTGTATATGCATTAAATATATAGATATATAAACAAATCATATCCTGAGTTAATATAGAAAACATATAATTTCAAATCTTGTCACTGGATACACTAAATCTATGTAAAATTGGTGGCTAAGGAGGTATGGCCACAATTAATCACTTCTGACTGTTTAACATCTTTATAGTCATCATATTGGTTATTTGTTTTGGTGCGGTGGGATGGGGGGTGGAAGAATGACAGTAATTGGTTGAACACCAAAATCAAATCTCCTAGTTTGTAGTTTTGCCAAAAATCCTGGTGACAGTATGTCATTAATGCCATCTTTGGGCTGTTGGCTGCCTGTGGCTTACCACACCAATTTTAAGCAAGTTATTAAAAACATGGGTCACTTAAATATGAGTAGAGTAACTTATAAAGAATAATTTGTGTAACAGGGCATTTAACTAATATAAGTTCTTGGAAAGACAAAACCAATCAGATTCAGATGGCCTTGATTAGAAAAACTAATTTTTACACTTGCTTATAATGCTAATAAACAATAACTGACATTTATTGAATAATTACCATGCACTGGGCACTCTACTAACGGTCTTGTCTGTTTTGTCCCATTTAAACCTCACATAGGTGGATGTTATTATCCTCCTATACATGAGGAAAGGAAGATTCAGTAGCAAAGTAATTTTGTCCATGGTAATAACATAGTTAGTAAATGGAAAAACAGGTAGGATTCAAACCCTGATGTACCTTGATTTAAAAAATCCATGCTCTTAACCATCACAGTAGTGTTTCTCAAAGTATGTTTTGTAGACCACAGACATAAAAATTATATTAGATAACTATATTAAAAGATTTCTAGGCATTTTTAACAAGTCTCCCAGAGTGACTCTTAAGAACACTACAGTGTGAGAACCACTGCACTATGCTGTACTTTGGCAGCATGAGTAGGTGAAGACCAGTAAGGGCTGATGGGTAGGAAGATGAGGAATATTCTGATGTTAGGAATGAAATATATGAAATTTTTGAAATATGACTAAGTGCTATACAGACTGGCAATATTTGTAATTTTGGAAAATACATATTGTGGTATAGAAGACTTGGCTGACTTAAAGTCTAAATTAAAGATTGAGACTTATGCTTAAGAAGAGAAGGATGTTCCCAGTAGACTGAACAGAACTGGGTGCTAACTTTTCCTGCTCCATTAAAGACATTGCCCATACCTATATCATAACACCGAAACATTGTATTTCAACTGTTTCTTTTCCTTCATTAAGCTGTATCCTTGAGACTGGATTCTGGTTTATTCATTGTTTGTGTCTCCATCTCTTAGTTTAGTCCCTAACACATAGAGATCCTTAATAAATGTCAAATTGTCTCACTTTTTTCTTTTAAAACTCTTGGAAGCTACAACCTGGAATCCTGTCTTAGCCAACTTTTAGCAGTTTGAGAGCCTTGAGCCTCACCTTCCTGTCTAAACCCACAGATCCAAGGAGGAGCTTCAAGTTGTCGCTTAGCTTCCATGAACCGACCACTGAAGTCTAACCCAGCCTTGAATCCTCAGTCTTTCCATGTGCCCCAAGAAGAAAGTTTCCAGGAAAACACAGCAGCTTCTCTTCCCTCCTACTCAGTAATACTGATAGAGGGCTCAGTAACTTGACTCTCAACCCTGGGACGACCTACCCTTCAGCTCCACCAGAAGGGCCACCCCAAAAGCAGAACAGACAGGAGACCATTCAACAGTAGAGGTAATAGAAAAAGACGTTGTTACTTCAGTTCTGAAAAGAGAGTTAACTTGGAGAGCCTTCAGTCACAGTATACGTCATAAAAATGACTTCAGACTTGACTTTAAATGTTGTCATTTCTGGAATAGTTCTGGGAACCATCAAGTGAAAAAAGTAGCCTCTCATTCCTACTCCTACTCAGGTCAGCAGCACTCAGTAACTTGACCCTCAGGCCTGGTGCCACCCTGCTCTGCACTAGAAGAACTTCCCCAAGGCAGGACACAAAATAGAAAACCCTAAAGGAGAGCGGTAGGAAACAAAATTGGCATTTTCAGGGAAAAGTTCCAACTGTGGTTTAATGAAGGCTTGTCCTCTTCAGTGACAGTTAGTCAGTTGCAGCAACAGGACGCTGATTTATGCCAAAGAATTGTATCAGAAAGTAGATTCTATCCAGTTTCACTGCTAGTACCAATATGTTCTACCAGTAATTTTAGGATTATCGTGGGGCAAGCCGGGAGGTTTCTGTGATTTGAATTGTTTTTTTCTTTCTTAAATTTGTCTTCCTCCATGTATCTGCAATTTATATGTCATTTATATAGATTATGCACCTTTCTGATTTCACTTTGCTTAATTCCACTTTATTAATTAGCCATTTTTTGGCACATGCATATGTGTTTTAGAATTCTGAAGCCAATTATAAGATGAAATCCACTGTTAAGAATTTAAAACAAAAGAAACTGTGGAGAAAGCAAAAATAAATTGTTTGGAAAAAACATGATTGTGATAAAGTGTATTTTAGTAAATGTTTATTGCTCCATGATAATGACTTTACTGTTTCCTCTTCAAGGGATTTCTGCTCTTATTCCAGTGTTTTTTAGTACAGAATAAACATGTTTAAAGGGGAGAAAAAACTCTGAGAAACTCTAGTCATGGGGCAAATCCTTGTGGAGAAACAAAAAAGGAAAAAAGCCCTATAGGTCAGGATTAGAGTAGCTGATATCCTTCTCTCTGCTACGCATTTCATTTACTTGCTAAAACCTCTCATTGTTCTATGATCTCCTATGCTACAGGTTTTTACTCTTTGCAATATAAAATGCTCCAAGATTTGAATCTTTATTATTCAAACAGTATCTGGCTCTTGTCAGCTGTTTTAGGCAAAATAGGTACTGGTTAGCTGTCCCTTTTTCTTGTCTTGTTTCTAAAATTAGTTATATGACTTTGTCATTTGGTATCCTGTTTATAGTTTGAGCTATATAAAAACCCAGTTATGAGTTATTTAAAATGAAAGGTGAATTATTTCATATATGCTATGTATAATCAGCATAAAAGAACTTCTTAACACATAGTTTTAAAGCTCTGAGACAGGCATCTCAAGTAGCTTTTAAATCAGTTATCCACACCTAAATGTAAGTGAGAATTGTACATTTTTCTGCTTGTCATCAACTTCTTCTTCTCCTTGGTCTTAACCATGTTTCACTAACCATGTCCGTCTGTTGTGTCTTATTAAGAATTTGTACACCCATCAGCTTCACACTGTTACAGGAGTATAGTACAAAAGCTTCACGGTGAATATGACTTCATGTTTTCTGAGATGAAGTTTTCCTCTCCGGGTAAGCACTGGTTTTACTTTTTACTATAGATGTAGACCCTTTAGAAGATGACTATGAGTATGAAATATGATTTCGGAATACACATTCCTTTGAGAAAAAATTTAATGAGAATATTTAAAGCATTCTGCAATGTAGCCAACAATTTATTAGACTTCTCAGTGGCTCCTTGAATTTGAGTATACATACATATGATATTTGAGGGACAGGTACATATATATGATATTTGAGGGACAGGTTTTGCTTAAGTTAAATGAAAAATTTTTTTCTTCTTCCTTTCATCACCTGACCTACCAGTACAATCTGATCTTAAACGTATTTCTTTAGGCCAAGAGATATAAGCAATTTTTCATTTCTGTGTTTTATATTAACAATTGCTTACAATCTGCCTGGGGACTATGCTGCTTGCTTTTTGCTGTATTTACAGAAGCTTCTGATGATGATAGTGACAGTGGTGATAGACATTACTGAGAGAACAGTAGCCTGAAAAGCCTCCTCCCTCTTTGAGGTAGAGTAGGCAGAGGTCCCTTCTCTGTGGTCCCATAATGGCCTCTGCGTACTTTTTTTTTTTAAATAATTATTTTTTATTGAAGGGTAGTTGACACACAGTATTACATTACTTTCAGGTGTACAACACAGTGATTCAACATTTATATACATGATAGTTCTAGGTACCAGCTATCACCATACCAAGTTGTTACAATATTTTGACTATATTCCTTATGCTATACATTACATCCCGGTTACTTATTTATTTTACAATTGGAAGTGTGTATATATATATGTTTGTGTTTGTGAGGGCATCTCTTACATTTATTGATCAAATGATTGTTAACAACAATAAAATTCTGTATAGGGGGGGTCAATGCTCAATGCACAATCATTAATCCACCCCAAGCCTAATTTTCGTCAGTCTCCAATCTTCTGAACTCTGCGTACTTTTGAATGCTCTACTTGCCATTTTATAATTCTGTGCTTCTAGATCTATCTCCCTGAATAGAATGAACTCCTTGGGGGCAGAAAATATTTATTAATGTTTTTATTTCCAGTACCTGGCAGGATGCTTAGCCTACAGCATATTGTAGATACTATGTAAATGTTTATGAGGAAATTGAGAGAATTGACTCTCTCTCATTGGTTATTACTATTTTAAACTAAAGTTGTGCTTCTATGGACCGAGATAGTCAGCCAAAAACATATTTATATTGCTTTTAACAATTTCTCTGTTATTAATAGTTCTATTTGTTCACTTTCCAGAAAATATTGTATTTCAGTTTACCAAGGAGGCTTAATATTTGAAATGTATTCAGATGCAGATAATTTTGTTCAGTATAGTCAAATGCTGATAGGCCTTAACATAAAGGTACTTTGACCTGATTATTACATGGCTTCAAGCCACTTTGTTACCCATTCTCCATACATACAACTCACGTGTGTCTATTTTATTACTCTATGAAGATAAATGACATGGTAGTTGTTACCATTTTTTCTCTTTTTTAGAGAAACTCATTAATGGAAACAGATGGGTACAAGTTATTCATAATGCAAAATAACCCATCCAGTTATTTATAAATGCATGTTTGAAATGTCTGAGCTGAAATTTTGTTTTCCATTATGCCTTATGCATATGATATTTACTGTTAGTGATTTTAGCATTCTTAATAAAATAAAATAACAATCCTATGTAAGCTAGTTTCCCAATTCAATTCCCATTCAATTTTCTTATGTAACTTTTTTCATTAACTTCTATTTCCTCCCTCAAAGTAATATCATCTTACATTTCAATTACGTTTTGCCCTCTAAACTGCATGTTTAGCTAACTTAAATTCCCCTTGAGAGACAAGTAGAAATCTTTAAAAGGCCTGTCCTTTTACTTTACATTAATGATATAAAAGCAAACCTCAGTGTCCCTTTTGTTCTCCAATAGCCTGAGAATAAATTTATGCAAATTTCATTGAACATCTGTTATTTATAAGTCACTGTTCTTAGTGCACTGTTCTTGTGATGCTTCGCATCAGATTGCATAAGACATGCTTTCAAGTCAATTGGAATAAATAAGACCTATTTGTATAAAAGTGCAAGAGCAAGGCAGGATTTTTGAAGGAGACGGTATTTGAGTTGGAACTTGAAGAACTGTTGAAAGGATCTGGTCCCTCTGACTGATACCTTTGGGTGGGTTCATTTGGATTGCTGCTGCCCTTGCTGATTAACTCCCATTTTGGCTGCTTCCTATCTTTCTATTTTGCTAAAGTATTACTGACTTTGAAGTCCTTAAAGTGGTTTTACATCTATCTACTGTGATCCATCCATATGCTGATTGTATTAATTAGAATATTCTGTTTTTTCTAAAAATCTGTTACTAGTTTGTGCTTTCCTACAATGGTGGAAGCAAATTTAGAGGGGGGGAGGTAAGTTTCAGGTGACAGTAACAGTGTGAGCTAAAGTACCGAATTCAAAAAGTATGAGGACTGTATGGGGACCAAAGTGGTCCAGGTTGACTGGAGCAAATAAGGGGGGAAAGGTGAATGGTAATAGGAAGTATTAGTTAGGGCATGAAAGATGGGTTAAAACTGTATTTAGAGAGGTTCTGTACACTAAATAGGCTAAAGAGTATTATGGGTTTAATTAATGCCATAAATATGTAAAAGCTAAGGGGAATTTTTAAATAGAGAAATGGCATTTTCAGAGTTTTGCTTTAGGAAAGTTAATTTGTATTGGAATTGGGAAATCCTGGAGCCATGGTGATTACCTTGACAAATATTACAGTAAACCAGGGGAAATGTAATCAGGATAATATGGGCTAATGTGGCAGAACTCAGTTTGGCTGGGGGGGAAAGGAAGGTGTGGAGGAAACAAGCTCCAGATGTAAGAGAGGTTACAGAACAAAAATGTCAAGCCCTGGCATTCTTTGACACGCAACATGATTTTTTTGTTTAGTGGCCAGTTTGCTGACACTGATTATGTGATCATTTTCAGTTTTTATTTACTTTTGTAATCTTACTTGTTAAGTTTTACTGTCTTTGGAACCTTTCTTTCATCCTACATCCATTATTTTTGACCCCTTTTTATTTGCAGTTTTAGTCTAATTGACTTTCCCCTTTTCCCATCTACACCCTAACGTGTCCTAGGACAGGGCTCATTAAGTAGCAGAGAACACACTCAAACTAACTCTTGTCAAGGGAGGACTGTGTAAGGCTCAGAGATGTCTCAGAAATTCATGGATAAGAAAAGCTTAGCTAGGCATCATAGGAACTAGAAAGCTAAAAGAATATCTTTTTCTTAAAGAAGCAGTTTTGTTCTTTCTAATGACTTCTCTGTTTCTTGATACACATCTAACCCTCTTTTATCTCTTCTAGCTGGCTTCTGACTGCTTATTCCTTTTATAATGCCTCCTAAAATTCTCTGTTTTCACATGCTCTTTCAGTTCAGTTCCTCACAAGTAACTGGCAGCATCCCTCTTTGTTTCTCAGTCCTTTCCCTCAGTATTTCCCAAGAGAGGAAATTTAATTTATCCAACTCCCTCAGTCCAAGTCATAGTATCCTTTCTGATCCAGCAATCTTTTGGCTACAAGTAATAAAAGCCTGACTCAAATTGGTATAAAAATGAAGAAATATATTATCTCCTATAACAGGAAGTCTGGATGAAGGGCAGCCTTTAATGTTGATTGATTAGAGGTTCAACATTGTCATCAGAAATTTCAAGTTCTGTGCATCCCTTCACTCTACCATACTTGGGATTGGCTTTATCCTTTGTAAAGTGGCTACAGCCATTCCAGGCATCACATCCAGAAAAAAACAACATTCAGAGAAAAAGTGGCCATTTCTTCCTGTGGCTTATTCTTAGAAGTGAAAGAAAAATTCCTAAAATATGGAGATGAGCAGATGCCCCTTCATGTTTTATTGGCCAGATTTGCAGGTAGAGATTTCTTTTGGTTAATAAACTCTATTGGTAAGAAAGAGAAGCCATCGGAATATACCATTGCTAAACCCATCACTGCTAAGCTGAATGAGATTACTGAAAGACTAAATCAGACCCACATCTGGAGTTGGGATTTCACTCTGGTCATTTTGTTCTGGTAAATTAAGCCTTATATCTGGAGAGTAGAAATGAGTGGCAGTATATTAATAGGAACCCAGAAAAGTCCTTCTGTTCAAAGGTATATGAATGTACACATTGGTTCTTCTTTTAAAATGAAAATTAGTCCTGGAAAATTACCTGAAGAAGTCAGAGTTCTATCAAGATCAGAGTTTACTGCAATTACCTCTGGGACAGGTACGTACCCTTTTCCAGGTTAGCTATGGCCTGGAGAGGGAGGTTTGTTATAAAATATATACATAATACAAAATAATGCTACTTTCTATTATGAGGGTCTAGTCTCCCTAAAGGGCATGGCAGAAAGGTACCCTGAAATATATCTGGCATATACTGCTTGGGGTCCACTCTCTGAATCCTTATAGACACAGGTCTTCCACAGAGATTTTCAGTAACAAACACACTTGCAATGAAATAGTGCTTCTTACTATTATCAGAAAAAACATTGAGTATTCAGTCATAAAACTTCCACAAACTTTGAAATATAATTTAGAGAAAGTACTTTGTTCACAATGAGCATACCATATAAGATTATAGTGCCAGTCACTGAACAACATATTAGAACAGATGGACCTAACAGACAGACATCTACAGAACACTCCATCCAAAAGCAGCAGGATACACATTCTTCTCAAGTGCCCATGGAACATTTTCAAGAATAGATCATATACTAGGCCACAAGAAGAGCCTCAGTAAATTCAAAAAGACTGACATTGTACCAACCAGCTTCTCAGACCTCAAAGGTATGAAACTAGAAGTAAATTACGCAAAGAAAATGAAAAAGCCCACAAACATGGAGGCTTCAAAACATGCTCCTAAATAGTCAATGGATCAATGACCAAATAAAAACAGAGATCAAGCAATATATGGAGACAAGTGACAACAATAATTCAACACCGTAAAATCTGTGGTATGCAGCAAAGGCCGTGCTAAGAGGGAAGTATATTACAATACAGGCCTACCTCAGGAAAGAAGAACAATCCCATATGAACAGTCTAAACTCACAATTAACAAAACTAGACAAAGAAGAACAAATGAGGCCCAAAGTCAGTAGAAGGAAGGATGTAATAAAGATTAGAGCAGAAATAAATAATATCGAGAAAAATAAAACAAAAGAAAGAATCAATGAAAGCAGGAGCTGGTTCTTCAAGAAAATAAACAAAATAGATAAACTGCTAGCCAGACTTATCAAGAAAAAAATAGAGTCTACACACATAAACAGAATCAAAAATGAGAAAGGAAATATCACTACAGAAATACAAAGAATTATGAGAGAATACTATGAAAAATTATATGGTAACAAACTGGATAACCTAGAAGAAATGGACAACTTCCTAGAAAAATACAACCTTCCAAGGCTGACCCAATAAGAAACAAAAAATCTGAACAGACCAATCACTAGTAATGAGGTTGAACTGGTAATCAAAAAACTACCTAAGAACAAAATTCCTGAACCAGATGGCTTCACTGCTGAATTTTATCAAACATTTAGTGAAGATCTAATACCCATTCTCTTTTAAGTTTTCCAAAAAGTAGAAGAGGAGGGAATACACCCAAATTCATTCTACGAGGCCAGCATCACCCTAATACCAAAACCAGGCAAAGACACCACAAAAAAGAAAATTACAGACCAGTATCCTTGATGAACACAGATGCAAAAATACTCAACAAAATATTAGCAAACAGAATTCAAAAATACATCAAAAAGATCATCCATCATGATCAAGTGGGATTTATTCCGGGGATGCAAAGATGGTACAACATTCGAAAATCTATCAACATCATTCACCACATCAACAAAAAAGACAAAAACAACATGATTATCTCCATGGATGCTGAAAAAGCATTCAACAAAATTCAACAACCATTCATGATAAAAACTCTCAACAAAATGGGCATAGAGGGCAAGTACCTCAAAATAATAAAGACCATATATGACAGACCCATAGCCACCATCATACTTAAGAGTGAGAAGCTGAAAGATTTTCCTTTAAGATCGGGAACAAACAAGGATGTCCACTCTCCTTACTTTTATTCAACATAGTTCTGGAGGTAGTAGCCACAGCAATGAGACAACACGAAGAAATAAAAGGCATCTAGATTGGCAAGGAAAACATTAAACTGTCCCTGTTTGCAGATGGCATGATATTGTACATAAAAAACCCTAAAGAATCCACCCCAAAACTACTAGAACTAGTATCTGAATTCAGCAAAGTTGCAGGATACAAAATTAATATACAGAAATCTGTTGCATTCCTACACACTAACGAGGAATTGGCAGAAATTGAAGTCAGGAAAACAATTCTATTCACAATTTCATCAAAAAGAATAGAATAGATTGGTGAGCTGGGGGCGGAAGATGGCGGCGTGAGTAGAGCAGCGGAAATCTTCTCCCAAAACAACATATATCTATGAAAATATAACAAAGACAACCCTTCCTAGAATAAAGACCAGAGGACACAGGACAATATCCAGACCACATCCGCACCTGAGAGAACCCAGCGCCTCGCGAAGGGGGTAAGATACAAGCACCGGCCCCGCGGGAGCCGAGCGCCCCTCCCCCCAGCTCCCGGCGGGAGAAGAGCAGGCAGAGCGGGAGGGAGACGGAGCCCAGGGCTTCCGAACACCCAGCCCCAGCCATCCGGGCCAGAGTGCAGGGCCCTCGGTACTGGGAAAACAGGGCAGCAAGAACAGTGAGCAGGCACTGGAGGCTGGGCGACAGAGGACATAAGAAAAGCGCGCGACCATTTTGTTTTTTTGCCTTTTTGCTGCTTTGTTTTGGCGAGCGCTGTTTGGAAGTCTTAAAGGGACAGGGACCCCAATATTAGGGAAACAGGGCAGAAAGACCGGTGAGCAGAGGCCTGAGGCTGGCACCGGAGAATAAAGAAAAACGAACGACCACCTTTTTTTTTTAAATAAAAATTTTTTTTTTTTTTAATTAAAAAAATTTTTTTTCTTGTTTTTTTTTGTGGTCGTTGTTTTGTTTTGGCGGGTGCTTTTTGGAAGTCTTAAAGGGGCAGGGCGGGCCACTTAATCCAGAGGTAGGGAATCCGGGACCTCTGGGCACCCTAACCCCTGGGCTGCAGGGAACAGGGAGGCCCCTTACAGAGATAAATAGCCTCCCAGCAGCTCCTGCTCCAACGTGACTCCACCATTTTGGAGTAGCTGCCCGAGCCAGGCCACGCCCACAGCAACAGCGGAGATTAACTCCATAGCAGCCGGGCAGGAAGCAGAAACCCTGTCTGCGCGCAGCTGTGCAGCACAAGCCACTAGAGGCCGCTGTTCTCCCAGGAGAGGAGGGCCACAAACCAACAAGAAAGGAAGTCCTTCCAGCCGTCACTCGTCCCAGTTCTGCAGACTATTCCTATCACCATGAAAAGGCAAAGCTACAGGCAGACAAAGATCACAGAGACAACACCAGAGAAGTAGACAGACCTAACCAGTCTTCCTGACAAAGAATTCAAAATAAGAACCATAAACATGCTGACAGAGATGCAGAGAAATACGCAAGAAAAATGGGATGAAGTCCGGAAAGAGATCACAGATGCCAGAAAGGAGATCGCAGAAATGAAACAAACTCTGGAAGGGTTTATAAGCAGAATGGATAGAATGCAAGAGGCCATTGATGGAATTGAAATCAGAGAACAGGAACGCATGGAAGCTGACATAGAGAGAGACAAAAGGATCTCCAGGAATGAAACAATATTAAGAGAACTGTGTGACCAAACTAAAAGGAGCAATATCCGTATTATAGGGGTCCCAGAAGAAGAAGAGAGAGGCAAAGAGATGGAAAGTATCTTAGAAGAAATAATTGCTGAAAACTTCCCCACACTGGGGGAGGAAGTAATCAAACAGACCACGGAAATACACAGAACCCCCAACAGAAAGGATCCAAGAAGGGCAACACCAAGACACATAATAATTAAAATGGCAAAGATCAAGGACAAGGAAAGAGTGTTAAAGGCAGCTAGAGAGAAAAAGGTCACCTATAAAGGGAAACCCATCAGGCTAACGTCAGATTTCTCAACAGAAACCCTACAGGCCAGAAGAGAATGGCATGATATATTTAATACAATGAAACAGAAGGGCCTTGAACCAAGGATACTGTATCCAGCACGACTATCATTCAAATATGACGGTGGGATTAAACAATTCCCAGACAAACAAAAGCTGAGGGAATTTGCTTTCCACAAACCACCTCTACAGAACATCTTACAGGGACTGCTCTAGATGGGAGCACTCCTAGAAGGAGCACAGCACAAAACACCCAACATATGAAGAATCGAGGAGGAGGAACAAGAAGGGAGAGAAGAAAAGAATCTCCAGACAGTGTATATAACAGCTCAATAAGCGAGCTAAGTTAGGCAGTAAGATACTAAAGAGGCTAACCTTGAACCTTTGGTAACCACGAATTTAAAGCCTGCAATGGCAATAAGTACATATCTTTCAATAGTCACCCTAAATGTTAATGGGCTGAATGCACCAATCAAAAGACACAGAGTAACAGAATAGATAAAAAAGCAAGACCCATCTATATGCTGCTTACAAGAAACTCACCTCAAACCCAAAGACATGTACAGACTAAAAGTCAAGGGATGGAAAAACATATTTCAAGCAAACAACAGTGAGAAGAAAGCAGGGGTTGTAGTACTAATATCAGACAAAATAGACTTCAAAACAAAGAAAGTAACAAGAGATAAAGAGGGACACTACATAATGATAAAGGGCTCAGTCAAACAAGAGGATATAACCATTCTAAATATATATGCACCCAACACATGAGGACCAGCATATGTGACACAAATACTAACAGAACTAAAGGGGGATATAGACTGCAATGCATTCATTCTAGGAGACTTCAACACACCACTCACCCCAAAGGATAGATCCACTGGGCAGAAAATAAGTAAGGACACGGAAGCACTGAACAACACAGTAGAGCAGATGGACCTAATAGACATCTATAGAACTCTACATCCAAAAGCAGCGGGATATACATTCTTCTCAAGTGCACATGGAACATTCTCCAGAATAGACCACATACTAGGCCACAAAAAGAGCCTCAGAAAATTCCAAAAGATTGAAATCCTACCAACCAACTTTTCAGACCACAAAGGCATAAAACTAGAAATAAACTGTACAAAGAAAGCAAAGAGGCTCACGAACACATGGAGGCTTAACAACACGCTCCTAAATAATCAATGGATCAATGACCAAATCAAAATGGAGATCCAGCAATATATGGAAACAAATGACAACAACAACACTAAGCCCCAACTTCTGTGGGACACAGCAAAAGCAGTCTTAAGAGGAAAGTATATAGCAATCCAAGCATATTTAAAAAAGGAAGAGCAATCCCAAATGAATGGTCTAATGTCACAATTATCGAAATTGGAAAAAGAAGAACAGATGAGGCCTAAGGTCAGCAGAAGGAGGGACATAATAAAGATCAGAGAAGAAATAAATAAAATTGAGAAGAATAAAACAATAGCAAAAATCAATGAAACCAAGAGCTGGTTCTTCGAGAAAATAAACAAAATAGATAAGCCTCTAGCCAGACTTATTAAGAAGAAAAGAGAGTCAACACAAATCAACAGTATCAGAAACGAGAAAGGAAAAATCACGACGGACCCCACGGAAATGCAAAGAATTATTGGAGAATACTATGAAAACCTATATGCTAACAAGCTGGGAAACCTAGGAGAAATGGACAACTTCCTAGAAAAATATAACCTTCCAAGATTGACCCAGGAAGAAACAGAAAATCTAAACAGACCAATTACCAGCAATGAAATTGAAGAGGTAATCAAAAAACTACCAAAGAACAAAACCCCCGGGCCAGATGGATTTACCTCGGAATTTTATCAGACATACAGGGAAGACATAATACCCATTCTCCTTAAAGTCTTCCAAAAAATAGAGGAGGAGGGGATACTCCCAAACTCATTCTATGAAGCTAACATCACCCTAATACCAAAACCAGGCAAAGACCCCACCAAAAAAGAAAACTACAGACCAATATCCCTGATGAACGTAGATGCAAAAATACTCAACAAAATATTAGCAAACCGAATTCAAAAATACATCAAAAGGATCATACACCATGACAAAGTGGGATTCATTCCAGGGATGCAAGGATGGTACAACATTCGAAAGTCCATCAACATCATCCACCACATCAACAAAAAGAAAGACAAAAACCACATGATCATCTCCATAGATGCTGAAAAAGCATTTGACAAAGTTCAACATCCATTCATGTTAAAAACTCTCAGCAAAATGGGAATAGAGGGCAAGTACCTCAACATAATAAAGGCCATCTATGATAAACCCACAGCCAACATTATATTGAACAGCGAGAAGCTGAAAGCATTTCCTCTGAGATCGGGAACTAGACAGGGATGCCCACTCTCTCCACTGTTATTTAACATAGTACTGGAGGTCCTAGCCACGGCAATCAGACAAAATAAAGAAATACAAGGAATCCAGATTGGTAAAGAAGAAGTTAAACTGTCACTATTTGCAGATGACATGATACTGTACATAAAAAACCCTAAAGACTCCACCCCAAAACTACTAGAACTGATATCGGAATACAGCAAAGTTGCAGGATACAAAATCAACACACAGAAATCTGTGGCTTTCCTATATACTAACAATGAACCAACAGAGAGAGAAATCAGGAAAACAACTCCATTCACAATTGCATCAAAAAAAATAAAATACCTAGGAATAAACCTAACCAAAGAAGTGAAAGACTTATACTCTGAAAACTACAAGTCACTCTTAAGAGAAATTAAAGGGGACACTAACAGATGGAAACTCATCCCATGCTCGTGGCTAGGAAGAATTAATATCGTTAAAATGGCCATCCTGCCCAAAGCAATATACAGATTTGATGCAATCCCTATGAAACTACCAGCAATATTCTTCAATGAACTGGAAAAAATAATTCAAAAATTCATATGGAAACACCAAAGACCCCGAATAGCCAAAGCAATCCTGAGAAAGAAAAATAAAGTAGGGGGGATCTCACTCCCCAACTTCAAGCTCTACTATAAAGCCATAGTAATCAAGACAATTTGGTACTGGCACAAGAGCAGAGCCACAGACCAATGGAACAGACTAGAGAATCCAGACATTAACCCAGACATATATGGTCAATTAATATTTGATAAAGGAGCCATGGACATACAATGGCGAAATGACAGTCTCTTCAACAGGTGGTGTTGGCAAAACTGGACAGCTACATGTAGGAGAATGAAACTGGACCATTGTCTAACCCCATATACAAAAGTAAACTCAAAATGGATCAAAGACCTGAATGTAAGCCATGAAACCATTAAACTCCTGGAAGAAAACATAGGCGAAAACCTCTTAGACATAAACATGAGTGACCTCTTCTTGAACATATCTCCCCGGGCAAGGAAAACAACAGCAAAAATGAGTAAGTGGGACTATATTAAGCTGAAAAGCTTCTGTACAGCAAAAGACACCATCAATAGAACAAGAAGGATCCCTACAGTATGGGAGAATATATTTGAAAATGACACATCCGATAAAGGCTTGACGTCCAGAATATATAAGGAGCTCTCACGCCTCAACAAACAAAAAACAAATAACCCAATTAAAAAATGGGCAGAGGAACTGAACAGACAGTTCTCCAAAAAAGAAATACAGATGGCCAACAGACACATGAAAAGATGCTCCACATCGCTAATTATCAGAGAAATGCAAATTAAAACTACAATGAGGTATCACCTCACACCAGTAAGGATGGCTGCCATCCAAAAGACAAACAACAACAAATGTTGGCGAGGCTGTGGAGAAAGGGGAACCCTCCTACACTGCTGGTGGGAATGTAAGTTAGTTCAACCATTGTGGAAAGCAGTATGGAGGTACATCAAAATGCTCAAAACAGACTTACCATTTGACCCAGGAATTCCACTCCTAGGAATTTACCCTAAGAATGCAGCAATCAAGTTTGAGAAAGACAGATGCACCCCTATGTTTATTGCAGCACTATTTACAATAGCCAAGAATTGGAAGCAACCTAAATGTCCATCGATAGATGAATGGATAAAGAAGATGTGGTACATATACACAATGGAATACTACTCAGCTATAAGAAAAGGGCAAATCCAATCATTTGCAGCAACATGGATGGAGCTGGAGGGTATTATGCTCAGTGAAACAAGCCAAGCGGAGAAAGAGAAATACCAAATGATTTCACTTATCTGTGGAATATAAGAACAAAGGAAAAACTGAAGGAACAAAACAGCAGCAGAATCACAGAACTCAAGAATGGACTAACAGGTACCAAAGGGAAAGGGACTGGTGAGGATGGGTGGGTAGGGAGGGATAAGGGGGGGAGAAGTAGGGGGGTATTAAGATTAACATGCATGGGGGGGTAGGAGAAAAGGGAGGGCTGTACAACACAGAGAAGGCAAGTAGTGATTCTACAACATTTTGCTATGCTGATGGACAGTGACTGTAAAGGGGTTTATAGGGGAGACCTGGTATAGGGGAGAGCCTAGTAAACATAATATTCGTCAGGTAAGTGTAGATTAGTGATAGCAAAAAAAAAAAAGGGCAGTTCCTGTGTGGTAACCTCCAACGAGTTCTACACAAGGGTATAAAGGGCATATAAAAGTGTAGGCAAAGGGTCTGTTTGTGTTTATACAGAGGATCAAAGCCTAATTGGGCTACCCCGAAAATGAACTAAGATACGATATGAAAAAGAACTTCCAACATCTGCACCCTCTGGAAGACTCATGCCAGAAGATGATCATCAAAAAACCCCAACAAAGATCCACGCACTGCTACAGCTGTAGATGCACTCATCCCACCAGTTCCTGGACTTGCCATGGGAATGAGGAAGGAGATATCTAAGCTGGCCTGTGCATACAGTAAAACAACAAAATTGGACTGGATCTATACTGTTGGAACTCAACCAAGAATTTGGAGAAGTGCAAATTGTAGCTCTCCAAAGTCTTACAACTACAAACTATTTATTGTTAAAAGAACATATGGCATGTGAACAGTCCCCAGGAATGGGTTGTTTTAATTTGTCTGATTTCTCTCAGTCTGTTCAAGTTCATTTGGACAATATCCACCATATCATAGATAAGTTTTCACAAATGCCTAAGGTGCCTAACTGGTTTTCTTGGTTTCACTGCAGATGGCTGGTAATTACAGATATGCTTTGGTTATGTAACTATACTCCTATTATGTTAATGTGTGTGTGCAATTTAAGTAGTAGCTTAAAACCTATACATGCTGAAGTTACTCTACAAGAAGATATATCAAAGAAATAATCAATCTTCCCATGTTTTCTTCCGCCTGCTACTTCTATAGCTTTTCTTCTTCCTTCCTAATTACAACCCTTAAATAGAATTCGTGCCTCATATCAAATTTACCGAGTATCATAATTCTTCCAAGTGGTAAAGATACCTCAAGACAAATGCTGGGCATAGAAGCCACAGGGCATAAATATGCAAAGAAGTAAAAAGCTAACTTTTTCAAACAATAAGGCTTCTCTCTCACTTACCAACTTCACATTTCCCTGTATGGCCCCGGAAGATGACTGGTTAGCCAGAGACGGGTAAGATTCCTCAAGGGAGGAACAACCTAAGACAGGCACAGTCGCAGGGGGGCCATCAGGTGAGAAATTGGGGATCAACAGAGGTGAGGCTTAGAACCTCACCCCCCCGTTCTGAGAGAAATCTTCTGCATACGTGGATGTTTTATTGCCCTGGTCTAGCTTGGATTAACACATAGTCTACAGGCACACACCTGATCATCTACATGTGCTCTCTTACAACACTAAACTATGTTTTCTACCTTTATCTTGTATCTACCTACCACTTCAGCATTTTATTAAAAATAATAATAATAAAGAGAGAAATGTGGTATCCACATATAAATCAAGTATAAAAACCAAATGAGTATTCATATTTGAACTGACTGTTTATAGTTCATAATGCATGAGCAAAACCGAAAGTTTCTATGATGACTGCCCTTGTACTGTTCACTATGTAACTTATTCATTATGTAAGAATTTGTTCTACATGTAAAAACTTGTTTGTTATGCCTCAGAAGATTGGAGACTGACAAAAATTAGGCTTGGGGTGGAATAATGATTGTGCATTGAGCATTGACTCCCCTATACAGAATTTTATTGTCGTTAACAACCATTTGATCAATAAATATGAGAGATGCCCTCACAAAAAAAAAAAAAAAAAAAAAAAAAGGACAGACTTCCAATGGTAAAATAAATTAGTAACCGGGATGTAATGTATAGCATAAGGAATATAGTCAAGATATTGTAACAGCCTGGTAGGGTGATAGCTGAAACCTAGAATTATGTATATAAATGTTCTACCACTGTGTTGTACACTTGAAACTCATGTAATGTAATACTGTGTGTCAACTACCCTTCAATAAAAAATAATTACTAAAAAAAAAAAAAAAAAAAAAGAATAGAATACCTAGGAATAAAGCTAACCAAGGAAGTGAAAGACCTATACTCTGAAAAGTACAAGACACTCATAAGAGAAATTAAAGAAGATACCAATAAATAGAAACACATCCCATGCTCATGGATGGGAAGAACTAATATTGTCAAAATGGCCATCCTGCCTAAAGCAATCTGCAGATTCAAGGAAATCCCTATCAAAATACCAATGGAATTCCTCAACAAACTAAAGCAAATCATTCTATAATTCATTTGGAACCACAAAAGACCCTGAAGAGCCAAAGCAATCCTGATAAGGAAGAATAAAGTGGGAGGGATTATGCTCCCTGACTTCAAGCTCTACTACAAAGCCACAGTAATCAAGACAACTTGGTAGTGGCACAAGGACAGACCCATAGACCAATGGAACAGACTAGAGAGCCTGATATAAACCCAAGCACATATGGTCAATTAATATATGGCAAAGGAGCCATATACATATACAATGGGGAAATGACAGTGCATCAACAACTAGTGTTGGAAAAACTGGACAGCTACATGCAAGAAAATGAAGCTGGACTATTGTCTAGCCCCATGCCAAAAAGTAAACTCAAAATGGATCCAAGACCTGAATGTAAGTCATGAAACTATAAAACTCTTAAAAGAAAACATAGGCAAAAATCTCCTGAATGTAAACATGAGCAACAACTTTTTCCTGAACACATCTCTTCGGGTAAGGGAAACAAAGTAAAAAAAATGAACAAATGGGACTGCATAAAGCTAAAAAGCTTCTGTACAGGAAAGGACACCATCAGCAGAACAAAAAGACATCCTACTTTATGGGAGAATATATTTGTAAATAACATATCCGACGGGTTAACATCCAAAATATATAAAGAACTCAAGCGTCTCAACCCCCAACAAGCAAACAACCCAATAAAAAATGGGCAGAGGATGTGAACAGACATTTATCCAAAGAAGTAATTCAGATGGCCAACAGGCACATGAAAAGATGCTTCTTAACATCACTAATTATCAGGGAAATGCAAATTAAAACCACAATGGGATATCACCTCACACCAGTTAGGATGGCCAACATAGAAAAAACTAGGAACAAAAATGCTGGCGAAGATGTGGAGAAAGGGGAACCCTCCTACACTGCTGGTGGAGATGTAACCTACTTCAACCATTGTGGAAAGCAGTATGGAGGTTCCTCAGAATGCTCAAAATAGACTTACCATTTGACCCAGGAATTCCACGTCTAGGAATTTACCCTAAGAATGCAGCACTTCAGTTTGAAAAAGACAGATTCACCCCTATGTTTATCACTGCACTATTTACAATAGCCAAGAAATGGAAGTGTGTCCTTCCTTTTCTAAGTGTCCATCAGTAGATGAATGGATAAAGAAGATGTGGTACATATACACAATGGAATATTATTCAGCCATAAGAAGAAAACAAATCCTACAATTTGCAACAACATGGATGGAGCTAGAGGGTATTATGCTCAGTAAAATAAGCCAAGTGGAGAAAGACAAATACCAAATAATTTCACTCATCTGTGGAGTATAAGAACAAAGGAAAAACTGAAGGAACAAAACAGCAGCAGAATCACAGAACCCAATAATGGACTAACAGTTACCAAAGGTAAAGAGACTGGGGAGGATGGGAGGGTAGGGAGGGATAAGGGTGGGGAAGAAGAAAGGGGGTATTATGATTAGTATGTATAATGTGGGGGGTGGGGGAAAGGGGAGAGCTGTGCAACACAGAGAAGACAAGTAGTGATTCTACAACATCATACTATGCTGATGGATAGTGACTGTAATGGGGTTTGTGGGGGGGGACTTGGGGTAGGGAAGAGCCTAGTAAACAATGTTCTTCATGTAATTGTAGATTAATGACAACAAAGTTAAAATATAAATTAAAATTTTTAAAAGTTAGATTTAGTTGTGGATAGAAATTACAGCTATTCAGAATATATAATATTGTACTAGATATTTGTGCCTTCAGAGGGCATCTTTTAAAATACTCATTGAAGGCTCTTGTTAGTAATTTTAATAGAGAAGTATTATTTTTTTTTAATGATGAGACTGACCCAGGTTATGGTTGTGAGCTGGGTAAATAAGGAGGGAAATGTATAAAATGAAGTTTGGAAGAGAGTAAGAACAGCAGTTAACTCCTTTATTATCACTCACATACATGGTCCTTTTCTCTCCACTTCCACATGGGTCTCATTTTGACTGGAATAGAACTCAACTGGCAAGAGTCTGGAAAGGTGTGCTCATACAGAAGACATGACAGTCCACAGAAAAATAGTTGCTATTCATAATCTGAACAGATATTCTAGCTTTATGGAATTGCTATGTTTTATCAAAATGATTATAAATAAAATGTGTTTTCATTTTGACCTTCATATAATATTAAAAATCTTTTCCCACACATACCCAAAAAAATTTATGACAAACTGAGTTGGAAAACTTCTTAGTAAACTAGCAGTGCAGATGTTAATCACTTGGTGGTGTTCAGGCTATGGTGATTTTCCTAGCTGTAATGACTTTATGGTCCTTATACTTTAATTTTGGTTTGCCTTTGAATGCATCATTCTTTGGCCCCATAGCATCACCTAAGATCTTGGCTGTCCCTTTTTCACTGACCATAAATTACAGTTCCAAATCTTGCCCCACAATTTCAGTTCCTAAGTGTTTCTCTGCTTTTTATCTGTGTGTTGTAAAGCCCACATTTGATAAAGCTCCTTTCATTCATGGCACAAGCCACAACCTAATTATAAAATTTTAAGTGCTGTGAATTAAGTCTTTGTCATTCATCTTCATGATGGAATTTTCTTCAGAAAACATAAATCCAGAAACTCTGTGCATGTGAGTGATAAAATCATGTTACTAGAGGGTGGAGCCAACATGGCGGCATGATAAGGACAGTGGGAATCTAATCCCAAAAACATATATATTTTTGAAAATACAACAAATATAACTAATCCTAAAAGAAAGACCAGAAGACACAGGACATACATCCACACGTGCTAGAGCCCAGCACCTGGTAAAAGGGGTAAGATACAACCCCTGGCCCAGCGGGACCCGAGAACACCTCCCCCCAGCTCCTGGCGGGAGGGAGAGGGAGCCCAGGACTGATAAACACCCAGCCCCAGCCACCCGCACCAGAGCGCAGACACAGTGCATGCGTGGAGGGCTGGAAACTAGGGAAATAGTGCAGCAAGACCTCTGAGCGGGTTCTGAAGCTGATGCCCCTGTAACAAAGAAAAGCGAGTGCTTTTTGAAAGTCTTAAAGGGGCAGGGACTTAACAGCTAGACGGAAACAATACAGGTCACAGCCCAGTGGCTGGAAATTACAGGGAAAACCGGGCGCACTAACCCCCTGGGCAACAGCTCTGAGACCCCTCATGGAGGTAAACAGCCAAGCAGCCCCCTCCCGTCCATTAACCCTCCAGGCACTGCAAAAGCAGAGAAAAAGCCTAAGGCAAACAACACCTAAAGAAAGGGAGATCCCTCCACTCCAGCCGGGCAAGACACAAAGACACAGCCTACATGCAATTGCCCAACACAAGCCAGTAGGGGTCGCAGTTGTCCCAGTAAAGAAAGGCCAGTAGCAAGAGAAAAGTTTGGCCCTCCCAGCTGACTGTCAATAGCACCTGTAAACATGAAAAGACAAAAAAATATGATCCAGACAAGACTAACCCAGACAGCTTGGGCATCTACTACATCTTCCCCTGAGAAGGAACCTGGGGAGATAGATTTAACCAGTCTTCCTGAAAAAGAATTCAAAACAAAAGTCATAACCATGCTGATGGACTTGCAGAGAAATATGCAAGAACAAAGGAAGGAGAAAACAGAAATAAAACAAGCTCTGGAAGGACTTCAAAACAGAATGGAGGAGATGCAAGAGACCATTAATGGACTAGAAAACAGAGAACAGGAACACAGAGAAGCTGATGCAGAGAGAGATAATAGGATCTCCAGGAATGAAAAAATTTTAAGAGAGCTGAGTGACCAATCGAAATGGAACAATATCCGCATTATAGGGGTACCAGATGAAGAAGAGAGAGAAAAAGGGATAGACAGTGTCTTTGAAGAAATAATTGCCGAAAACTTCCCCAAACTAGGGGAAGAAATGGCCTCTCAGACCACAGAGGTACACAGAACTCCCATGACAAGGGATCCAAGGAGGGCAACACCAAGACACATAATAACTAAAATGGCAAAGATCAAAGACAAGGACAAAGTATTAAAGGCAGCCAGAGAAAAAAGAAAGGTTACCTACAAAGGAAAACCCATCAGGCTATCATCAGACTTCTCAACAGAAACCCTACAGGCCAGAAGAGAATGGCATGATATACTTAATGCAAAGAACAGAAGGGCCTCGAACCAAGACTACTGTATCCAGCATGAATATCATTTAAATATAAAAGAGGGATTAAACAATTCCCAGACAAGCAAAAGTTGAGGGAATTTGCCTCCCACAAATCACCTCTACAGGGAATCCTAAAGGGACTGCTCTAGATGGGAGAACTCCTAAAATGAGCACAGAACAAAACACCCAACATATGAAGAAGGGAGGAAGAGGAATAAGTAGGGAGAGAAATAAAGAATCATCAGACCGCATTTATAATAGCTCAACAAGCAGGTTAAATTAGACAGCAAGATAGTAAAGAAGCTAACCCTGAACCTTTGGTAACCACAAACTTAAAGCCTGCAATGGCAATAAGTTCATACCTTTCAATAATCACCCTAAATGTAAATGGACTGAATGCACCAATCAAAAGACACAGAGTAATAGAATGGATAAAAAAGCAAGGTCCATCCATATGCTGCTGACAAGAGGCTCACCTCAAACCCAAAGACATGCACAGACTTAAAGTCAAGAGATGGAAAAAGATATTTCATGCAAACAACAGAGAGAAGAAAGCAGGTGTTGCAATTCTGGTATCAGACAAAACAGTCTACAAAATTAAGAAAGTAACAAAAGACAAAGAAGGACATTACATAATGATAAAGGACTCAGTCCAAGAAGAGGATATAACCATTATAAATATATATGTACCCAATACAGGAGCACCAACATACCTGAAACAAATACTAACTGAACTAAAGGAGGAAATAGAATGCAATGCATTCATTTGGGGAGACTTCAACACACCACTCACTCCAAAGGACAGATCCACCAAACAGAAAATAAGTAAGGACACAGAGGCACTGAACAACACGCTAGAACAAATGGACCTAATAGACATCTACAGAACTCTACATCCAAAAGCAACAGGATACACATTCTTCTCAAGTGCAACTGGAACTTTCTCCAGAATAGACCACATACTAGGCCACAAAAAGAGCTTCAGTAAATTCCAAAAGATTGAAATCCTACCAACCAACTTTTCAGACCACAAAGGCATAAAACTAGAAATAAACTGTACAAAGAAACCAAAAAGGCACACAAACACATGGAGGCTTAAAAACACGCTCCTAAATAATCAATGGATCAATGACCAAATCAAAATGGAGATCCATCAACATATGGAAATGAACGACAACAACAACACTAAGCCCCAACTTCTGTGGGACACAGCAAAAGCAGTCTTAAGAGGAAAGTATGTAGCAATCCAAGCATATTACAAAAGGAAGAACAATCCCAAATGAATGGTCTAATGTCAAAATTATCAAAATTGGAAGAAGAAGAACAAATGAGGCCTAAGGTCAGCAGAAGGAGGGACATAATAAAGATCAGAGAAGAAATAAATAGAATTGAGACGAATAAACAATAGCAAAAATCAATGAAACCAAGAGCTGGTTCTTTGAGAAAATAAACAAAATAGATAAACCTCTAGCCAGACTTATTAAGAGGAAAAGAGAGTCAACACAAATCAACAGTATCAGAAAGAAGAAAGGAAAAATCACAACGGACCCCACAGAAATACAAAGAATTATTAGAGAATACTATGAAAACCTATATGCTAACAAGCTGGGAAACCTAGGAGAAATGGACAACATCCTAGGAATAAACAACCTTGAAAGACTGACCCAGAAAGAAACAGAAAAATCTAAATAGACCAATTACCAGCAATGAAATTGAAGCGGTAATCAAAAAACTACCAAAGAACAAAACCCCCGGGCCAGATGGATATACCTCAGAATTTTATCAGACATAAAGGGAAGACATAATACCAATTCTCCTTAAAGTTTTCCAAAAAATAGAAGAGGAGGGGATACTCCCAAACTCATTCTATGGAGCTAACATCACCCTAATACCAAAACCAGGCAAATACCCCAACAAAAAAGAAAACTACAGACCAATATCCTTGATGAACGTAGATGCAAAAATACACAACAAAATATTAGCAAACCGAATTCAAAAATACATCAAAAGGATCGTACAAAATGACCAAGTGGGATTCATCCCAGGGATGCAAGGATGGTACAACATTCGAAAGTCCATCAACATCATCCACCACATCAACAAAAAGAAAGACGAAATTCACATGATCATCTCCATAGATGCTGAAAAAGCATTTGACAAAGTTCAACATCCATTCATGATAAAAACTCTCAGCAAAATGGGAATAGAGGGGAAGTATCTTACCATAATAAAGGCCATCTATGATAAACCCACAGCCCATATTATATTGAACAGCAAGAAGATGAAAGCTTTTCCTCTGAGATCGGGAACTAGACACTGATGCCCACTCTCCCCACTGTTATTTAACATAGTACTGGAGGTCCGAGGCACGGCAATCAGACAAAACAAAAAAATACTAGGAATCCAGATTGGTAAAGAAGAAGTTAAACTGTCGTTATTTGCAGATGACATGATACTGTACATAAATATCTCTAAAGACTCCACCCCAAAACTACTAGAACTGGTATTGGAATACAGCAAAGTAGCAGGATACAAAATCAACACACAGAAATCTGTGGCTTTCCTATACACTAACAATGAACCAACAGAAAGAGAAATCAGGAAAACAACTCCATTCACAATTGCATAAAAAAAAAAAAACCTAGGAATAAACCTAACCAAAGAAGTGAAAGACTTATACTCTGAAAACTACAAGTCACTCTTAAGAGAAATTAAAGGTGACACTAACAAATGGAAACTCATCCCATGCTCTTGGCTAGGAAGAATTAATATCGTCAAAATGGCCATCCTGCCCAAAGCAATATACAGATTTGATGCAATCCCTATGAAACTTCCAGCAACATTCTTCAATGAACTGGAACAAATAATTCAAAAATTCATATGGAAACACCAAAGACGCCAAATAGCAAAAGCAATCTTGAGAAAGAAGAATAAAGTAGGGGGGATCTGACTCCCCAACTTCAAGCTCTACTATAAAGCCATAGTAATCAAGACAATTTGGTACTGGCACAAGAACAGAGCCACAGACCAATGGAACAGACTAGAGAATCCAGACATTAACCCAGACATATATCATCAATTAATATTTGATAAAGGAGCCATTGGACATACAATGGCGAAATGACAGTCTCTTCAACAGATGGTGCTGGCAAAACTGGACAGCTACATGTAGGAGAATGAAACTGGACCATTGTCTAACCCCATATACAAAAGTAAATTCAAAATGGATAAAGACCTGAATGTAAGTCATGAAACCATTAAACACTTGGAAGAAAACATATTCAGAAACCTCTTAGACATAAACATGGGTGACCTCTTCTTGAACATATCTCCCTGGGCAAGGAAAACAACAGCAAAAATGTACAAGAGGGACTATATTAAGCTGAAAAGCTTCTGAACAGCAGAAGACGCCGTCAATAGAACAAAAAGGAACCCTACAGTATGGGAGAATGTATTTGAAAATGACAGATCCGATAAAGGCTTGACGTCCAGAATATATAAAGAGCTCACATGCATCAACAAACAAAAAACAAATAACCCAATCAAAAAATGTGCAGAGGAACTGAACAGTTCTCCAAAAAAGAAATACAGATGGCCGACAGACACATGAAAAGATGCTCCACATCGCTAATTATCAGAGAAATGCAAATTGAAACTACAATGAAGTATCACCTCACACCAGTAAGGATGGCTGCCATCCAAAAGACAAACAACAACAAATGTTGGCGAAGCTGTGGAGAAAGGGGAACCCTCCTACACTGCTGGTGGGAATGTAAATTAGTTCAACCATTGTGGAGAGCAGTATGGAGGTACATCAAAATGCTCAAAACAGACTTACCATTTGACCCAGGAATTGCACTCCTAGGAATTTACCCTAAGAATGCAGCAATCAAGTTTGAGAAAGACCAATGCACCCCTATGTTTATCGCAGCACTATTTACAATAGCCAAGAATTGGAAGCAACCTAAATGTCCATCGATAGATGAATAGATAAAGAAGATGTGGTACATATACACAATGGAATACTACTCAGCCATAAGAAAAGGGCAAATCCTACCATTTGCAGTAACATGGATGGAGCTGGAGGGTATTATGCTCAGTGAAACAAGCCAAGCGGAGAAAGAGAAATACCAAATGATTTCACTCATCTGTGGATTATAAGAACAAATGAAGGAACAAAACAACAGCAGAACCACAGAACTCAAGAATGGACTAACAGGTACCAAAGGGAAAGGGACTGGGGAGGATGGGTGGGTAGAGAGGGATAAGGGGGGGGGAATAAGAAGGGGGTATTAAGATTAGCATGCATGGGGGGTGGGAGAAAGGGGAAGGCTGTGCAACACAGAGAAAACAAGTAGTGATTCTACAACATTTTGCTATGCTTATGGCCAGTGACCGTAAAGGGGCTTATAGGGGGGACCTGGTATAGGGGAGAGCCTAATAAACATAATATTCATCATGTAAGTGTAGATTAATGATAACAACAAAAAAAAAGCAGTTCCTGTGTGTTGACCTCCAATGTGTTCTACACAATGGTATAAATTGCATATAAAAGTGTAGGCAAAGAGTCTGTTTGTGTTTATACAGAGGATCAAAGCCTAATTTGGCTACCCAAAAAATGAACTAATATATGATATGAAAAAGAACTTCCAACATCAGCACTCTCTGGAAGACTCATGCCAGAAGATGATCATCAAAAAACCCCAACAAAGATCCATGCACTGCTACAGGTGTTGATGCACTCATCCCACCAGTTCCTGGACTTGCCATGGGAATGAAGAAGGAGATATCTAAGCTGGCCTGTGCATACAGTAAAACAACAAATTTGACTGGATCTATACTGTTGGAAGTCAACCAAGAATTAGGAGAAGTGCAAATTGTAGCGCTCCAAAATCTTACAACTACAGACTATTTACTGTTAAAAGAACATAAGAGATGTAAACATTCCCCAGGAATGGGTTGTTTTAATTTGTCTGATTTCTCTCAGACTGTTCAAGTTCAGTTGGACAATATCCACCATATCATAGATAAGTTTTCACAAATGCCTAAAGTGCCTAACTGATTTTCTTGGTTTCACTGGAGATGGCTGGTAATTACAGGTATGCTTTGGTTATGTAACTATACTCCTATTATGTTAATATGTGTGTAATTTAATTAGTAGTTTAAAACCTATACATGCTGAAGTTACTCTACAAGAAGATATGTCAAAGAAATAATCAATCTTCCCATGTTTTCTTTCGCCTGCTACTTCTATAGCTTTTCTTCTTCCTACCTAATTACAAGCCCTAAATAGAATTCGTGCCTCATATCGAATTTACCAAGTATCATAATTCTTCCAAGTGGTAAAGATACCTCAAGACAAATGCTGGGCATAGAAGCCACAGGACATAAATATGCAAAGAAGGAAAAAGCTAACCTTTTCAAACAATAACCTTCTCTCTTACTTACCAACTTTACATTTCCCTGTATGGCCCCAGAAGATGACTGGTTAGCCAGAGACGGGTAAGATTTCTCAAGGGAGGAACAACCTAAGACAGGCACAGTCGCAGGGGTCCATCAGGTGAGAAATTGGGGATCAACAGAGGTAAGGCTTAGAACCTCACCCCCCCGTTCTGAGAGAAATCTTCTGCATAGGTGGATGTTTTATTGCCCTTGTCTAGCTTGGATTAACACTTAGTCTACAGGCACACACCTGATCATCTGCGTTTGCTCTCTTAAAACACTAAACTACGTTTTCTACCTTTATCTTGTATCTACCTACCACTTCAGCATTTTATTAAAAACAATAATAACAAAGAGTGAAATGTGGTATCCACATATAAATCAAGTATAAAAATCAAATGAATATTCATATTTGAACTGACTGTTTATAGTTCATAATGCATGAGCAAAACTGAAAGTTTCTGTGATGACTGCCCTTGTACTGTTCACCATGTAACTTATTCACTGTGTAAGAATTTGTTCTCCATGTGAGAACTTGTTCGTTATGCTTCAGAAGATGGGAGACTGACGAAAATTAGGCTTGGGGTGGATTAATGATTGTGCATTGAGCATTGACTCCCCTATACAGAATTTTATTGTTGTTAACAACCGTTTGATCAGTAAATATGAGAGATGCCCTCACCAAAAAAAAAGTACACACTTCCAATTGTAAAATTAATAAGTAACCAGGATGTAATGTATAGCATAAGGAATATAGTCAAAATATTGTAACAACTTGGTATGGTGATAGCTGGTACCTAGAATTATCATGTATATAAATCTTTAATCACTGTGTTGTACACCTTAAACTAATGTAATACTGTGTGTCAACCACCCTTCAATAAAAAATAATTATCTACAAAAAAAAACCATGTTAGCATTGATTGCTGTCAGTACAAAAGCACTGACAGATCTGTTCTTTCCAATTTGCTTGGTTAATGGACATCCTTATTTGTAGATAAGCTTAGTAGTCCACAAATTTTTGACTAGTTCTACTTAAACTGTGGGTAATACTAGTACATGGTAATTTAAATTAAAAACAGGGCAAGCTTGGAATTTCCCCAAGGCTTTTGATTTAGCTCCTCTTGGAGTTACACAGCCCTACAAGTGTGTTACACTCTGATAGAACATTCTTTGATTGTGCCTATGATGTTGAGTAAACCTTAGAGTGATGATTTTTTTAGTGCACAATCAAAATTATACAGAAATCAATTTTTTATTGTTAACATTCTTGTTATATTTGGCCAGTTAAACAGTGATTAGATTTATAGCAGGACTTAATAAATTCCTAGAAAGTAAAGTGGGTTTATGATTTAATTTTTTCTCCTTCTTCTCAAAGAGGAAGGATAAAGAGAACAGAAAAGATTGATTAGAAGGGCAAGCAGAGACTGTTGAGAAACTGCTAATTATGCAACAAAATAGAAAATCCTTGCTCTGAAATCTACAGAAAACAACACCTTTAAGAGGATACAAGACTTAAAATTTTTAATGTCTTTTAAGTCATAGAGCTCTGTTCTACCTTTGGTGAATATGAAGCTTTGAGTAAGGATGCAGATACTTACTAAACCCTGTAGATCTGACTACTGTTACTTTAGACACTGGCCTTATCAAAATTTAGGGATTAGTGCAAAAGGTACCCAACTCTATCTTAGAGTGCTTTAAGTTCCTGTGTGTCAGCAGTTTGTGGTAATAGTGTATTTTGTATTCCAAAGAATAATGATTAGAAACTCATGCCAATCTCTTTCCTGTTTAACCACACCACGTCTGTAACCCAACATCAGCCATTTAAACCATCTGGAGACATCAACAAAGACATACACAAACTGAAAGTAAAGGAATGGAAAAAGACATTTCATGCAATTAATAGGGACAATAAAAGCAGGAGTTGCAGTACTTGTATCAGGCAAAATAGATTTCCAAACAAAGAAAGTAACAAGAGACAAAGAAAGACATTACATAATGATGGAGTCAGTCCAACAAGAGGATATAACTATTAAAAATATCTATGCACTTAACACAGGAACACCTACATATGTGAAACAAACACTAACAGAATTAAAGGTGGAAAAATAATGAAATGCATTCATTTTAGGAGACTTCAACATACCACTGACTCCAAAGGACAGATCAACCAGACAGAAAATAAGTAAGGAGACAGAGACACCGAACAACATGTTAGAATGGATGGATCTAATGGACATCTACAGAACACTCCATCCAAAAGCAACAGGGTACACATTCTTCTCAAGTGCCCATGGGACATTTTCAAGAATAGATCATATACTAGGCCACAAAAAGAGCCTCAGTAAATTCAAACAGACAGACATTATACCAACCAGCTTCTCAGACCACACAGGTATGAAACTAGAAATAAATTACACAAAGAAAATGAATAAGCCCACAAACACATAGATGCTTCATATCATGCTCCTAAATAATCAATGGATCAATGGCCAAATAAAAACAGGTCAAGCAATATGGAGAGACAAATGACAACAATAATTCAACATCGCAAAAATCTGTGGGATGCAGCAAAGGCTGTGCTAAGAGGGAAGTATACTGCAATACAGACACACCTCAGAAAAGAAGAATAATCCCACATGAAGAGTCTAAACTCACAATTAACAAAACTAGAAAAAGAAGAACAAATGAGACCCAAAGTCAGTAGAAGGAGGGACATAATAAAGATTAGAGCAAAAATTAATAAAATCGAGAAGAATAAAACAATAGAAATAATCAATGAAAGCAGGAGCTGGTTCTTCAAGAAAATAAAACAGAACAGATAAACCCCTAGCCATATTTATCAAGGAAAAAAGAGAGCCTACACACACAAACAGAATCAGAAATGAGGAAGGAAAAATCACTGTGGATACCACAGAAATACAAAGAATTATGAGAGAATACTATGAAAAATGATATGCTAACAAACTGGATAACCTAGAAAAAATGGACAACTTCCTAGAAAAATACAACCCTCCAAGGCTGACCGAGGAAAGAACAGAAAATCTGAATAGACCAATTACCAGCAATAAAATTGAATTGATTATCAAAAAACTACTTAAGTACAAAAGTCCTGGACCAGATGGTTTCACTGCTGAATTTTATCAAACATTTAGTGAAGACCTAAGACCCATCCTCCTTAAGGTTTTCCTAAAAGCAGAAGAGAGAATACTCTCAAACTCATTCTACAAGGCCAGTATCACTCTAATACCAAAAACAAGCAAAGACACCACAAGAAAATAAAATTACAGACCACTATCCCTAATGAACATAGATGCAAAAGTACTCCACAAAATATTACCAAACTAAATTCAAAAATACATCAAAAAGATCATCCATCATGAACAAGTAGGATTTATTCCAGGGATGCAAGTATGGTACAACATTCAAAAATCCATCAACATCATCCACCATATCAACAAAAAGAAGGACAAAAAACACATGATAATCTCCATAGATGCTGAAAAAGCATTTGACAAAATTCAACATCCATTCATGATAAAAACTCTCAACAAAATGGGTGTAGAGGGCAAGTACCTCAATACAATAAAGGCCACATATGAAGAACTCACAGCAAACATCATACTTAACATTTAGAAACTGAAAGCTTTTCCTCTGAGATTGGGAACAAGACAAGGATTCCCACTCTCCCCATTTTTATTCAACAAAGTTCTGGAGGTCCTAGACATGGCAATCAGACAACACAAAGCAATAAAAGGCATCCAGATTGGCAAGGAGGAAGTTAAACTGTCACTATTTGCAGATGACATAATATTGTACGTAGAAAACCCTAAAGAATCCACTCCAAAATTATTAGATCTAATATCTGAATTCAGCAAAGTTGCAGGATACAAAATTAATACACAGAAATCTGTTGCATTCCTATACACTAACAATGAACTTAGCAGAAAGAGAAATCAGGACAACATTGCCATTCACAATTGCCTCAAAAAGAACAAAATCCGTAGGAATAAACCTAAGCAAGGAAGTGAAAGACCTGTACTCTGAAAACTACAAGACACTCATGAGAGTAATTAAAGAAGATACCAATAAATGGAAACACATCCCATGCTCATGGGTAAGAAGAATTAATATTGAAAAAATGGCCATGCTGCCTAAAGCAACCTACAGATTCAATGCAATCCCTATCAAAATACCAACAGCATTCTTCAACAAACAAGAGCAAATAGTTCTAAAATTCATATGGAACCACAAAAGACCATGAGTAGCCAAAGCAATCCTGAGAAGGAAGAATAAAGTGGGGGTTGATAACACTCCCTGACTTCAAGCTCTACTACAAAGCCACAGAAATCAAGACAATTTGGTACTGGCACAAGAACAGACCCATAGACCAATGGAACAGACTAGAGAGCCCAGATATAAACCTAAGCATATATGGTCAATTAATATACAATAAAGGAGCCATGGACATACAATGGGGAAGTAACGGTCTCTTCAACAACTGGTGTTGGCAAAACTGGACAGCTACATGTAAGAGAATGAAACTAGATTATTGTCAAACCCCATACACAAAATTGAACTCAAAATAGATCAAAGAGCTGAATGTTAAGTCATGAAACCATAAAGCTCTTAGAAGAAAACATAGGTAAAAATCTCTTGAATATGAACATGGGCAACTTTTTCCTGAACGCATCTCCTCGGGCAAGGGAAGCAAAATAAAAACTGAACAGATGGGACTACACCATGCTAAAAAGCTTCTGTACAGCAAAGGACACTATCATCAGAACAAAAAGGCATCCTACAGTATGGGAAAAAATATTTGTAAATGAAATACCCCACAAGGGCTTAACATCCAAAATACATAAAGACCTCACACGCCTCAACACCCAAAAACCAAATAACCTTATTAAAAAATGGGTGGAGGATATTAACAGATACTTCTCCAAAGAAGAAATTCAGATGGCCAACAGGCACATGAAAAGATGCACCACATCACTAATTATCAGGGAAATGAAAATTAAAACCACAATGAGATATCGCCTCACACCAGTTAGGATGGCCAACACAGAAAAGACTAGGAACAACAAATGCTGGCGAGGATGCAAAGAAAGGCGGAACCTCCTACACTGCTGGTGGGAATGTTCAACCACTGTGGAAAGCAATATGGAAGTTCCTCAAAAAAATGAAAATAGGAATACCATTGGACCCAGTAATTCCACCTCAGGGAAATTACCCTTAGAAGACAACTTCTCAGATTCAGAAAGACATAAGCACCCCTATGTTTACTGCAGCACTATTTATGATAGCTAAGATATGGAAGCAACCTACGTGTCCATCAGTAGATGAATGGATAAAGAAGATGTGGTACATATACACAATAGAATACTATTCAGCCATTAGAAAGATGTAAATCCTACCATTTGCAACACCATGGCTGGAGCTAGAGAGTATTATGCTCAAGTGAAATAAGTCAGGAAGAGAAAGACAAATACCAAATTATTTCCCTCATTTGTGGAGTATAACAAAGCAAAAACTGAATGAACAAAACAGCAGCAGACTCACAGACTCCAAGAAGGGACTAGTGGTACTAAAGGGGAGGGGTTGGGGAGATTTGGTGGGGAGTGATGAGGAATGGGATTGAAGGGCATTATGATTGGCACACATGGTGTGTGTGGGGGGGGTCACGGGGAAGAGTGTAG
Source organism: Manis pentadactyla (assembly GCF_030020395.1). NCBI lineage: Eukaryota > Metazoa > Chordata > Mammalia > Pholidota > Manidae > Manis > Manis pentadactyla. The sequence goes on along the minus strand of NC_080024.1, from coordinate 87,825,556 downwards.
CTCAAAGACAAATAGGGACTCTGTGGCATCTTACTACACTGATGGACAGTGACTGCAATGGGGTATGGCGGGGTACTTGATAATAAGGGTGAATGTAATAACCACATTGTTTTTCTTGTGAAACCTTCATAACAGTGTATATCAATGATACCTTAATTTAAAAAACGTCTCAGGAAAAAGGGAACCTATACCTGTAATTAATATTCACAATATTTGTACTATCTCAGAAAGATGAGAGAATCAGCATGTCCATCTTAAGGGTGAGGACTAAAAACTCAAAAAGAACAAAGTTCCTAAGATATGAGAGTGGTGAGGGTTGGTTTTGCCCAGCCTTTTTACAACTACAAATTGTGAGTATGAAATGTCAGAAACTACAAGTCCTATGACTTCTCTCTCCAGTGGACCCCTATTTGCTCTCCAATAAAGAGTCTCAGGAGAAATGTCTTGGGGCAGATGACCTGTCACCATCTTCACCTGTTCTAGGAATAAAAAGGAAAATGTAGCCTACTATCACTGAGTCTGTTAACCCCTGATGGAGCAAATCAGACAAAAGGGGTTAAGTAAACTACCACTGTACACAAGTAATTTTTATTATCAAGCAGGACAGAATCTTCTTTCCTTCTAACATATGATTTCCTCAAATAAGAAAAGAGTGACCTAGATTTAATCAAACACAGAGTATTAAAGTGAAGCTAGATTAGTACAAAATATTATATAAGATCACAAAAAAAACAAAAATATGATATTCAAATAAGTACAAAAAATCCAAATGAGGAAAATAAACTTTCACAGGATGTTACCGCCAAAAGGAAACATTTAAAACTCTTTGAAGTTTAGTAAGATAAAATTTAAGAATTGATATCAGCAAAAACAGTCCTTTGGTGGCCCAGTCCCTTGAATTTCCTGACCCATATTTCTTTCCTGCTGAAACAATCAGTGGGATCCTTCTTTCTGGTACAGCTCAGCAGCCTCAAACACATCTAGCTATAAAGTCAAACAAACACAAAAATCATTAACACAAATTTTGATATAGTTGGCAACTGCTTAAATACTTTGTATATATACTGACTATCTGTCCTGATGGAAAATGAATTGTTTTGGGAGCTGGTTTTCCAAGAAACTTATTAAAAAGCTTGATATTTGCAAAAGTTCCTCTTGTCATTACAGCATCATTACCTCTTCGGGCTCCGTAAGAGTTGAATTCATGAGGGGTAAGGCTACAGGAAAATTATGTAAGTAATTTAATTTCAGGTGGAAAATAATCATGTACTACTGAATTGTAAAACTTACTCAAAACATTTTTTATTATGGATAATATCAAGTATGTACAAAAGTAGGGCAAACAGAACAGTGAATCAACAAGCAGGTGCCTCTCATCACATTGTAATAATCAAACCATGGACTCTGTTTCTTCCATAATTATCCCCTATTACATTATTTTGAGGAAAACACATTTTAGTTGTATCTATTTCAGTATGTTCCTCTAAGAGATTCGGACTCGTAAAATACTATCCTGATACCAAAAAAAGCCCCCACAGTTTCTTAATATCAGAGAGCCAGTCAATATTCAAATGTCCCTGATTTTCCCCATGATTCATTTGTTGTTGGTTTGTTCAAATCAGGCAGGGTCCAAATATGCTTCATATATTCATTCAGTCAATCTCTTAATCTTCACATCTGCTTTCCCTTCTTGCCCCTCTTGTACTTTTTCTGAAGGAAACAGGTCACTGGTTGTAGTTTCCTGCATTTATACTGTGCTAACTGCATTCCCACGGTGTCATTCCCAATCCTCTGTCACTTTATTTCCTGTAAACAAGATGTCAGATCCAATGGCTTGATAATATTTGGGTTTTAATGTTAATTTGTGTAACAGGCCTCATAGGTCAAACATCCATTGGAGGCACATGATACCCAGTTGTCTCTTTCTGGAATGTTACCAGGGACTATCATCACTGTCCAGATTAAATCTTTCATTAGGGATTACACAACAGTGATACTCATCACTCCTCCTCCAACTTTTAGCTGGATAACTTCTATAAAGACAAATGTCCTTCATCAATGATTAGGTTATACTGAAATTCATTCCACATGGTAAAGACTGTTTACAAATCTATGACTGTTAAGTAATCAGATGGTTCCCTACCAACTTCCAGAGGTAAGTTGGTCTGTTTTTTTCTTTCAGTATTATTATAAACTCAGAGACTAAAATGCATGATTTAATCCATTCCAGTTAGTATTTTTTACTGATGCTCAGCATGTCCCATCTTTAAGCAGTGGCAGGTTCAAATTGGTTCCTGAGACCTTTTCACAGAAGCCCTGTAGTTTCTGGCAGCTATTTCTCACTGGGAAAAATATAGACATTTTCTAGACCCAAATTTGGAATCAATCATCTCTCCAAGAAGCACTGGTTGTTTGTACGGGTTTCCCCTCCTATCTGGAAGAGAATGTTCCAACATAACCATTCATAAACCAAAACAGCATCCAGTGCAGGGCATCTCCTGATTTCTGGAGGGTCACATCCCTCCACTTTTGCCATAGACCTACACTAGCACTTGCCTTTTTGCTAATGGAAAGAAGTCCAAAGAGGATTTTCACTTCCACGAAAAAAGCTGTTACCACACCAATGTAGGTCTTTTGTGAAAACAAAGTGGTGTGACTTGAGCTTCTGGAAAGCTGAGATACCTGTACAGTGCTATGGCATTCAGACACCATAATCTGGGTGTTAACGGGCTGGACTGGTCACCAGGACAGAAACAGCTAAGCATCTCAACAACAGCTAAGTGTCTGTTCGGCCTTTTATGTAAAGGCAATAAATATTCTAAATTTGTACACTTAAATGTTTTTATAATGGAGGTGGGGGTGGGGGATGGTTCATATGTCTATTTAAAAAAATTCTGATTTATGAGAAGTACTGGATTAAATATTCTAAGATCTGAAATTACAATAAATATAAAAACTGTATCTTGGAAAGTGGTGGCTCCTTTTTTTTGAGGGTTGGCAGCAATGTCACAATTACGACCAAGATGGAAATCACAACCAACAAATATCTGGGAAAAAGAAAATTTACCTTATTTCTCAACACTGTATATAAAAGCTAAGTGGGTAACAAACTGATTCATCTTCGTGAAGTTTTACCAAAGGCAGCTGCTATTAGTAATTTCTACCAAAGTACTTTAATTCACACCAAACTACAGTTAACTGGAAAGTAAGTTCAAACACAAAATTCACGACAGCACTGCTGAAACTACAGTAAGAGTTTTCAGGTTTACTACATGACAAACCAAGCCACATGACATGGTCTGTGTATGAGATTTCACTGCAAAGTCTTGTCATTCAAGCAGCACAAACACCAAGGTTGATCGGGCAGCATGTCCCACCTTCAGCAAACCTGTCTGTGGTGTCAGGATGGCTCTGTGACACCAGAGAGCATTACCATGCACAGAGAAATGAAATAATGTGTTTCTAGTTTCAGATTGTTATCTCCTCTATAAACGATCTTTACATTCATTGATTTATGTAAAATTTTAGACTCAAAAAGCAGGAATTCACTGTCTTTCCATTTGACACAGATCAAGCCTAGCTTCATGCACATGCATCTTATAGTCCACAAAAGACACATTTAAATTTCTAACTAGGGGAGGGTGGTTAGGGTAATTTGACAGGTCAAACCATGATGTCTTTTCAACAAAGAAAAATTGAAAAGAGAAGTCTTGCTTCCAATCAGTTGTTTATTTTGGCTACCCCTCTATTAGGGGTGCAATTTAAAACAGCCATTTCAGTTTCTAAAAACATAAGCAAAATCAGGTACAACAGGTACTCCAGTTACTGCGTAAGTCACCATGGCAAGCAGACACCTGTGACAGCAGGTACTTCCTGGAGGAACGAACTTGACCAGAAGCCTCTCAATCAGTAAGAAAGGAGACAAAATAAAAGCATCTGAACACCAGGCACACATACCCTCTACTGGCCAAGTATTTAACAGCAGCACTACTCCTCGCAATGCTTCCAGCGGGCGATATATGGTCTGTGGTGACACAGTCTCCCAGATGCAGTAGGACGTGGGCATTTTCAATAGACAGCAGTGAAACTGGCTCTTTGGTCTAAAAGGTAAAAAGTTAAAGGCATTTAACTCTTCATGAGTTTTTTTAGTTATAACAACATTAAAAAGATGAAACAGTGATAAAACAGTACTTAACAAGCTTATCAAAAAATGAAGGACATCTGATAGAAGTAAACTTCAAGTCCCATGGAAACAAGAGTGAATATGGTGCTTCTAAGGAATCCCACTGCTTATTTCCCATCTGTGAATATGGTTTTGGTTGGTGAATTAAAAGAAAGATAAAATGGGAGTCATAAAAAGAGGCTTATATAAATGATCAAGGGAATAAAGTATTTATGTTAAAATGAAAAAAATAGGTCTTACTGATTTAGAAATAAAGCTGACAGCACATTCTATAAAATCATGACATTTTGGATGGAATCAATAAAGATTTGCTCATCAAATTCCAACACACCGGATTTTTAGGAGCACTACCCTGTGAGTTAAGTTTCAATAGAAACTGAATGTCAAAATTTGTAGACTCCAAAAATCTAAAAAACTTAAAAATATCTACACAAGTTGCTAAAGAGAGATTGTGTGTGGGTATTGCTGTTGATCTTCAGAATATCGTCATGGACAAAAACCGCTACTTCTTTCAATGCACGTCCCACATCACAGTGTGATATTTTCAAACTACACTTATAACCCTTGCCACCTGCACCACCACCCCAGCAGTCCAGCCATCATCGCCTTTCCCTCTGGATTCTGCTGTCACTGGTCTTCCTGCTTCTACCCAACCTTCACCCCAAAGAAAGTCTCAATACAAAGAGCAACCCTTTTGAGTATGACACTCCTCTGTTCGAAACCTTCCCATGGCTCCCACTCCCCGTGTCACTTCACTCAGAGTACAAGACTACATTTTAACATTGGTCTAAAGTTCCCTATGTACTGGGACCTCCATTTCTGACATCGTTTCCTACCACTATCCTTATTTCCCATGCTCTAGCCACACTGCCCTCCTTGAGGCCTTTACCCTGATTTCTCCACCGGGCAGCCCTCTTCTTTGTCCAGATATATGGCTAACTTATTCACATCTTTCAAAGTTTTGCTCAAATGTCATATTTTCAACCACTCTATATAAAATTACAATCTACTCCCCAAATTTTGCACAATTGGTTCTTTTTACCCTGATCATATATATTTTTTCATTACCACTTACCACTTTTTAGCATAATATGTAATCTACCTAGTTATTCTGCTAATGGTTCACTGCCTTCCTCTCCCCATGAGAATGTTCGGTTTTGTTAACTGATGAAATCCGCATACCTAGAAGAGTGCCTGGCACACAGCAGAGATTCAGTAAATATTTGTTAAGTGAATAAACACTTTTTGTGCCCTCATATTTATATTTTCCATTATTAAAAAAAAGTGTGACTATATGTATTTACTTGTAGGTGTAAAAGACATCCCTGGGATGATGCTTAAAAAACTGACAAGCACTGGTTGCCTCTGAGGAGGTGAAGCAGGAGGCCAGGCATGGGTGAGACAGACTCATTGCACCATCTTTCTTTTGAAATCTGAACCATCTGAGTGGGCTAACAGAGCAGTTTATATGAAGTGTGCCCATATTCAAGATGCCAAATGTAAATGCTTGCTACATATTTCTAATAGGTAAAAAAATAAATCAATTCTGTTACTCTAAGCTATTCTCTCAGATACTAGAGATTTCCAGATACAAAATGACTATCACTCATTAAAACGTATGTGTTCAAAATAATGTAATCTAAAATTTTATTCTATTCAGAAAGCAGGATGTGTGAAATAAAGAAAACATCAACACTTCACTGAACTGCTGAAGAAATGAGACTCTTACCTCTATTTCCTCTTTTCATGTTTTAAACATGGACAATATAACATGCTCTTCCTCTATCTGATGAACTTCTTCTCGAGGAGGCCAAATATTTTGTAGGTAAATGTTCTTGCCAGTAGTGTCAGTACCTGTTTAAAATATTTTAGTATGAGATTCAAGACATTCACATCGCCAAAGGAATTATCATACAAACTAAGTAAATTACTCAACAGCAGACTGCTTTAGGCATAAGCAGCTGAAGGAAGCAACTATGCCCATTTTACTTTCTTCATATAAACACTGAAATGAATGACGATGCATTACACCAAGAGGTCCTGAAATGATCAAAGAATGGCTGATCTAAGAAACATTTCAAAAATATAACAGCCTCTGGGAAAAAAGTGTGCGCAGGGACATATGTATGCAGATAAAGGAAGAGATACCTAAAGGCTCGGTCTGGAAATCTATATTCACTGTACCTGCTATGGCATAAGCCACCCAAGGGTGGAGAGGCAAGATAGTTGGCATGGACACAATCACAAAGACGACCTTCAAAATTTTTGTTTCCAGATAAAACTCCACAGGTAACCAAATCACCCTGAAGAAAAACACACACAAACAATATATATTCTAGAGATGGTACAAATTTGGATAATTATATATACATAAACAATCTCAAATATTGTACTTCTGAGGACAAGATAACCAAAACATATTCTACCAATTATTACAGAACTATCAAAACTGTAAATAAACTAATTCCTGGTGTTATTCTTTGAGAATCATTTTAAGATTGACAGGTTACTATTCCCACAGAATATATATAGGTCTACAGAAATACAAATGTCAATATACATTTTCTGTAATTTATTAATAAAACAGAGTTCGTTATCTTATTGAGTGACACATTTTACCTGTTTGACTGCATTTAAAATGGCTTCCGATAAGGGTGCTGTGTTTCCCACACATGCTGAACATCCATAGCCAACTATTTCAAATCTGCATTTCAAAACAGAAATATGACTGGACAGAACGTCACAGCATTTGTGAAGACACGACAAGCCTTATCTCTTATTTCCACCTTTGTAATAAGATCACTGAAGAGAATATTCATGACAGATGGATCAACCTTCATCGGCATGTCTACTCCGGTTTCTGAGCAACCAAGCCTGACTCTCCCTCTCGGGCATGCAGCCTGCACTGGATGCCAACCATTGAAGTCCTGATGCTTAGGACAAGCCCTAGTCAGGATTGGTAACTAACTCTGCAGAGAGCCAATCACACTACACAAGAAAACTCCTCAGCTACTACTTGCTAGGAACATAACATAAGCACTCAAAAAACTGATGCTGTACTTCTGCCTGAGGGTTTAAACTACAAAGCCTCAAGACAGCCTGGCTTTAACAAGCTGACCAAAGCTCACCAAAGAGGCGCTGGAGTTGGGTCCTCTGACAGGAACAAATCTTCCCATTCTTAACCAAAAAAAGTCCCTGACAAAAATCCCAAGATGATATAACTAAAAAACTGTAGGTAAAATCCTCAAAATTACCTCCAGCTGCCCTTCTAAAAGCAAAAAGAAAATCTAAAATGTATCTCTCTTGCAAAGGAATTGACTACTTATGTAGGGTATGTTCCAAAATAGACACTGAATATAGCTAGCCACAATTTATTTTTCTGATTATGTAAGAAATGTAAACGTATTTTCCCCACAGTTCAGGGACAACTTCACCTGTGCTTATTTAATAGACCCCAGCACATCACAAGCCCCAATCAAGACAATTTACTCAGTTAATAAAACAACCTGTAAGAGTTCACTCTTCCTGTCTTCCCAACTCATGGAAATTACACTCTACATGGTACCATGGCATATATGGCCGGCCACTGCTACTTGGTTTTACTTGTCCATTTTGTCTTTCCATCCTTAAACTCGAATCCACATTTCCTACTTCTGCAGCCAGCACACTGCTGCTGTGTTCACTGACTATAACCAATCTTACCTGTGAGTGACAGGGCCTCAAATATGTGTGACAATGGTGAGGTAACAAGTAAGCTAGAGCACAATTTTTCTAACTTCTTGACTATGAAGGGTTCTAGGAAGCAGCTTCCATCACTGCTGAGTACCAATGTCAGTGTAAAGAGGTGTAACTATCACTTACTTACCCGAGTTTACTAAGGAATGCAATACTCCACTGGAACTGAGGTAATGTGTAACCATCCCACTGCCTGGAGATAAACTCATTCTGATGTAAGGTTTAACATGCAGACCAGCTTGAACAGCTTTTTTAGCCAAAAGACCTGCACAGTGAACAATGATTCATTACGGTGATGTCTCTCCCTCCTTCCTCACATTAAAGGGGGAAGCGAGAAAGTATTTATTTAACAAGCCAATCTCCATCTCTTGTCAGGGTAAAAGTCCACACTCATGAATTTACTGTCATTATTTTGTCCACTCTATGCTCTTTATTTTTTTCATTTGAAACAAACCACAAGTTGCAGCAGATACACTAGCTTTACATTGTAAATTGTTCACGTGCAGCCTGATGTGGCATGCGCATAAATGAACCAAAGGACGATATGTAGTAATATAATGCACACAGTAACCAATGCATAGTGAGCCTTTTAAAATTCCAGTCATAATAAATAATAATTCAGCATGTATTACACATGACTTTTAACAATGAGTGGTTCTATGTGCATACAACTGATTTCATTTACAATCCTTACCAATCAACTTTTACTCTCAATGGACTATGGCACACTACTATGGAAACTTCACATAGATTATCAAAGGATTCGATTATTATACTTCTAAATTACCAGAAGCAGCAGATACAACCTAAAACTAATAGACATGCAAGTTATGATTTTTTAAAAATTTACCTCCCATGTAATAAAAACAAAATTAGTAACATAAATCAAACCTAGTCTCCTTGAGACCTAATGTTGAAGACCTAAAAATCTCATGAAGTTTCTCAGACACAGACACTGATACTCACGTGTGATATAGAAAAACCACATAACAGAAAAGTAAAAACTAATTTAGGAAAAGACTATGTATGGCCATAAAACACAACCTACCTGCAGAGAGCATGACAGATGGATTGCAGTTATTGATGCAACTGGTAACTGCAGCGACGACGACAGACTCATGGGACAGCTGATAGACACCTATTCATAGCAAATAGTGAAGGCATCATTCTGCTTTTCGGCAGCAATTTGGAAGCCTTTAAATCCAACCTATGTAAATTTGCACATAAATATAAACTATGCATTCTGGATACAAATAGGAAAAAAGACTGGCAGAAAATACAGCAGATCCTTGACATATGATGATTTGACACTGGAAGTTCTGATTATTTGTGAGTGTTGCTAAAGATTCATGACCTTTAGTAGTTAAGATTCAGCTAAAATATGAATTTGAGTAGTCACAATAAGAATTACTAGGTACAGCCAACTACCCAGAATGCAGGTATACCTTGGCTTTATTGTTCTCTGCTCACTGCTGTTCAGGTAATACTCAAGAGATGTACAAATTTTCTTTGTTAACAATGGCCCTGAAGATCTGCTTCAAAATGAGCCTGTGAACCTATGTGTATAAAATACATGAAGCAAGACTGCCAATGAGTTAATTGTTGAAGTGAAGTACATGGGAATTCAACACACCATTTTGTTCCTCTCTCTCTCTCTCTCACACACACACACACACACACACACACACACACACAAAGAAATTTTAAGAAAGGAAGGCTCTGAAAGCCAGCTACTAGTTCTCAGAATAGAGAAAGTGGCAAGATTGAAGCCATGATTCTCAGAAATTCTGTATAAACCCCCAAGTCAAAGAGGTCACTTGTTACCAGATTTTGAGAATAATTAGTTACACAGTAGTGTTTTTCTCCTATTCTGGGAAGTCACAAAAGTCTAGAACAGTGCTATTCAACAGAATTTTTCTGTGATGATGTGAATATTTAGTATCTATGCTGTCCAACACAAAAGTGTTAACCACAAGTAACTATCCAGCACCTGAAATGAGGCCACTGTGACTAAGAAACCCAAATTTTAATTAATTTAAATTTTAACTTAAAGAGAGACAGTCAACCTCTGCTCCTCACAGTGGACCTGGGTAAACGACTGATCTATACTTTGGTCAGAAGGAAAAATGGGGCTGATGGTGTGTGCTGTAACAAAAAAACACAGCAGATTGACTTTATGGGTCACCTGGCTAGTTCTATATTACTTATTCAACACAAAGTGCACTGACAAGGATATCAATAGAGTGATCTACCTTTTCATTTAAGCAAGCTTGGAAATCACTTTTCATTTCTGTCACAGCAACTCTATCCTGAGGTCTTTTTGGACCACTGACAGATGGAACTATTGAATTCAGATTAATCTGGATCACCTAGATCATGGAGAAAAGGGAAAGGATTTAGAACTTTAAGTAAAGATTCTAACTTAAGGACTAATTTCTGAAGCACACTGAGTTACGTATTCATTCTGACATTCAACCCCAGAAATACAGATTTTTTTAACAACCCCATTTATGAAACATGACAAAAACTGCTAGAAGACTAGCAGAACAATGCACACACTGTCCAACATCAATTGAATAGTCTGTAAAAAATTTTCTGTTCCCCAAATGTTTCTTTTTCCCAGGAAGATGATAAACACTGTCTTCACAGATGTCTCTTGTACAGTGGATGCCTGTGGTGACTATCAACTTTGGCCTCTGAGCTCTAAATTCTCCCTTCTTTGCCTGTTCTGTGACAGTGGAGTTGGGCTCGTGAGCATTTACCCTTTCACGGCCAGTCGGTAGATGGTGCTGGAGGGACACAACAGAGAAAGGGTTTTTCATTTGCTGGTTCCCCAGTGTCTAGCTGGCCAGGCAGGCTCCTGCAGGTCACACTTTTATTCCTTGGTTCAAAAAATTATTTTTTTAAAAGCCCCACCTTCCACCTAAGTTTCTATTAATTTCTCTGGTATTTCTATCACTTCCTGTCATCCACTTATCCAGCGTATGTGCAAATTAAGTTTCCCTTCATTGAGACCTTCATGATTCCTCTACAACCCCGCTTGTTCTGAATGACCTTGACCACAAACCTGCTTTTCTTATGCCTTCATTTCTTGGCTCCAGGTGATCGTAGTCTTTGTGTTTAAAAGTGGGATTCATGAGTTTCTCTTGAAATCAATTTCTTGATGGGTTATAGCTTTATTTCTTAATATGGTCAGGTTTTTAATAAGCAAATGTATTCCATTTTATTTTACCACTACCACGTTTCTACTTACTTTTTCTTACTCTTTCCTACAATTCTTTCTTCCCTTCTTTGTTTTTTAATGTGGACAAAGCACTAGAGTCAATAAACAGTGGTGAAGTGGACCAGAAAATCCTCACAGAAGTTAGAAGACCCGACCAAAGCAAATTTACACCAATTCAATCCCTACGGGTCCTATACTAGCCTTCAATATGCCAGTAATGTATTCACCTATTTGCCTAACATGTTTCCTGAATATCTACTGTGTGCCAGTCAGTGTTCTAGGAGCTGAAGATGCAATGCAAAAAATAAAAATAAATAAAAATAAATAGTGCAGACACAAGTTCCTGTCCTAATGGAGCCTATGTGTACCTTCCATTTGGAAAGACAGACAAACCAGTACACAAATTAAGATTTCAAGGAGGGATACATGCTATCAAGAACAATACAGCTGGGTGAGAAAATGGATTCCCACCCCCCACAGAAAATATAGCTAACAGTTAACCACACCTATAATAACATCCTCTTGTTTATTTAGATCCTTGACACACTACTAGAAAATGAATGTTATTAAAATTAAGACTTCTGAAAGTGAATACTACCTACTTCAATATAAACACAAATCCTCAACAGATTACAAACGTTTGCTTAGATTGTAAAATATATTTAACATTTAAGACTGCATAACTGGATATCCCTTTCATAATTGTGGATTTTCACAAAATATAGACATTAACCAGATGCAGACATCATCAAAACTGGTATTTTGGGAGGATATTATAGTGATCATGAAGTAGAAAAAAATTAGAGTGCTAAATTAAGAGTCAATTTTGTACTTGAAATACTAAAAATTTAGACCCCATAAAAAGTTGAAAAATTCACTGTAATAGAAATCTATGTAAAATTAATTAATAAAATGAGACTCACATACCCATTAGCTTGTTAAATAGTAATAAAGGCTAAAATTTATTGAGCACTTACTATGTGCCTGAGGCTGTTCTAATGAATTTGTGTGTGATCTTTAAAGAATCCTGAGTTAGATAGGATCTTCCTATCTTAGAGATGGGGAAACTGAGGCA